>NC_084467.1:112404722-112731944 GCF_027409185.1 Cynocephalus volans | reverse complement strand
TTGGCACACCCTACCCATAGCCTAGGGCCCAGCCCTTTGCCTCCCTTGGCCAGCCTGCTGCCACTTGGGGAGCCAGGGGTCTGGGACCCCAGTGTGAAGATGGTGCTTGCCCACCCCTTCCCAAGGAGCTAACATCAGGTCTCTACTTCTCCTTCCCTGGGCTGGGCAGGTTCAGGCCAATCTGTAAAAGAGCTTCACAGCAAACATTGATTCGTAATAAAACCACAATGTGTGTTCAGGAGAAGGGATTCCAGACACAGAGCATCTAGACAACGCACACACACACTCACACACATGCATACAGATGCAAAACATACAGCCCTGGAAGGGCAGACACCAGCAGTCCTGAAAATACATCCAAATGCATTGCACTGTATCAAACACACAAACATTATTAGTCCTTCACATCCCCTCCCCGCCATAAAGTTTGTCCTTCAAAATCAAAGCCTTCTCTGACAGCCCATTTTCCCTGTGTTCCCACAGCACTTTGTATGTAGCTCTATATTAGCACTTGCACTTGACATTATAATTATTCATTGGCCAGTCTATTTCCTCCGGTAATCTGAAGATTTCTTAAGGGAAGGGATCTTGTCTTATGCAGGTGTGTATCCCCAGCATCTAGCATGCAGACTGGTATTTAGTGAGCAGGAGTAGGTGAGATGTTTTATAAATAATTTTTGAATAAATGAACAAAGGAATAAATGCATTCTGACAGTAGACACCCATTCCTAGAATCCCTTAGAAACCCACCGAGCATAACTAGTGCATGCTACTCACGTCTTTGGCCCTGTGTTATTGTCTCCTGGTCCCCTGAACCTCAGCTTCCTCGAAGGCCCTCCTTTTCCCCTCTTCCTTCAGTGTTAGACCATGAATTTTGAGTTCCACCTAAGTGCTGGAAGGCAAGGTAAGGGTTAATGACACCTCTTTAGTGTCTAATTGGAGGAAGGAAACTGCCCTGGCACCAGACAGGTGGGCTGGCCTGCCCCTGGCTGGAACCAGGCATCCCTACTTCCAGCACCCTGCCAGGCGTGTGGGTGATTTGGCCCTGGAGACCCTCGACCCAGCAGGGGCACCTCCCCCCACCGCTTGCTTTGCCAATTTGGTCTCCAAGCAGTACAGACCAGCACTCCCCATCTGTCACCAATCATCCAGAGGGAGAGGCAGGCTCCTTATCCTTTCTCCTTTAGCTAGGCTTTGCCCCCTCCCATCCCCAGGAGACACTGTAGAGTGGGAGGAGGGGTGGAATATGAAGTTGGACAACTGAGGGATGGGTTAGAGAGCCACAAAGGGATACATTGCAGATACAGACAAGCGACAGGGCTGGGGCTGTGGAGATGTCTGCCCAATTTGACCTTAAATGAAGAGAATGCAAATGAGATGCAGACGATATGCAGATGAACACAAGGATCTCAGAACTGACATTCCCGGTGGCAGCAGCTCTGTACCCAGAACCCCAACGCTGTCGCCAATAACTCCCTCCTAACCTTTTCGGGTTAAGTGTCGCTTAACAATACTTTGAGTGAAAAAGAGGATCTCAAGAAAGAGAAGAACTTGGTTGGGCTAGGGCTGCAGGATTTGGGAAGCTGAGCTCCACTTTGGCTTCACCTCCCCATCCCAAACACCCACCCGAGCTGCCATAGCAGCTCAAGCAGCGACCATTCTCCAGGTTACGCTCAGAAGCACCGTCGGTTGCTATGGGGACCCTTCCTCACTTCCAGGCCGGAACCAATGGGCATCACCACTGATGACCTCATGCCCCAGGCCCCGAGATTCTATTGGTTATATAGAAGGGAGAGTGCACCCTTTTCAACTGCGTCACCGCTGGGGATACCCCAACGACCCTAGCTAGTGTGGCTGACTGAAAGAAGGGCGCACAGGGAGCTCACAATGTGCTGAATAATGTGCTAAAAAGGAAGAAGAAAAAAAGGAGGGATCACAGTTAAAGACCCAAACTTCAGAGTTTAGTCTCGAGGGGAAAAGCGCGATTAGCAACCCCAGAAAGTGTGGAGCAGGATCCGGGTCGCAGAGACTCGGGCTCTCAGGACAGACAGACAGGGCGAGGTAAAGACGAGTAGAGTTTTCGCATCTGTTCGGGAGAGACTAGGGTAGGTCCAGCAAACTGAGGGCCCCACCCTCAGCCGTCTAGCGCCGCTGAGTTTAGGGGAGATCGGTGACGCCCCAAAACTTGCAGGCCTGCCCAGCCTCTTGGAACCGAGCCCCGGAACACGCCTCGAGGACTTCTCGTGGGAAGGGCCTGGTGCCCAGAAGACCGCCCAGCGCCTTCCGTCCGTCTCGGCCCCGGGAGTAGACTCAGTCCTAGCTCTCCGTGGGGACGCGCCCCGGGACTGGATCAGCCGCCCGCGCAGGGCCGAGGCTGTGAGCAAACTGTAGAGAGGGCCGGTTTGGCCTGAGTACCTGCGGCCGGGCGGGCCTGAGTTTGCGACCCCCCTGCCCAGCTCCCGCGTCGCGGAGGTATCCGCCCTCGCGCCCGCAGGGAGCTGGGCGGCTGGCGAGGGCGTGTGTCTGCGTCGAGTGTGCGCGTCTGACCGGGAGTGAGGGCGTGCGTCTGAGTGCGGGGAAAGCAGACCCGGCTCCGCATCTTTCGCACATGCGTTCTTATCAACGGCGGATCCGCGCGCCCGCCCCGGGCTCGGGAGCGAGCGTGCCTGCCTTGGTCAACGAAGAGGGGGCGTCTGGGGCTGCTAGGAGCAGGGTGAGACCCCCCCCACAATTCTCAATCCGGGGGCTGCTAGCCAGTCGCCCCCTGCCTGCTCCGCCTATGGGGTAGAGCAAAGGTAGTACAGTCCGTTTCCATGGCAACAAAGAGAAACCCTCCTGAACGACTGTAGAGACAGAACTCGAACCCAGGACCAGAAGACCGAGCCTATAGCTCCTCCTTCAGCTCAGACTCCACCCTCTCCTCCGCGCCCCAGTCTCTCAACCCTGCTAAAAAGATCTAGGTTTGGGGCGAGGGCCCTGGTACACGAATACACAGGCACACGCACTACCGACATGACATTTTCCCAGAGTGGGGGAAACAGTTGACTCGCGTTTGCTCTGCCCGCGGTGCCGCCCTCCACCCCAGGCCTCAGCCACAGCAATGGAATTAATACGAACGATGACGGCCGAAGTCGGTGTGCTTGGTGGCGGGGAAGAGGGCTACGCCTTCTCCGAGAGGACAGGACCGGAGTCTGACCTAGGTGGGCAAAGGGACCGGGGAGGGGGCGGGGTTCACAATCTCCAGCATCCGTGTTCATCGGTCTCTAGACCCCAGCGCCCTACCCCCTCTACCTCTCCCTCCCACCCCGCCCCGTGTTCACACGCCGCCTCTCGCTGCCGCAGCCCGGCCGAGCTAATCAGCACAACATCCACCTATCGATCGCTGGCTTGGTGCCAGGCGGGCCGGCACCGTGCCCGGGGAGGCTGCGGGGTACCGGGCCGGGTAGAGCACAGCTGCAGGGAAAGGGGGGCCCCTTACCCTGGCTCCACCCAGGACACCTTTCACAAAGAGGGCTCTGGTTGGGCTTGGGGGATCGTTAGCCTCGTCTGCCAGAGGTGGTAAAGACAGTGTCAGGCTGACAGCTAAGGGGCCCTCCCTCCTCAGCCCCACCCCCTCCTCCTTATAAAAGCGAAGAACAAAGAGGCCGCTGGGTTAGGAGGCTTTGATCTGACCCCACCTTCCCTGTTCCAGGCCAGACACCGCCCAGAATGCCACTGGGGAGGAGGAGGGATGCCCAGCTCTCATAGACCCAGGCATTCTGAAATCCAGGTGCTGTCTTTCTACTACCCCTCACTTTTGCCCCAGCACCCTGCTTGGTGCTGCGAGAGCTTGGGCAGTGCCCCAAGCAGGTGGGCTGTCAGGAGCATCTGCCCCTCCTCAGCACAGGAAGCTGGCTGGGAGGTGGGAGAGGGTGCCAAACTCCACAGCTGCTGCTGGCACCCACCCCATGCTGCCCAGAGGGGTGCCCACTGAGGGCTGGCATGGATAGCCTGGGCACAGCTGGCATGGAGGTCAGACCAAATCCTGGTGTCAGGGAAGGAGCCAGAGGGCAGTAGATCAGGAAAGACAACAAAAAGATGCGTGGTTTATTGAAGGTTTGGTCCAGACACTTATAAAAATACAAATTGGCATGAAATTCAACCTCATGGCAAGTCAGTCCGTCTTCACAGAAGACAAGTGAGTGACCCCCTGTGGAGGGCATGGTGCTGCCCCAGGGAAGAGGCCCATAGGGCACAGACAGCAGGGCTTCTTCTTTGCCCTGGTTCAGCAATTCACCTGTCCCCAGGTCTTCAGCCTTGGCCCCCAGCTGACTCAAGGATTCAATCCCACCCAATCCTAGTCTTCCTGGGAGATGGATGAGACCATCAAGGCAGCTGACAGAGCTCCTGTTTGTCTTGCCTCTGCTCCAGTGTGCCCAGGGCTGTCTGCTGCTCCCTTGTAGCTCCTCCTCAGCATGGGATGAAACAGCGGGCACCTGCGAGGGTCATCTCAGACCCTCTGACCTCCCCCATCAATGCTCCATCTTGTCTGTCTGGCTTGGCATCCCCAGTGCAGGCGGCAGAGACCCTCCTCCCGGGGGTCCTGGGAAGGCTCTGGCTCCTTGGGGTGGCAAAGAGGGTCCACTTGGCTCACAGAACTCGAAGGAGACGCAGAATCAGAAGTGGCAGCAGCAGCAAGAGACAGAGGGGGCTGGGAGTGCCCCCGCCTTGCCATCCTGATGTGCCACTCTCTCCAGGGCTCCCAACAGGATGGGCTGACTCGGATTCTGTGACAGGGAGAGGGTTGCACTGATGGGTCCTCCCACTTCTTCAGTAGCCGCCTTCCTGCCCTTCCCATTAGCTATTCCCTCCCATCCCATTTTCCAGGGTGTCCTAAAGCAGCCATTCCCTTCCCATGATCTATTACCTCATCCTTTCTAAGCCCTAACTTCTAAGTCTCCCTCAAATTGCCACTAGAGACAACTAGCCTAGCTAAGGCCTTAAAGGGCCTTGCCCCTGGAGATCCCATTCTCTTGGCCCAGTTTAAAAAGGGGGTGCAGTGGAAGCTTCCACAAGACTAAACAGGGAAGAAGAGGCTACAGCTTGAAGCTCCACCTGGACTTCTCAGAGCCAGATGTTCCTAGATTTTCCCCACTCCTTCCCAAGGGCCCCGCACTAGCCAGAAGAGTTGCTCCCCATACCCCCAACCCACTTACTGCTCTCCTTGCAGCAGACAGACACCTGGAGCCTCAAGCACTGGCCAGAGCCCTCTGAAGTCGGCACCGCTGGGTGGTGGGAAATTGGAAGGAAGAAGTTAGCACAGGGAGTCCCTTCGTATGCCTCAGATTCTGTTTTGACCCTTCAAGCTTCTCTGCTCTCCAGGTTCCTGGAAAGCTTTTCCTTACTTTGAGACCACACCCATATGCCTGGCCCCATCCATGCCCCTCCTCAACTTCCTAGCCCCCTTTCCTAGTTCCTCTTACTTTTTCCTCCTCTCTACAGAATCACTCTAGATGTCCCCCTACTCAGTGCTGGGATCAGCCCTGTCCCCTGAATTTGAGACCACGGTCCCCTTCCCCCTCCCAGGGCTCTCCTTCCCCCTCACCTCAGGCTCTCTGCCTTGACTGGTGGCAATGGCAGGGAGCCCCATTCCTCTCCCCACCTTCCCCAAGGGGGGTCCAGTGTACCCTTCATCACTCACAGATGTAGTAGTACGTCTCTCCAGGCAAGAATTCAAAGCCAAGGGAGAAGGGTGTGAAGCGCTGAATCTTTTCTGAGAATTTAACAGGGCCAAAGGGAGCGAAAGGCAGGGCGCATTCCCAGCGCTTGAAGGCACTTGCCCCTTTCGCCTGGCAGGCCTCATAGCCTGGCCTGTCCACCATGTATAGATCAAATGTCTCGGGGCCCTCAGGGGGCCCTGGACCTTCATAGTGTGGGCAGAAGACATCTAGGTAATCGTTGAGGCCCAACTCCACCACAGCGTCTCCTCGAAGCAGCCTGTGGGCATAAGGTAGGCGTGGGCTGAGGGGGTTATGGCATAGCACAACTGGGGCATGGGGTCAGAGATACCCCTTCTCAGAGGCCCCTGCCAGCCTCTCTCCCACCCACTGGAGATGGAGCAGCTCAGTTCAGGAAGGTCTGAGTTCCCCTGACCGACAACTCTTGAGAGGCAAAGAGAGTATAAGAAATGGATGAGATGATCAATCACATGTTCAGAGAGGTTAAGGGACTGCAGTGCCCATAACCACATGGCTTAAATGTGAGAAGGGGTCACCACAAGCTATCTTTTGGGCTGGAGCTGCCACCTACCTCTCTAGCCCCAGTGCCAACACTAGGCCTGGCACAGCATCTGTGCTTGATAAATGTTAGGTGGATGGATGCTGTGAAGAAGCTGGGGCAGCAGGACAGGGGGTACAGGAATGGGCCCACACTAGTTACAGACACAGACATGGAAGTGGGGACTGGGAATAGTAGCCTCAATAACAGCTGCAGAGAGAGAAGACTACTCTTCAGATCTCAACCCAATAGTGAAAAGAATGCCATGGTAACAAAAGAATGAGGGAGTGGGTACTAAGGGCCTCCTTCTTTTTTTTTTTTGCCAGATCAGTGGAGTGCCAGGCATGGAGGGGAGTCCCCTCCACACACTACAGTTTTCAGCCTTCTCAGGATTCCCTTCTCCACCTCTTGGGAGCTGCCTGAGGGAGCCAGTACAGGTGAGAAGGGCTGGGACAGGCTGTCCCCCAAATACCATAGACTGCATGAACCACTCTTCCCCCTACACTACACACTCAGAGAAGCTTGACTTATAGAAGGCCTCCAATTGTCAATGGGTGGTCTAAGGACCACTGGCATCAGGAGTTCTGATTAGAAATGAAGATTTCTGGGCTCAGCCCAGACCTACTAGAACACAAGCTGAGCAAGGACAAGGCCTTGGTATATTTTGTTCCACTGCATTCCCAGGGCAGGGCACATGGAAAGTGCTCATAAATATTTGTGGATTGAATGAATGAACCAGAAACTTCAGGGTTAGGGGCTAGGAACTTGAATTTTTAACAGGTCCTCCAAATAATTCAGAGGCACTGGTCTGGAACAGAGATAGAGGAATTCAGAGTCTGAGGACAACAGCTCACATGGTATTGGTATTGTAATGACCGTCTTTCTGCCTCTCCTCCTGGGGGGTCTGTGTACTCCCAGAAGGCAGAGTCTTGGTCTTCTCATGTCGCTAAATCCCAGCAACCTACCACAGGTTCGGGCACACAGTATGTGCTTAATAAATGATAGTGACGGAACAAATGAACAGAGTCACAGATTGTCTCTAGAAGATCAGAAAGGAAAACAGATGGGGAAGGCAGAGAGAATTGGGGAGGGAGATGGAAATAGTAAAAAATCCCAAGGTCCTAAGGTAGGCAGCCCTGGAGAGAGAAAGAACCTCTTTCACATACATGACCTCAGTTAGCCTTCCTGACTTCTCAGGGTACTAGGTATTAGCCCATTTTACAGATGAGGTTCAGGAGGACAAACGACTTGCCCAAAGGTAATACAACTAGAAGGACAGGGGACCGAAATAGAAGGACAGGACCGATAAAGATCCAGATGAAAGCAGAGATACCAAATGGGATCAGGAGACAGAACGAGGGCCAGAGGCGAGACCCAGTGAGCACGAGTAACTCACGCTCTTTCACAAGCGCAAAGCCCCCTCCCTCGCTCTCAAGTCCGTCCGCTCCAGCTCTGGCGGGCGGGAGGCTGGGGATCACCAGGAGAGAAGCGAGGGGGGCGGGGCCCGGAGTGCGGGACGAGGCCCCCAGCTCCTTGCTCCGAGACCACACCGACTGCCTGCGGGGCTGCGGTCCTCAGCCCACTCCCCAACACGTGCGGGAAGGGGGGGAGACCCGGGGCGCGCCTAGCCCCTCCCCCCTCCCCTGCCGGCTCAAACAAAGGAGCCCCGGCGCGCGGCCGGGCTCAGGAGGCGCAGCGCAAAGAGCGAGTGGCAGGAGCGCGCACAGCCCGGGAGCGCGCAAGCCCGGCTTGGCGCTCGCTCGGTTCGGCCAGGCTACCTGGGGTTACTGGAGTTCCAGTAGACGGGGTGGCGGAGGCTGAAGCCCCCCCGCAGAGGGGAGCCAAGGAGCGCGGCCCAGAGGACAGTCCGCAACAGGGGCAGCAGCCGCATCGCCCCCGGGGTCCGGTCTGGTCTGGCCCGGCAGGTCCCGGCCCGCTTCGCAGTCGGGGCGAGAAAGGTACAAAGTGGAGAGAGGGTTGCGAGAAGTGGGGTGGGGTGCGGAGACTCACAGGCCACGCCCCGAGATAACTTTCCACCAATGGGAGCGCGTCTCCGCCTCTCCGCTCAGACCCAACTACGGTTAACCCTCTGTGCGCCGTTACGCGCGCCGGGTTAGCCAAAACTTCCCCTAGGCCGCACGGCGCGGGAGGATATATTCCACTGAGTTGTTTTTAGGAAGGTCGTGTCTTTCGTGTCTGCCTTAGTACAGGATAGAAAGCCTTATTTGGAAGATTTTAAATAGGGGCACACACCCTTTGCCCAGATAGGGGAAAGCGAGGGACGGGCAAGGATCCACGAAGCCTATCCAGCCCCTTCATACACTGCCTCCTTTTCTTTGCACATCTAGGGATAGTACGAGGGGAAGGGACAAAGCGACTTCTGGGACACCCCTCTTTCCTATAGAGCCTTAGATGTAGCGCTAGATGCCCACTTTGAGGTTGGTGCCTGTCCCTTTCTGCCCCACACCTTCGTTCTGGGAGGGGGGCCCACGCGGGCTCCAGTCCCGAAGACGAAGTAATGAGGTGGTTGCGGCCGGTACAAAGCACCTTTGTTCCCGAGCCCTCAGGTGGGGGCGGGGGAGGGGGAGGAGGCAGGTGCGCGGCCTTGGGATCGTGGGAGCCGCCGCCCCGCTCCGCCCCGGCTCCGGGGCTCTGAGAATACCAGCCAGATCCACTTTTCCCAGCTAGTGGTCAGAGGGTGGGGACGGCGGGTCCGACAGCTTGGCCGGTTTGTCTATAGCCGCTCCTGGAGGCCGCGCGACATCGGGGACAAGGACTTGGAGAGTGAGGGTGGCATCAGGCGTACAATTCTCTGTGGTACAGGACTGCGCTGAGAGCCATCCCTGACTGGGCAGAGAAACAAGCCACGAGCATCCCCGGGACACAGGCTGCCCATTCTGGGACTCCCGCGCTCCCCAGGCCGCCCTCGTCTAAGGAGGCAGCGTCTCCTGGCGGCCAGATCTGGAACCGCAGCGGAGGCGACCCCACTTCCCAGTGCAAACTCCGAGGCGTGCTCCAAAGATCTCACGTTTATTGCAGCTGAGCAGCTGAGCCAGCTGAGCAGAGACAGGCTGTGCGCACCTCCCTCAGCCCCGTCCAGCCCCCAGTCTCTCCTCAACCCTCGGCTGCCACTACAGGCCCCCAGGATGCTGCTTGACAGAACTTGAATGTCCCTGGTGGCTTAAGACTCCTGTTCCACTGTGTCCAGGCTCCGTTTCCTTCAGTCCTGCTGGGGGACTCTCGGGGATGAGTACACCTCTTGAAGTCCTAAGTCTGGGTTGGAGGCAGCAGAACTTCAGGAGAGGTCAGAGGTAGAGCGAGGACACTGCTGGGGGCGGTGGTGGTGCTGGCCTGCAGTATGGGCCAAGAAAAAGGTCAGAAGTCTCCTTTTTCCAGATCACTCATCCCTCCCGCCCATCCTGTGCGTCCCTCCTCACCTACCTGGAGGGTGCCACTAGGGGGGATATTCCAGCTCCTGGGTCTGGTAGATCACCCAGTGGGCGCCGGCCTTGGGGGTCCGCAGGCAGTGGCTTCCTTGGGGGTGGGGGCTTGGCAGGCCCATGAAACTGAGAGAGAGAAGGCAGGAGGCCAGCTTGTAGGGGATGTCAGGTTGCCCACCCCCCGATGCACTGGTGCTGGGAACACCAGCCTGGGGGCAGTACCAGAGGTCACCCTTGTCTCCAAACAAACCTGTCACCGTTAAATACACCACCAGGATATGTGGTCTCAGGCACTGAGGGGGCATCTCACCACGGCCACCACCGCCACGGCTACCAGCACCACAGCCCTAGGTGGGGGGAGAGGCCGTGCCCTTCTCTCCCCCCACTGTTACCTTCGGGCGCCTCACCACCGGGTCAGCGGGCAGAGGGCGGGTGGGGGGATTGGGTCGGTCAGCCAGCTCAGCCTGAACAGAGAGAGGGGCAGTGGCTGTAAGAACACAGCCAGGGGCAGTGGGCATGCAGTGGTTCCCCAGAGCGGTTCAAGTCAACATGCAAAGTCAGCCAGGGGAGAATGGAAGTATGTGCAGAGGGCTTGGGTGCATGCCAGCAGATGCCTCAAGGGAGGAAAGTGTGGGTCAACCGTGGAGTCCCTGGCCGACTGCACGCCCGCCACTGACCACCAGATGGTGCTAGAAACCAAGACAGGAGGCTCGCTCTTTGCTGCTTCTGAGGCCCAGAGTGTCTGAAGGCCGAGGGGCACCCCCGTCGCCTAATGAAGAGCACCACTGGCAGGGAAATGCATTGGGCACCAAGCCTCCCACCTGCCCTGGGCAGGGCCTGGCCCAGATTTACCTGGAATCTCTTGGGCACAGGGTCAGGCGGCAGCGGCCTGGAGGGGGGTGCTGGGAAGCCACGAGCACTAGTCTGCTGAGAGAGCAGGAGGAGCAAACAAGCACAGGGTGGGGGGAAGAAGGAGCAGAGAGACAGATGTGGGCAGTGAGGGGTTAGTGCCTAGGGAGGGGCAGCCAGGGCCCCAGGGGCAGCGGCGCTGTGCATACAGTTATTCAGTTGCATGCAGGGGGGTGACAAAGGGTGGAGTGGGCATGCAGACCACCTCCACACACATAGTCCTGTCATCAGATCCAGAGAACTCAGGGCAGGGGCACTCACCAGCCCTTCTACACATGGTGACATGGGCCTTGTCAGGTCCTGGTACACTGAAGGCCATTCTGAGCACCACCCCCCTTGTACCCTCCAAGGGTCACTGCTGGGGGCATGAATAGACCCACCTCTCAAAGCCACCAACTTGGCCAGCCAAAAGAGCTCAGCAGACCCTCCTCTAGGTGACTGTCCCTCCCCACTCCAGTCTGGATTCTGCTTCTCAGACTATAGCCAGGTAAGGGACAGGGAAGGATGGGTAGGGATAAGAAGGGGAAGGGAGAAGGGGAGAAGAGGAGAGGAGGGCTGGCCCTGACTCCTTTCACTGACTCTTGGGCAATGCTAGCCTTTCTCTGAGTCTAGAGACTTCAATGCCCACCTCCCAGTGCCCAGCTGGATGCCAGGACCCTTTCCTCTGGCATTTAAGACTTACCTTAGTGCCTGGCATCAGCAGAGCCCTCTGTGGGGGTCCTAGCTGTTCTGGGGGACCAGATTGGGCTGCCCTGAGCATGAGGAAAAGAAAGGAGAGAGAGGGCCCAGCCTCAGACCCTGTTCTCCACCCTTATACCACCCTTGAGTGGGGTTAACCCTTTGTAGCCCCTTGGAGAGGAACTTGTTTGTGTGTGGTTTAGGTCAAATCAGGGGTGATGTGGGGGGGGGTTGATCAGCATGAGAGGGCCCCATTTATCCAGCACAAGGGCTCCTGGGGAGAAATGGCTTTAGCATCCCAGCTGCCCCACGGGGGCAAACGTGTAAACTGGAGAGTTATGGGGTGCGTGTAGGGAAGGGAGGTGTGTAGGGTGTGGCAGTCAGCAGGTTCAGGGTCCAAGGGGCTTGGGGCTTAGAACCACGTGGAAGGGGCTGCAGAGGTGAGGGCAGGCTTCAGAACTGTCCCCAGTTGAAGAAATTGGTAGCGGGGAGGTGATGCTCATACCTGTATTGGCAGCTGGGTCCCTTGAGCTGGCAGAGTCGCTGGCGCAGACAGGCACGGTGCCAGTAGCTGGCAACAAGCAGCACCAGGACCAGTAACAACAGGAGGCTGAGGAGCATCCCTGTGGTAAGGGATCTGGTTGCTGTGGGGTAAGGTCAGGTTTTAAGGTGGGCAGGGCTCTACATCCATGAAGGAGCAGGGGACAGGAAGTGAAGTCAAATGACCAGAGAAGGTGAAGGGGGTTGGGGATTATAGAGTCAGGGAACCAGAAGCGAAGGGGTCAAACGAAGAGAACCAAGGGGGAAAAGGTAAAGGATGAGCCACTTTGCCCTCCCAGCTGCCCCTGCCCCCACTCCATGCTACCTCTGAGCTGGGTAGTGCAGTCAGGGGGTGCCCAGCCCTCCTCACAGTGGCAGTGCCAACTGCTGTCGCAGACCTAGGAGGTACAGGGAGAGCAATGAGGGGTTCTGCCTTCTGGGACCATTCCCCTGTCTCTAGCTTTCCAAGATCTCTGATTTCTATAGCTGAAAAGTGTGCTGGGGATGATGAGTAGAGAGAGGCTGAGCCCTGGAGAAAGGGAGTCTCTACTCATGCCAGAGGAAATTAGATCAAACTAACACTTACTGAGCACCTTCTACAGGCCACACAGCTAGGAAGTAGTAGAGCAAAGATTAGAACCCAAGTATGTCTATTTCCAAAGCCCACCATCCTTTTCCTCCCTGGAGGCACCCTGCTCCCCTCCCATCTCCCCCATACCGGCTCACCCCATGTCCATGGCATTTGCTTCGACATTCCTGTGCTCCCAGGAGATCCACGGGCTGGCATCGATGGTCAATGCACACCTGCCCCACAGGGAGAGAAAAGCAAAGATCACATTCTCACAAAGCTTTACTGGGAATGGAGGCCAACAAGGCTGAGGCCACATCCTGCTTTTACAGATGTGGAAACCAAGGTTTAGGGGGATAACAGGACATTGCTCAACCTGAAGTAAGAATCTGACTTCCCTCAGAGTCTGCCTTTTACACTGGTGGATAGTGAGGCCTGGGCACTGCTCGCCATGGTCCAGATATCCCTTCCCACCTGGTCTTGCCAACCCAGGCTGCTCACCAGGCCAGGGCCACAGGCTGTGCCAGGCAGAGTCAGGAGGGGCTGGGCCACATCGTTGCCCAGGTCCAGGTGCACCCAGCTGCAATTCAGCTGGGTCCCATTGGTTTCCAGCATCTCCCAGAGCAGATCTCGAGCCGAGCCCAGCAGAGGCTGTAAGCTAGCCCCCTGGCACTGGAGCTGCCCGCAAATGGCGTCTCTGGTGGTGGTGGGGGGTGCAGGGTCAGTGGGAGCAGGGCCAAGGCACCCATAAACCCAGAGAAAGAGCCATATTTCCTCACTTACCTAGGGGCACAGGGCACGTAACTGCCATTGGGGCTGCGCCCACAGTTCCCAAAAGCATCCCCCCGAGTGTTGGCTATATGGAGGCAAAGTGGTGGGGCAGGCTGGGCCCCAGGTCCCCAAAGTGACTCGCATTGCTGGGCATAGGAAGCACAACGCCCATGCATGCACACGGCCTGTCCACCAGCACAGGGCTCGCCGTCCCCCAGGCTGACATCAGGGGGGCACTGGGAGCTGTCTCCTGGGCAGAACTCTGGCAAGTCACAGTTGCCTCTGGTAGGACGGCACTGCCAGCCAGCCGGGCGCAGCTGTGGAGGGTAGGTGAGCATCAGTGTGGGCACTGGGCAAATCCAGCCAGGCTTGGGGCTCAGAATGACCCTTTCCACCCTGGTCCCTGACAGGGGAGTTCTGGGTGGTCAATCCAGTCTGCGCCCACCTGGCAATTCTGACAACAGGGTCCATCAGACGCACATTGTGCCCCTGGTCTCAGCTGGCAGGTGAAGTAATCACAGCAGGGATCAGTGCAGTCCTGTGGGCAAGGGCACCGGGGGGCTGAGCACCAGAGCAGGCTGGCTTACCTCCAACCCCTCCTCCCAGAACCCCAATCCACAAGAATGCCCAAGCCACACAGCCAGTGAGAGCTAAAGCCCAACAATCCATGTGCTGTCCCTACAGACAGGAAGGTCGCAAGAGGGGTGGGAAATCCCTTCAGAAGCAGAGAGGAGCACAGGAGGCTTGGAGAGGGTTAATAAGCCAGGAGGAGGGCACAGAAGTGAGTGGGGCAAAGCTTTGGGTAAGGGGCTTACATCCGGGAAGCCACAGTCACACTGCTCGCCCGGCTCCACAAACATATTTCCGCAGAAAGTGGCCATAGGTGGCAGGCTGGGCAGCCGTTCAAAGAGGCAGCTGCCCATTCCATCCAGGAGGGCTTTCTCCAGGGCCTGCCGGCTGCAGTTGCTAAAGTTCAGGCCTGGCAGGAAGCTGGGGAGGGTGGCAAGGAAGGTTGGGGCTGCAGACCTCGCCCTGCCTCCTGCCCCATCCCCTCTCTGCATCCTGCAGCCACTCACTCTGTGGAGGCCTCCATGATACAGCTCTTGGCTGGGGCTGGACCTGGACAGGGGCAGCTGTTCCCAGGTGAATCGTGGTCCAGGCCCAGGCTGTGGCCCAACTCATGGGCTATTGAGGAGGCAACTCCCAGGATGCTTGTGGAGTGGTCCTGTCATTGGAGAGGGAATACCCCAGATCCAGCCTAGCCTGCTTCCACCATAATGCCCAGCCTACCCTGACTGCTCCTGTTTCCTCCTCAACTGACCTTTTGGGTATTCAGCAGGCACTGCCTCTCTCCTTAATTGCCTCTAAAGTAGGAGGAGAGCCCAGGCCTGGGTGGCAGGAAACCTGGGTTCTAACTCAGCTCTGTTCCCTTCTTTCACTGTGTGGCTCCTGAAGATCACTTCTGTTCTTTGGGCCTTAGCTGGTCCTTTCCCTCCCCGCAAGAAATAGGAAGACCTCATAGCTGAAGACTGTGTACACTGTCATGAGCTGGCCACAAGTGGGCGGCTCCCTGACAGCAGAAGCTGCATCATGTACCTCCTCCCTCTATACCCAGGGGTTGGGCAACTTGGTCGGGGATTTCAGTGAATAAACAGCACCATACTTGGGAGGAACTGAACTGGGGATGGAGAGGAGACCTGGAAATAACTCACCATGTTCACACCTCCTGAGAAATCAGGAGAACAGATGGAGTTCTGAATGGCCATGCCCACCATAGGCCCAGAGAATGAAGTACCACTGTGAGATCAAGAGGTCAAAGGTCAGAGCCAAAAAGCTTCAGAGCTTCAGGGCTTGAGGCAGGGAGTTGAAGGGGTAAGAATTTGGCCAGGACAGGGTAGAGTCAGGCCCCTCTGGCTGAGGCTGGGGGCCTTACGTCACCAGCTGGGCACTGTCGTGGGGCAATCGAGGCAGCAAGTCTGCCCGGCGCCAGTGGAGGAAGTTGTCTAGTGTGACAGCTGGGTCCGGGCTTATTTCCACCAGGTCGTGCTGGGTCCAGGCCTCCAGGCCCACTAGTGCCACCCGTACATTTAGGGGCCGGAAGAACTGAAAGAGAGCTGGAGCTCAGAAGAGTTGTCATGACAGGGGACTGTGGGGCTGCTGCCCAGCCCCATACTCACTGTGTCCAGCAGGAGGGCTACTTCTAGTGTGCGGTTCAGCAGGTGCTGGAAGTCCAGGTACCTCTGGACCTGTGGGCCAAGAAAGGTGACCAGGAAAGGCGGCAGGGCAGGGAAGGGGCGGAGAAGGATGTGCAGGGGCCAGCAGGCTCACCTCTGAATGATCGGCCACAATCACCAGCTCAACAATCTTGGTCTCTGTCACCACGTCCCGCCTCCGCTATGGACAAGAAGAAGGAATATCAGGCCAACCTGCCTCTCATAGCCGGCAGCCATGTAGGCTGACCAAGCTGTGTCTACTCCCACCCTCTGTAGTCAGAGGAGGGTGAAGAGTCCATTTTACAGATGAACCACTGAGAGCCAGAGAGGCCAGGGACTTGCCCAAGACAGACCAAGAAGTAGACTATGAAGCTGGGAGTAGAGCTCTGCTTTTCTGGCTCCAAACTCAGTGCTTTTTCCAAATTAAAAAATAAAAAATAAAAAAATAGCTAACACTATCAAATATGAGGGGTCTTCAAAAAGTTCATGGAAAATGTGTATGCTAAAAAAACTATGCATGTGTTTAAAAATTTTTTTGTACCAAAATAAACTCATATTAACTTATTATAATGTCTGAACAGGATCTTGTTTGAAGCACTAAAAAGGACAAGACATCAGTTTGAAAAGAGCACTTAGCAGAGCAACATGAATACATCAAATTTATAGTGAAGCCTGGGTGGAAGAATGGTGACATCGTTAATGCTTTAGAAAAAGTTTATGGGAACAATGCCCCAAAGAAAGCAGCAGTTTACAAGTGAATAACTCGTTTCAAGAAGAAATGAGATGATGTTAAGATGGAAGCTTTGAGCAGCAGACCATCGACATCAATTTGCGAAGAAAAAATTAATCTTCTTCATATCCTAATTGAAGACAACTGATGATGAACAGCAGAAAAACTAGCCAACACCATAGACATCTCAAGTGGTTCAGCTTACACAATCCTGACTGGAAAATTACAGTTGAGCAAACTTTCTGCTCTATGGGTGCCAAAACTGTTGTGCCCAGATTAGCGGCAGACAAGAGCTGAGCTTTCAATGGAAATTTTAAACAACGGGGATCAAGATCCTGAAGCATTTATTTGAAGAATTGTAACAGGAGATGAAACATGACTTTACTAGAATGATCCTGAAGACAAAGCACAATCAAAGTCATGGCTACCAACAGGTGGAAGTGGTAAAGCAAAAGCAGCCCAGTCAAGGGCAAAGGTCATGGCAATAAGTTTTTGGGATGCTCAAAGCATTTGCTTGTTGACCTTCTGGAGGACCAAAGAACAATAGCATCTGCTTATTATGAGAGTGTTTGGAGAAAGTTAGCCAAAGCCTTAGTAGAAAAATGCCCAGGAAAGCTTCATGAGAGTCCTTCTCCACAATGACAATGTTCCTGCTCATTCTTCTCAACAAGCAAGGGCAATTTTGTGAGAGTTTTGATGGGAAATCACTAGGTATCTACTTTACAGTCCTGATTTGGCTCTTTCTGACTTCTTTTTTTGTTTCCTAATCTTAAAAAATCTTTAATATTCTAATTATCCTGATTTGATCATCATATATTGTACACAGATATTGATATTCAACTCTGTTCCCCACAAATATGTATAATCAATTGTTTCAATAAAAAATAATCTTTAAAGGGCACCGATTTTTCTTCAGTTAATATGGAAAGAAGAGTGCACTGACATGGTTAAATTCCCAGGACCCTCAGTTCTTCAGGGATGGACTAAATGGCTGGTATCATTGCTTACAAAAGTGTCTTGAACTTGATGGAGAGTATGTTGAGAAATAAAATTTGTATTTTTTATTTCTATCTTTTAATTCCATTTTCCGTGAACTTTTTGAAGTATCCTCCTACTGATCATATGCCAGATACAGTTCTAAGTAATTTACATAGATATGGACTCATTTAATCCTTACAGCAACCCTATAAAGTAAGTAGTTTTATTATCCACATTTTACAAATTAGGAAATTGAGGAGAGGTGGATAGCTCAGTTGATTAGAGCATGGTGCCCGATAACACCAAGGTCCAGGGTTTGATCCCTGTGCCTTGCCACTAAAACCAAAAACAAATTAGCAAATTTGGTTTTTATTGTTTTATGGTTAAGAACTATGTATTTTCTTTTTTTCTAAAAGATGACCGATAAGGGGATCTTAACCCTTGACTTGGTGTTGTCAGCACCACACTCTCCCAAGTGAGACACGGGCTGGCCCTGAGAGCTCCGTGTTTTCTATACCCAAGTGAGAACTCTCTGAAAATGTGATCATAAGACAGACAAGGAGTTTGAGTCAAATATCTGCTTCTGAATCCTGGATATACCATTTTTTAGTTGCATGGCATTGAGCAAGTCATCTAACCTCTTTGAGCCAGTTTCCTCATTTTAAAATAGATCTATTGATAGTACTTACTTCCTAGGGTTGCTGGGAAGAGTAAATGAGATAATTTTATAAAGTGCCTGGCATGTAGAAATAGCAGGAGCTTGTTGTTACTGTGAACAAATACTGTAGCTCTGAGGGTGGGGGTCAGCTCTCAAGACAACTGAAGCCCAGTCTTCCTGCCATTCATCCTCACCCGGCTGCGAATGTAGTGTTGTCCCAGGGGGAGCTCGGGTGGAGCCTGAGTGGGCACAGGTGCACGCCCCCACAGGGCACAGGTGTGGCCTGGCAGGAGGAGGTCTTGGATCCGGGAGATAATGGGAGGACCCTGAAAGTCTCCAGGCCCCAGTTCCAGGGCATAGCTTCTCTCTGGAGACAGGATCACCAAGCCCCTAAGGAAAGAGACAGGAAGTCAGAGAACATTCCTGGTATCCCCTCACTCTCTCCACTATCACGGAATCCACCCACTGTACCTGAGCCCAGAGCAGGTGCAGACGGACACCCAGGAGTCTGCATGGCCCTGTACTTTTCCCTGGTAGCAACAGTTTTCCTACAGCAGAGAAACAACAGTAGTGCTGAAGGGTGGACCAGGATTTGAACCCAGGAGTCTAGCTTGTTGGTAAATACATTCAGTGTCTTCCCATATCCTCTAGGCCTGGCTCCCTCCAGTTGCCCCTTCTCTCCCCCTCATAGGCCAGAAATGGCACAAGAGGGCCTGACTCACCAGAGTGTGTCCCTCATTGACCACCCGAGTGCCATCAGGCTGGTACCACACCAGAGTTGGGCGGCCTGGGACCGACTCCCTGTGGAGTGAAGAAAAAGAAGGGTGGTGTCTGAGCTGCTTCCCTGGGTGGTGCAGTGACAAGTTGAGGCCTGGAGGCGGTAGCGGGTAGCTGGGAGCCAGGCAACCCTCTAACCTTCCCACTTTCCCTTGAGGCAGCAGAGTACAGCAGGTGGGCCACTGACTTTGCCAACCTATCTGGGTTCCAGTCTGGTTTTTACCACATACTAGCTGTGTGACCTTGGGCAAGTTATTTCAGCTCTTTGTGCCTTGACTTCTTCATACATAAAATGAGGAAAACAATACATAACAGTACGTACCTTATGAGGTTGTTATGAGGGTTAAATGAGTGCAAGCACTAAGTACTGGCACATAGTAAATGCTATATAAATTATTAGCTATGTGATTATTATTTTCTTTTCACAGCTGGCTGGTACAGGGATCTGAACCCTTCATCTTAGTGTTATCAGCACTCCACTCCAACCAACTGAGCTAACCAGCCAGCCTATGTGATTATTATTATTACCACCATCATTATTACCTATTCTGTAGCAGCTCCAGGATATGACTCTCACCGTCCAGCTCCAATTTGATCCTCAGGGCTTCAGGCAGACTGGTCTGTGGGTACCAGAGGGCATGTCACCTCCCTAGCCCTGCCTGCAACTCCTACCCTCTCCAACCAGAAAACCTCAGGCCCTCAGGAGAGCACCAACAATTAGATCACTAGTGGTGGGGGGGTCCCAAGGGAGGAGTCAGGAAGCCCTGCCTGGCCTGGGCATTGTTCTGGGGGGTTGTGTGGGGAGGTCAAGGAAGGTATCTGAGCCGCCCCTTCTCGGCTTCCTGCCCAGAGAGGAAGCGTCATGGAGGACCCAGTGCAGGCCCCAGCCCTTCCTCTGACTCAGCTTCAGAATGGGGGGGTGGGGGGGTGAGGCCCTGACACTTTCCAAATCCCCCCACTGAGAAAACTAACAACATGAGATGAAGAAAGCAAGTTTGGCTTCAGTATTTCCCCAGTGGAGATGGATGGGTTGGGTGGGGCTGAAGCAGACAGATGTGTGTGTAGAGGGGAGAGGAGATAAGTGAAGCCAGGTGCTGGGGTGTGGTGGGACAGGCAGCCAGACCTGGAACGGACCTGCTACAGCCAGGTCCACTCACCGGCCCCTTAGACACACATTGGCCTTGAGACACCTCATTATGTCAGGGGTGGGGGTGGGTTACACATCATTTATTTATTAGAGGGGGTAGGGGAGCTCACCTGAAGCACCTCTGCTAGGCTCATCAGGAGACTGTCCTGAAGGAGCTGGGGCTCCAAGGGTCCACTTAGGGTCTTCTCTGGCCTCACCTGCTCCTCCTCAGTGCCACCTGCAGGGTTCCAGGACACCCCAAGAGAGTACTGAGGGAATCAGCACCAGGGCTGGGGATGGCTGGTGCCCTCAGACCCATCACCTCCCAGCACATCTGGCCCTTCAGGGCCCCAAGGGCTCCTGCACTGCATGCTAGGACTTAAAGGAGATACTGGAGGGAAGAGCTTCTCTCCAACTTATGGCTTTCCACCCATCAACCCATCCACAAGTCCCCAGGGAAAGAAGTTCAGCTTGCCTGTGGTCGCTCCTCATCCCCCACTGACCAGTCCCAGGTTCTCACAGGGACCCTTCCCTGTTCCCACTCCTTCCCGATCACGCCCCCCCCAACACCACCTCTCAGATCTGAGCTAAGCCTTGTAGCCTGGTTCCCACTCACCCTCCCCTTCCCTCACATTGGAGATACTGGGAACGCCCATTTCTGGGTGAGCGGTGCAAACACCCCCACCTCCCTAAACAACCCTCATGCCCAGTCAGGCACACCCGCTCCCCACAGCCTCCGCTTCCTCCCCCATAACCACCTTCCCACCCCCCCATGGCCCTCTCTCCTCCGGACACTCCACCCCCGCCTGCCTTCTCGGCCCCCGGCCCAAGACAGCAGCGGGAAGTGAAAGTTCCAAGGAGGAGATGGTGTCCCAGCCTCTTTCCTGGCCAATTCTCCCTTCTCCTGGCTCCTCCCGGACCCCTCCCGTTCAGCCAGGCTTCTGGTGGCAAAAGCGCCAGGGTGAGGGGTGCCTGGCCGCCTAGCCGTGGGATAAGGAGCTAGAAGGAATACTCTTCACTAAACTCTACAAGCCATGCCCACTCGGCGCCCTGGCACCGGGTAGAACGGTCAGCTAGGCCCCAGAGGAGCGAAGACGTCAGTCCTGGGCGCCCTCTTTCCACGATACTGAGGGGGCGCTGGGCAAGACCCTCGGTGCCTAGTACTTGAGCCGTAAAGTGTCCGCGGGCACCAAGCAGAGAATGACCGGGCTGGGGGTGCCGGCATCCCCCCTCCTCCTCTTTCTACTCCATTGCCAAGTCACCGGGCCCTAGGCCCAGGACAGCAGACCAGGGCGGGCCGCGCTCAGGTTGAGCTCTCCCAGGGTCTCTGGCCGACCCCAGTACCCCAGTGCCTCCCGACTTCCCCGCACCTCCTCCAAGTCCACCCCCCGACTCACTCCCGGCCCGGGACTTACCCGCATTTGGGAGCAGCCGGGAGGGCAGAGGGCTGCCCGCGCCCAGGAGCCCCAGCGCCCAGAGCAGCGCCAGCCGCATGGCAGCGGCGCAGCGGGCCGGGTGAGGGCAGCAGGTGCCGGGCAGCGCGCCGAGAAGCGGCGGCGGCCGGGTCTGCTTCGAGCACCCTGCGGCGCAGCCCAGCCACCAGGCCCCGCCCCGCCCCGCCCCGCCCCTCCTACCCACCCGCCTGGAGCCTGGCCCCGCCCCAGCAGAGGCTCCGCCTCCTCCGAGCGCAGCGTCCTAAAGCAGCCGGGACCCCGCCCACGGCGGTGGCTCCTCCCGCGCGGCTGCGCCGGGGCGGCTTCGCAAACCTACTGTCCCCCGGCTTTGCAGGGCGGGAGCTGAGGCCGAGTCTGGCCGGCTTGGGCGTCTTGCCTTCACCCAGCTCCGGGTCCGGACCCCTCCCGCGGCCTTCCCGCCTCAGGGCCTTGGCCGCGCCCTGTGGGGATCAGGCAGGCCAGGTCTTCCGACTGCCGGCCAGGCGGCGCCCCAGTCCCGGTCCCTCGCGAAGCGCAGGCAGCAGGAGCTTACAGAGCGCTTTATTAAACGGGAAGGTGCGGGAGAGCGAGCAGGATGCTACTTCACTCCGCGTAGGTAGCGTCGTCGTTGCTGTCACTGTAGGCGGAGGAGGAGAGCTCCTCGGGGGGTGTGCAGGCCGGGCACTGTTGCCGCATGTCATCCCAACACGACTGGCAGTACACAGCCTCGCAGTCGGGCGTCGGGCACACGTAGCACTTGGGCGTCTCAGGTACTTGGCACACCACGCAGCGCCGGCGCAGCCAGCGGCGCAGGAGCGGGCAGTGGCGGTGCAGGATGTCCATCAGATGGCGATGCTGTTGGGAGGGGGGTTAAAGACAGCTGGGGAGCGAGCCGGGGAAGAAGGGGTTGCGAAGGGAACTCACGGCGCTTCTTGTCCGAATTCGCAAGGCCTGACAGGCCCACACGTTGGAGGAGGCTGGGTTGGGCAAAGAAGACCCCTGGAGGGCGAGAGTGCAATGGAAGTGGGTTCTAGAGAGCCTCCCTCCCCCACTCCGCGATGGAGAGTGGGAGGATGCAGCCTCCAGGCTGTCTCCCAGCTGATATCTGAAACGACTGTCATTTGCACTTTCGCATAAACCATCTTACTTGGATCTCACGGTGAGGCTGAGAAGTGAGTATGGCAGATAGACTATCACTACTGTTATCCCCACTTTACAGATGAGAAAGGTGAAGTGACTTTCGCAAAGGCACGCAGATAGTGAACAATCAAGCCTGGCGAGACCCAGGTGCTCTAATTCCAAATCACAAGCCTAGGTGATTATACTCTCCCGTCCCTGAACGTTGTCTCTTCTGTGCTAGTTTCTCCTTAGAGTAGCCCTGGCACTTGACATTCCCTTTGGACTCTGTCTTTGCACATTCTGTTCCCTTGGCTTGGAATGAATGTCCCTCACATTTCCATCTGCTCATTCAAATCCAGTTTATTTCAGGATTGGGTCAAGGACTCTCAGTATGTTCTTTTGTTGTTGATTGTTGTTTGTTTTTTCATCAAATATTCATTCACTCCCTATTGTGTGTCAGTGGGGCTTGGAGGAATCTAGGCACTAGAGTTGAGTTAAGCAGTTTCACTTTAATGAACTTTGTTAGGGCTGATTAAATAAGAATGGCTGCCATTCATTGTTCTGTTTATAATGTCAGGCCCTGTACTAAGAAAATGTAATTAACCCAATTCAAACAATAGGGCTGGCTGGTTAGCCAACTGGTTAGAGTGCAGCCTTATAACACCAAGGTCATGGGTTCGGATCCCTTTACCAGCCAGCTGCCAAAGCAAACAGTAACCATATGAGACAGATGTTGTTATTGCCTTCATGTCTTTTTCAGGTGAGAAAACTGACACTTGGAGAGGTGGTCACTTGCTCAGTGTCTCACAATGGTAACAAACATGTATACAGAACTTGCTGCATGCCAGCACCATGAGAATTAAAATTCATTAATCCTTACAACAACCAGATGGAGAAATTAACCCCATTTTACAGAAAGGAAAAAACCAAGGTACAGCAGTTATGTGCTGAAGATCACACAGTTGTCATTAATAAGGGGAGGAGCCAGGACTCAAGCCCAGGCCCTCTGGCACCAGAGCTCCACACCTGACTACCACTCTATACTGATCTCTAGCGATCAGGCCTTTCAGATTTGTCCAACCTTCCATTCTTCAGAGGGAGTAACTGAAGCCCAGTGAAGACCTTGGGCAAGGTCACACAGCTTAATGAAGGAGTGTGAACTGGAACCTGGTTTTTCTGACTCTGTGCTATTTCCATATACCACGTGCTTCTGCACGAGGCCTTCCTGACCCCCAGTCCACCTGCCTCCTCCCCCTCCTCTGAACTGCACTGATCATCTTGTATGCAACCCTTTCAGTAGAACCTGTGGCTTTGCCTTTGGCCCCTGCTTCTCTGATGAACTCCTCTTGCTTTCCTATGACCAGACTGTATTAAATCTGATTCCTCTTTTCTGCCTGCTTCTTGATAGTCCACTAAATTTCTCAGGCAGGCTGAATCCTGGGGTACAGAGATGGACACAGCCCTGACTTCCAGGAGCTGGATGGCTGGGACTCTTGGCATGCATAATGTCAGAACTCACTGAGCTCAGGTAGGCCTGGGACCACTATGGGTGCTGGGCCAACTGGAGGAAAATGCCCCCCCCCCCCCAGCTCTCGGACCCAGGCAGAAGCTGGCCAGAGTGCACAAGCCTGTACTCACTGGAGCCTTCTGCTGTCGCACCCGCCTCACAATGGCAGCCCTCCTCAGTTTGGTGAAGGCTGCTCTCTTCCTCAGCAGCTCATTGTAGAGGAACAGGATCCGCTTCTTCTCTTGCTGGGGGCAGGGAGAGGGGGTCAATGACCATGACAATGCCGAGGAAGAAAGCATCTCCCAAAGTTGGGGTTGATAGGGAGATGGGTGTGGGCAGGTGTGTTTGTGTGTGTGTGCCCACGGGTGTGTAAGTGTGGAGAGGTCTGGGGAGGGGCTCACCTTGGGGAAGTAGAAGGCTGCAATGACCCTCCGGAGCCGGTAGCCAAAAGCCTGAACCAGGCAGAGACACACTAGGAGGCCAATTGGTAGCACTGCTCTCCAATAGGCCCTGGCATCCAGGCTCACGGGCTGGGGCAGGCAGGCTGGAGGAGGGAGCAGGCCTGTCAGGGGTCTGGTCAAGGTCAGCTGAGGGACAGGGCAGCCCTGGGGTGAACTCCCCATCCCAGTGGGAAATGCAGGCTAGGCTTCTGATTCCTCTGCTCTCCTGCCTGCCCCTCGCCCTGCAGAGCTGCACTTTCAATACTGGAGCCATTAGGCCCATGAGGCTGTTTACTCAGTGTGACACAGATCTTGAAAATTGCCATCACGGCAGAAAGTTCTCTTGGACAGCACTGCTCTACAGGACTGGGACTCTCTGGCCCCAAGGACCCGGCCCCAGACTCTTCTGACCCAAGCTTGTCATCCTCCACTTCTTCAAGCTTGCCCTGATGTGTTCCTTGCCCCTATTTCCCCTACTCAAGCACACCAACCCCGATCTCTCCATACCAACAGCCAAGTCCCACAACTCTTTACCTTGGAATTTTTTTTTTTTTTTTTGGTCTTTTTCGTGACCGGCACTCAACCAGTGAGTGCACGGTCCATTCCTATATAGGATCCGAACCCGCGGCGGAAGAGTCGCCGCGCTCCCAGCGCCGCACTCTCCCTAGTGCGCCACGGGCTCGGCCCAACCTTGGAATTTTTTGACTCTTGCTCCCAGCCCTCAATTCTTCTGATCCAAACTTTCAACATCACTCACGCATGTTGTTTGATTCCACTGCTGTCTCTGAGGAGGTATTCAGGGCCCCAATAGTTTTCCGAAGAAGCCGGGCGAGCATGGAGTCTCCCTCTACCTTTACCTCCAGTTTATGACTGCCTGAGACCAGAACGGGGTGGGGGTAGGAGTCAGGAAAGATTTGGAATTAAGGGGGTGGGCCAGGATGGGGGCTGGATGTGGGGGAGGGGTCAAGGTATAGAAGTACTTCTTAGCTGCCCAGGCCTTTTCAGGGCTTCACTAAATGCTAACCCCTTTCTGTAAATGGGTAGCTGAGGCCCTCAGTGACAGCTGTCAGGTTGCAAGGCTGAGATTTGATCTTGAGGAAGACAGGGGGCCTGAGTTACAGAAGGGGGAGCAGAAGAAGGAGACACAATAGGAAGAACTGGGGTGGGGTGGCTGCACAGGGGTTGGAGTTCTCCAGAGAGTGTCTCCTGGGCCTGGACCCTGGAGTGGGGTTTGGGCTCACTGCGGAAGGAGTACTGCAGGAAGGAGTGGTGGCGGATGGTGTCAAAGATGGAGTAGAGAGCCCAGTCTAGTCCGCACAGCAGCAGCAGCAGCAGCAGAATGGGCAGTGTCTCCAGGAGCTCCCTTACCTGCCCAAAGAGCAGGAGGGGTGGAGCTGGGCAGCCCTCAGCCCTGGCAAGGGGCACCTTTTGCCTCCACCCTCCGATTCATGCCTGGAGTTGCACCCCGAGGCCTACTCCCACACCATCCTACCAAATTTCTCATTTCTGAGGCCTGGATAGTGGGCTTGCAAGGGAAAATGACGGTTTTCTCTTCAGCTTTGCGGAGCGGCAGCAAAGTCCGTTTGCCCTGGAAAAAAATGTCCATACAGTGAGGAACCCCATGGGCCCTATGCCCTTTTTCCTCTGTCCTCCTGCAGTGTGAATCCCACACAGGGCACATGGCAAGGCATCCTTAGGTAGGACTGTGCTCACTCACCATCTTCTTCCTGCGTTCATCGATCTGACAGAAGTAGGTGCTGATGTAGATATTGTCAAAGCGAATGTCCCGGTGATAGCTGTCTGCATAGGAGAAGGACCTGTGGATGGATGGGCAGGGATGTCTCCATCTCCTCCTTCATGTTCTCCTCACCTACTCCCAAACCTGGGCTTCATTAGGCTCAGTCATTCAACCAACCAATCACATTCATTGAGCACCATCTATGACCTAGGCACTGTGCTGGGTAATGGTGATAACAAGAAGACTCTGTTCCTGCCTTCCCACTGTGTAGTGGAAGACATCCACCTACACTACTGATGAGACATCACCCAGGTGAATAGGAGATGGGTGGGGGCTCCGAGGAGGGCATGGCCAGTCTGTCCAGGAGGGAGGTAGGTGTGTGCATGTGAGGGAGAGGCAGGCATGCATCTGTCGGATGAATGGCAAACAGGGGCAAGAGACAGGAAACCCCTCAAGGTTGCAGGAATCACTTAATCCACTGTGACTCCCACATCGACATCTCAAGTTCCTGACTCCTGGCTTTGCTTGTGGCACGTCTCTTGGAGGTTATCTCAAGCAAAACTCACCCCAAACAACTGTCTCCCTTCTTCCCGACACACCCCTGCCCCTCTCTGGCTACACTTGAGCATGGTTGTGTGTGTGCGTGTGTGCACACGTACATGTGTATCTATCCTCCATGTACCTACCAAAGTCCCACATAATGCTTTGGTTTCCTAAAGAAAAATGTTAATTGTTGGAAATGTGTTTAAAACTGTAAAAATACATTAAATAACTGCTGTAAAGTGTGAAACGTAAGTTCCAATGCTATTGGTTCTGGGACCCTGTAAAAATTCACATCTTCGCCTTTAAGATAGAAATAACTATAAATGCAAAGACAGACTGTGAGCACCCCCTTGTGGAGAGACCTACTGTGGTGGTGCCTGGGTTTCCTGAATCCCGGCCTGCCTTCCTGCTGGCTCTGTCCCCTCAGTGAGTGACCTCACCCAGGTTGAAAGCCTGGAAATGGTTTTTGACTCTGTACCTCCTTCCTTTCCTCCCCAAGCTGGCTCTGAGACCTGCTGTACCTTTCCCCTTCCTCCCTCCCTCCATCTCAGGCCACCTTCCTGCCACACCCCACCCCAGCTAGGCCTCCCTGACCCAGCCTGGCCTCCCTGCTACCAGCCTGCCCCAGTCCATCTTATAACAACCCCCAGAATGAGGCCTTCCTGCAGGGCTTTCCAGACTGTTCTGGTCATGCCCACTTCAGCCCAGTCCTCCACCTCAGCCTCTTTCCTCTACACCTGCAGATCCTAGGTTCCTTGCCTAAGAGAATGCCCTTCCTTTTCTTCACCATGGCTCCCCATCTGTAGGTTTTGGAACCCAGTTATCGCCTTTCCAGGGGCACTTCCTCAGTTCCCACTCCTGTCCCAACAGCCAGTCCATAGAATGGCCCTTGAGCACTCTCTGTCTTATGGGTGTCTCTCTCACCACCCCAACTATACCATGAGCTTCCTGAGGGCAGGAATATGGCCCATTCATCTTTGTTCTCCCACAGGCCCTTAGGTACACACACACCACTCACTTGCAGTCACTGTGGGCCCACAAACAGGGGAGATGGAGCAAGAGCCCCTGTGACTGCCTTTGCCCAGCTCCTGCCCATCTCAGGCATTCGGGGGTGGAAAAGGGAAAGAGAGGGTCCAGAAGGCAGCAGGGGACTGAGGGCCGAGCAAGACCTGAGGCAGCCCAGCTGGACAGCGGGCTGGGTGGGGTTGAGGACTTTGTTCTAAATGGAGAGAAAGTAGCTGCCAACGCAGCAGGCAGGAGAAAATGAAAGCAAAACTGGATGATAAAAATGGCACAAAGTCAGAGCCAAGGGGAATATGAAGGGCAAGAAAAAATGAAAAGTCAAAACTAAATGTAAAATAAGTCAGTGTTGGGATAAAAGCTGGAAGGAGGTAGATAAATGAAGACGGTTGCCTTTTCAAGATGGTGGGAACATGGGTAATATTTCTTCCGAAAAAATGTCCACATTTCCTTTAACTTTGTTTAAACAAAGAATCCAATTTAACAAAAAGGTAAAGTGAAAGGTAAATTATATTCTGAGTTGGGGATGGGCTCTGCAGTCCCCTTCTTATAGCTTCCTTCAGGGCAGGGCTCCAGTCCAGGGTTGAGGAAGGGTCTGCTGGGGTGGGGTGGGTGCTCACGCGTGGAGGACCAGCAGGAAGGTGCAGGACAGCAGCACATGCAGCAGCCCCAGGGCCCAGTCCAGCCGGGCCTCTTGCCGTTGCACGTAGTTCCGCACTTCGGTGCTCACACGCTCCCAGCTCCTGTTGGGGCCAAGCACCGCAGCCTGCTTCTCTTCCTGGAGGAGAGCACATGTGCAGACTCAGCCTGCTGGGGCCTTGTCAGACCCAGACCCAACCTCTTCGTTACATCTGTCCCCTGGCACCCCACTCATGTCCCCCAGATCCTACCAGGATCATCATGAACTGTCACTTGCTTCTGCTCACCACCCTCCTTGACAGTCTTGCTCCCCTGCACCTGTCTCAGCTGACGCCGTCTCATACCTGGCTGACCATTCTGTCCCCAA
Source organism: Cynocephalus volans (assembly GCF_027409185.1). Lineage (NCBI taxonomy): Eukaryota > Metazoa > Chordata > Mammalia > Dermoptera > Cynocephalidae > Cynocephalus > Cynocephalus volans. Next base: position 112,703,495 of record NC_084467.1, on the reverse strand, counting down.
GATAGTTTCATGCCTACCACAGGTTCAGCACTGCCCCCCCGCCCCCCTGTCACCCAACACTAACACCATCCCCCTCCATGTCCCCTTCCCTCACACCCAGTCACCTCTTTCCTGTGCCCTCTCACTTGTCCTTCCTCGTGCCCTATTCCCCAATTCCCTCCTCCCACTCCCTATCTGCCCCACCTCCCCGCCCCTACCTCCTACCTTGAGCTCAATATTGGCTGAAAATTCCCCATCCAGGCCATGGATAGACTGGTTGAGGGAGTCATAGGTCTGCCCAAAGTTGCCTTCCACTGGGATGCGATTGCGGCACCAAACCTCCATCACTGGGAGACAGTGGGGACAGGTCACGGGCCTCCCCATGCCCGGCCTCCAGGCCTAGGCCTGGTTGGCCTGCTTACCCTCCTGTGGTCCTCTTCGTCCTGCTTTTTTGTCTTTCTGTCTGTGACTTTCTACTACACTGAGTCTTCCCCTCTTTGTCCTCTTCAGATTCTTCCTCCCAGGAACAAGGCCTCATTACCCCCATTTTCCACATGCCCTTAACCTAACAAGTACTAAAAATAGCCTACATTTACAGAGCAGTTCCTCTGTGTGTTTCACATGCATTATCTCCTGAAATCCTCAAAAAAACCCCTAGTGAAATAAGCATTGTTATTATGCCCATTTTTCAGGTGAAGAGACAAAGCTCAGAGCTTTGCTGTGACTTCTCCTGGGTCACAAAGCCAGTCAGGAGATGGGCTGGGCTCAGAGAGCACCATGTCCTCAGAGCCTAAACCCTCCTCACCTGATTGCTTTCCTGCCTCACACCTACCAGTGGTCCCCAAGGACTCAGCACCCTAGCCTTGGTGCTTCCCACCCTCCTGCCACTGTGCTGACCCTTGGCGATGCTACAGAAGAACTTAAACTTCATGGGCAGGCAGAGCAAGTGGTTGAGGAGCGGGACCCAGATGCGTTGCATGCACTGTTCATGCTTTCGGTCAAACCAGCGACGGCAGCTGAGGATGGCCTTGTTCACCACATCTGCAGGAAGGAAAAAGGTGGAGTCTGAGGTCCCTACTCTCTGATCTGAAACCCCAGCCCCGTGCCCGCCCCACCCTGCCCCACCCAGGGACACCCCTCACAGGAGCAACGCAGCTTGGTCTTCAGCTCATACATCTTCTGTGTTGAGAGGTGGAGTCTGGAGGCTGGGGCTTGGACGGTCTCTACACCTGGGGCTGCCTGCCCTGAGTCCAGAGCATCCTCGGGTGTGTAGCCAGTCTCACTAGTCACCTGGGCATCCAGGTCTTCAAAGGAGGTGGAGATGTTCTGAGTCTCTGCTTTCAATAATTTATTGCTGTGCTGGGGTTGGAGGCAGAAGGAGGAAAGGGGTGAAGGATGGGGGTTTAGAGCTTCTGATAGCCAACAACCTGTCCTCCCTCCATTAGCCAAGCTTTGGGCTCTTACCCCAGGCCTACAGGGAGCCTGGGCCCTGAGACACGGGCTCTCACCTCAAATTCTCTGCTGTGCATATGTCTCGGGAGCCCTCTCCTCTCCCCGGCTGCCTCATCTAATGCCCCGTGCCTCCTCTCTGCTCACCTCCAGGCTCCTAGCTTCTCCTCAGGTCTCCCATCCCAGATCCTTACTAGTCAGTTGTTCCTCAGGTCCTTGGACTTCACCCCTTGTCACTCTTCTCTCAGATCATTATGTCGTCCGATGTCCCTGACTCCAAAACTCCTCAGCACCCATCTACCCAACTCCCCAGCCCGCCAGTACCCAATTTCCTAATTCCCTAGTCTTCAAAACTTCTGAAATCCTCAAGGCCAAGGCCCCCAATCTGACATTCTAGTTCAGCTGCCCAGAATACCACCCACTCAGGTATTTGGAAACATGGGATGGGGGACATGTCCCAATGACTGGGGGGCAGGCAGCTCTCCTGGCATTTAGTGCCCTGGGATGAGGGCACATTCTGTAATGCTTGGGGACAGTTCTGCAAAAAATGCCCGTAGTATGCCCATTGGGAAACTGTAAATCCAGGGTCATCGCTCCTAGCTGAAGTCAACTCAGCCCTGAGGAGAGGGATGCCCAGGCCCTGCCTGTGCAGAGTCCTGACCAGCAGGTCCTTGAACACTGCCCGCAAGGGGGCCGTGGAAATGCGCCAGGCCGCGCGGGTGTTGTTGATCTGCAGCTCCACAGTGCAGCCCAGTGATGCTATCACTTCATTGAGGTTGTGCCGCAGATTGGCCACCGGCCCTGGAGGAAGAGGAGCTGTTGGGTCACCTTGCTGTAGAGCCAGGACTTTCTCTAACCTACCCCTAGCTCTTTCTCTGCATGCAGGGACCATCTTCTAGAACCGTACTGTGTTTGGGGCTGAGAAGCCTGTGAGAGGTTATCTCATTCAACCCTTGATTTTTCTCACCTATGAAACTAAGGAGGCACAGAGATGGGGTGAGGGGTTTGGGGGTAGCTCTTTTAGGGACACACAGCAAGTTGGAACAGCTGGGATTAGACCCTCACCTTTTCTCCTTCACCAGGCCCACCCAGGGTCACTGCTCCAGTGTCACTAACCAGCACCCAGGGGCACACACTCACCCTCATAGATGGCAGCCAAGGCGTATCCCAGGACAAAGAGCCTGCCCTCTTTGCCCAGCATCTTGGGTATTAGCAGGAGGCTGGCACAGCGGATGTGGGGGGACGTCCCCCATCCCATGGCCCCCAAGCCTGTCAGGAGAGTCCAAGAGATGGTGAGGCAAAGTGAAGAAGTACCTCCCCTACCATGTCACCCACCTGCCACCACCCCCTTCTAGAACCACCACCATCCTGCCCTTGTCTCCATTTACATGGACTCTGATAGAACTTCTAAGCCACTCATTCACTTGACAGCCATTTACAGAGTTCAGCTGTGTGCCAGTCTCTGGGAGAGCATGGAGAGATGGCTAGAGATTGAAAAGTCAGTCGGTGATTGACTTGCATGTGTATATGACGTTCATGTTGGTGTTAGGGAAGGGAGCCAACCCTTCCCATACTCAGACTGGATTCACACTTACTCTAGGTGCTGAGGGAGCAGAGACAGCAAGAGAAAAGTTCTGGAAATAGGCACTGGTGCTCACAGTTGTCAGAAGAGAGGTCAGAGCCCACCTCGATATTCCCGGTGTTCTGATGACTACAGCACACACCATCTCTGCCCCTAATTTTAGCCCTTAATCATGTACCACCTGGTATGTTTTAACAGTTTCACATGTGTCTCCTTGTGGTCTCTGCAAGGAGACAGTGAGCTCCTTGAAGCTCATAATCCAGGGACAGAGACAGACGGGTAAACAAATGACTACAACGCGATGTGCTAAGCGCACAAGGGAGGTGCTTATGGAGAGCTGTGGGAGCCAAGGAGGGAGTGGGTATTTCTGCAGGGAGGGGTGGGGCTGGGAAGGCTGGATAAAGGAGATGATGTGTCAGCTGGGCCTGGAAGATGAGTAAGTGTCGTTAGGAGGCACAGATGGCATTCCAGGCCAAAGGAACAGCATAAGTTGGTCAGGGAAGCTAAAAGATTCCTGTGTTAATGGAGTGTTCGCCCAACAATTGTCAAAGCAAATCCTAAATCCTTACACTTCCCTCCATCTCCGCTGTCCTCATAGAGTCCCCATCACCTCTCATTGAGACTATAACTTCGTAACTAGTCTCTCTAGTTCCTCTCTTGCTATCTTATACCTCGATTTTCACAAGGCAGCCAGAGTGATCTTGTAAAAGCATAAATCAGATCATGTCCCTTCCCTGCCTCAAACCATTCAATGACTTTCTACCACATTTGGGACAACATCCAAACTCCTTCAACATGGTCTATAGTCCCTCGTGATCTGGCCTCCGCCTACCTTCTGAAGTGATCTCACGCAACCCAGCTCTTCACCCACCATGTCCACCTACACAAACCTTGTTGCTGTTCCTTGAACATGCCAAGTTCATTCCTTCTCTTAGGACTTTGCCCTAGCTGTTGCCCCTGCCAGGAGTGCTCCTCCCCCCGTTCTTCACATGGCTGGCTCCACCTAGTCATTCAGGTTTGTGGCAAACCCTGCCGGGTGCCTCCCACCAGTTTTTTTCTGCCTTCTTCCTCGCTAACACAACTTGGGTTTTGTTCAAGGGCAATAGCCTGGCTCTGCCCTGGCCCCTGGAGGTAAATCTGGATCTGTCTAAACCAATCATGGTGTAACAGGGTATTGAAAGAGACTTGTTCTGTGGTCTTGGCCTTCTTGCCAAAGATGTAAATTGAGGACAACAGTTGACAAATAGTTGTCCTACATTCTTTTTTTTAAAGATGACCGGTAAGGGGATCTGAACCCTTGACTTGGTGTTGTCAGCACCACGCTCACCCAGTGAGCGAACCGGCCATCCCTATATGGGATCCGAACTCCTGGCCTTGGTGTTATCAGCACCGCACTCTCCCGAGTGAGCCAGGGGCTGGCCCTAGTTGTCCTACATTCGAATGAGAGCCCCTTGGAGCTGGAGGTGTCTTCTTTGGGCTTACCAAAAGAGCAAGACTTGTCTCTCACTCCTCTACCCCAATCATGCTGTATAAAGAGACCAGAAATGTGAATTTTCTGGAACTGGAGAGAAGTGGTTGGAGTAAGCAGACATAGGAGGAGACTCTGTGGAGGGGGGAGTCAAGTGAGAGACTCCCGAAGTCCCAGACACTTGAAGGACTTGTGCTTCAGGAAGGGGAACCTGCCACATCCCTCCCAGGCTGGACTCCTTCTGAGTTGCAGAATCTCAGAGGGCCACTCCAGGGCTGCCACCAGACCACAGAGTGGGGGGAGAGCTTGTGGGAAAGCTCAGCAGGTCCTCCCCCGGACCATGGTGGGACCAGAACGTGGAGACTGGCACCTACTTCTTATCAGGGCAGGAGAGAGGGCAGCTGCAAGGTGCCCTGCTTTCTCAGTTTGGCAGGGCAAGGATGTGTGCATTTGCTCTGGGACAAGTGGACATTTTTTTTTTTTTTTTAAGATGACCAGTAAAGGGATCTTAACCCTTGACTTGGTGTTGTCAGCACCATGCTCTCCCAAGTGAGCTAACCGGCCATCCCTATATAGGGATCCGAACCTGTGGCCTTGGTGTTATCAGCACCACACTCTCTCAAGTGAGCCATGGGCTGGCCCCTACAAGTGGACATTTTGGAGGGCAGCAGGCCTCAAGCCACCTGTGAGGTTCACCATCCGAGAGGTGCTTAGGGGAGGGATCCAAAAGTAAGAGGCTGGGAGTGGCCTTCAGGAGCTAAGGGGAGCTTTATATGAGGTCAACCAAACAGGACAGCCCTTAGCCGGAAACTGGGCACTGCTGAAGTCCACACTGAGCTTCCAAAGAGACCATAAACAGGCCTACTGGGACAGCCAGGCAGTGAGCACCTGCCACACAGGTGGCAGCAGGAGGGCACCGGCAATGGAATTACAACAGCATTGGTGATTTAAGACTTTTGTCCCTTTTCCTTCAATTCTTCTAATCCCCTTTCTGACATCAGAAGAACCAGAAAGGGAAGGAAGCAGAGAAAAAAGTGGAAGAGCAGGCCAAGCTCCCTTCTCCACCACAGGACCCCATGCCAAGGATCAAGCCTGAGCTAGGGTTCAAAGGGAGGTGGGGAGGAAGGAAGATGCTTGAGAATAGATGTGAGGTTGAAATTTCAATGTAGGGTGGGTTGGACCTCTTAGTCTCTAAAAATAATTTGTAATTACTGAAGCAGGACTAGGTCTTCTGAAGGAAAATAACCAGAAAGTTAGGGGTATGTGTGAGAGGTCCTCAATGGGAGAACATGGTCCAAGAAATAGTAGTTTCGTATTGTTATCCAAAAGGATTCGTTCAGTAAGCTGGAGATGGTGCGAATTCCATTCCCCTTGCCTGGAATAGGTTAAAAGGCATGTGTTGCAGTTATGACCAAAGAGATGTGAGAGGAAGTCTGCTGGGGGATTAAAAGGACGTTTTTCTTGCTTCTAAAAAGGGACATGAGGTTGGTTGGCTTAGCTGGTTAGAGTGTGCTGCTGATAACACCAAGGTCCAGGGTTCAATCCCTGTACTGGCCAGCTGCCAAAAAATAAAATAAAAAAAGACATGAGAAAGAGATGTTCCTTCCTTTCTTTCCTAGTCTTTGACATTGTTGTATGAATGTGATACCTGGAGTTGCTGCAGCCATTTCATGACCTGAAGAGTAGTGGTTGACAGGCCGAAGATGGCAGAGAGAAAAGATGGAAGGAACCTGGGTCCTTGGTGGGGCTACTGAGCTGTTGAATTACCCAAACTCCAAAACCATTCTGCCCTGAAACTTTTTATTATGTGAGATAATAAACTTTCTCTATGATTAAACCACGTTTAGGTGGGTTTTCTGTTCTTGCAGCCCAGCACCTCCTGATACAAGGTTTCTATTCAAATGTCACCTTCTCTGAGAAGCCTTCCCTGACTGCTTAAACTAGGGCAGTGCCCTAGCCCCTTTCTATCGCTTTCCCCTGTTTTATTCTTTTCATACCACTTGCCACCAACAGAAATGTTCATTTATTCATTGTTCATTCATTGTCTGATTCTCTCCACTGGAATGTAAACTCCAGAAGAGCTGGGTGCTTGTCAATCCTATTCACTCCTGAATCCTCAGCAGATGCTCAGTAAGTGGGGAAGGAAGGAAGGAAGGAAGGAAGGAAGGAAGGAAGGAAGGAAGGAAGGAAGGAACTGAATTTCTCAGGAGGAGCAGGAAATGAGGCCAGAGAGGTCAGGAGAGATGAAGGTATGAAGGGTTGTGGGGTTTGAACTATATCATGTGGGCAATGGGAACTCTCTCAGATTGGGGAGACTCCTTAAGGGCAAGGACTGTATCTTTATCTTCTTCCCTAGACTGGGCCCTCTTCCATCTGGACCTCCCTCTAAAGCTCAAGAGGAGGCTGAAGCCACAAAGGATGCTTGGGTACAGAAGGAACAAGCACAGACTCCTTCCTGGGCATCCAGGACTGGGCTGTGGTCCACAGGCCTCTTGAGTGTCCCTGGCCTTTGCCCAGCACTAACCCACCAAGCTGTACAACATCATCATCTTCTCCTCTTCATAGATCTTCATGGGGTTCACCAGGAGTTGAAAAAGACCTAAGGTCACAGGATCAAGCCAAAGTTCAAAAGATGGGTCCCACCCTGGCCCAGCCCCTGCCCACCCATGACCTCTACTTCCACACTCACCTATGGCCAGGAGCCCCCCAGTGCTTGCCCCCAGGAGGAAGGCAGTGACAGGAAACTCGCCCGGCTGGCGCCACAGGAACCGGCTACAGGAGACTGGCAGCCCCCAGCTCAGGAGCCTCTGCACCGCTGAGAGGTGGGACAGTTCAGCTCAACAGCCCACTCTTCTGGCTGGGATGTGGCTCATTAGGATTAGGGGTTTGCGGGGGGTGGGGTGGAAGCTGGGGGAACCTGGAGGACGGTGGCAGGAACTTGAGGGATCCTGGAGGAGGATGAGGGACCCTGAGGAAGTAGGGCAGATGTGAGGGAGAGAAGAGGAAAGGGCCGGTCTAGAGGAGGGCACTGGATGAGAGGGGTGGAAGCTGGAGGGCCCCAAGATGGGGGAAAGGGTGGAGGAAGCCCTGGAGGAGAGGTCGGATGGGAGCAGTGGAGGCTGGGGATACTGGGAAGGGGTGGGGTGTCGGTGACCGACTCACTGGTATGGGGTGCTTTCCTTTGCCCTTTTGCTCCACTCTGATGATGCCTAATGTCCATATGTCTGTGCTGGAGAACCTCCTCTCATCCCAGAAGGCTCCCCAAGGATTTCCTGGTGAGAGAAGGAAGGGCCTTCCTCACAGAAGTGTCTCCTCTGCCTCCCTCACAGCCTATGTCTAAGGTCTGTGTCTTTTAATCCCTCTGCTCTGAGATGGGGGGAAGGAGATTAGAGACCTCCCTATGCCCTTGCCAGTCCTTGGAACTGGGTAAGGGATTCCAAGACACACACAGTAGAAGCCTTCCAGAACCTTAGAGTATGGTGAGAACTTCCAGGACCGTAGAACCTGATGGGCATCTCCTGGAGACAGCAAACCTTTGGTCTCAGCAGCCATGCCCAAAGCCATGGGGGGTGTTGTGCGCCCCTCGGGGGATGAGGAGCCTAGCATGGCACGAGCTGTGGTCCGCAGTGTGGGGGGCTTTACCCTGGGCTTGTCCTTGGCCACGGCCTATGGGCTTCTGGAACTACTGGTAGAAGGGCACAGCCCCTGGGGCTGCCTGGTAGGCACCCTCACTTTGGCTGCCTTCCTTAGCCTGGGCATGGGATTCTCCCGCCAGGTCCGAGTGACTGTCTTCCTGATGCTGCCCCAGGCCTTCTCCAGTGAGCCGGGCTCCCAGTGGGAGGGGGCACAAGTTGGGGCAGAAGGGATCCTGGGGGTGATGGGGGTTAAGGGAAATATTCTGAAGGCTTATGTAAGGGATTTGCTGCCATGTTCAAGGCTGGGGTCTTGGTTCTGATGGAGCTTTCTCCCCCAGACCAGGGCCAGACACTGCTGTTGGTGGCTGCCTTTGGAGTGGTGCTACAAGGGCCTTGTGCCAACACCCTGCGCAACTTCACCCGGGCCAGCGAGGCTGTGGCCTGTGGGGCAGAGCTAGCCCTGAACCAGACTGCCGAAGTGCTGCAGCGGGCCAAGCAGCCCCTTGTCAGTAAGGTCCCCCCACCACTGTCCCCAAAGGCCCCCATCTCCCCCCATCCTGCATGTTCTAGAAGTCCTTTGGCTTCATTCCTCTCTGCTGGTATTGAGTACTAACCTCAAAGAATCTGGGCCTGGAAAGGGACCTTTTTGCCCAGCTAGAGCCCCTTTCCTTTGCTCTCTGGCCTCCTCCACTGCCAGATTAACTATCTCCCACACCCAAGCATCCAGGCTGCCCACCTCCAGGGTGGCAGCCCCCTTTCTACTCCCTACCCCAGAAGCAAAGGTGAAAACTAGTCCTTAGAGGAAGAAGCCCCACAGTGTCCCTGCCCCTCACCCCTCAGGTGCTCTGAACAAAATTAAAGCTATTGCCCAGAAGGCCAAAGAGGTGGCTGACCGGGTCCGTAAGTTATTTCGGTCAATCATGGATGGTGTGAAGCATGTAGGTAAGCACATTAGCATGTCTGATTTGGGGGGGTCAAAATGCACCCAGTCTCCTCACCTTTACCGCTGTCCAGGCCTTTTAGGGCCCCTCCTGGGTGCTGACTGGATACAGCACAGCCAGGCCCCTGACCACAGGCCTCTCCAGCTCTGGATGCTGTACTGGTATTCCCTGAACCCCTGAGAAGAGGCTGCTGGACTCTGGCCCTGGGTACCATCCCCACAGCTGTCCCCAGCCAGGGCCCTTCGGAACGTGTGGTATTGGCTCCTGCACATCGGCGACGTGTGCAACTCGGAGCTGGGCAATCCTTACTCGAAATGCGCACGGGTTTTCGATGACGCCAAGGACAGCTGCATGAAGGTCATACCACAAGCCTACCACCTGTGTTACGTGCTCATGCCCTTCAAACTGGTGCTCTGTGGACTTGCCAGCGGTGAGAAAGCCAGGGATTTGCTGACAAGGAGGAGCTAACGTGGGGTGGGGTGGGGAGATGGGGATATGGGGGTCAGTCAGGAGGGCAGGACCAGGGGGACCCAGAGGGGCCAATGAATATGGAACTAATAAGGATGCTGGGCCCAGGATGGGGGGCTAGGCAGTAGGGAGAGACCAATGCTGGGGAAGGGGGGCATTAGGGAGAGTCTAAAAGGTCTTGAACAAATGTGGAGGCCAAAAGGAAAAGCAAAAAGTTGAGAAGGCCCTGTGAGAAGAGGGTCCCCAGAGGTAGGGGGACAGGCTGTGTCTCCGTCCCTCCTCCTGACACTCAGCAGTCTCCACTTCTCAGTGGTCCAGGTGTTCTGCGTCATCCCCAAGTACATCCAACCTTTCTTGCGCAAGACCATTGGCACCCGTGAGTGACCCCTTTCTAGCCCTTGCTGCCTGCGGTGCGACCGGGTGGTCTCCCTCCCTCATCTTGATATGGCCATTGCCAGCCCAGAGTGTACTCAGTACATAAATGAGAATGCAGGAGCAGGAAATGACCTCTAGAGGTTATCCAGGCCTTACAGATTAGGAAGTTGAGGCCCAGTAAAGGGGAGGTGCCTCACCAAAGCTTGGCTTTAGAGCAGGAGCTGTGAACAGAACCAGGGCCTCTTGCTCCTGAGCTCAGGTCATTGAGATCATTCATTACGGAATATCTATTGCGTGCCAGGCATAATGCCGGGTGCTGAGCATACAGTGGTGATAGCACACATATGTGCAGACTTTGTCCCCTCCTCAGTGCACTGCAGGTCCAAGCACTGGGGCTTCCTGGCTGGTCTGTGGGCCATGCCAGACTCCTGACCCCAGGTGCTGCTCTGCCTCTTCCTAACTTTCCCTTGCTCACATCTCCCCTGGAACCTGCTGGCCCCAGCTGTGATGAAGTTGATTAACCGGGTGCGTCAGGAGTTTGAATTCAACATGACAGCCACCCACCACTTCTCTGTGGACCTCAATGCCTCTCGGAGCCTGTCACAGGTAGCTTTGGACCTGCATGAGGCTATCAGCATGAAGCTGCTCCGCGCCCGGGAGGCCCTGGCTCTGCTGGGCTATGCCACACCTCTGTTGCTCGTGCTTCTCTACCTCCAGTGAGGGCCAGGGCTAAGGCCTAATGAGTCCCCATTGCATCCCAGGAGGCTGAAGTTTCAGGGTGGGGTCTGGTTAGGGGTGCCAAGGGGCTTCATGTGCACTTCACCTCCCACCCCCACTCCAGAGCCCTGTTTTACCGCTACTGTTACCTGAACTGGGACCATTACGACAACATCTACATCACCAGCCAGTTCCTGCGCATGGAGACTGTCCGCTCCAAGGCAGGATTGCCCACAGTGCTACCACTCAGTGCTCATGAGGCCACACACTACATCCAGCCAGGTGAGGGCCTGAGCATGGGAGAGAAGCGGCTCTCTGGGAGGCCAGAGCTGCCCCTAACCCCACTGCCCTGACCCTACGCCGCATGCACAGGCAGGGCTCGGCAGGGCTTGAGGCAGGGCCAGAGGGAGGAGAGACAACACAGAACTTAAGGATATTTCAAACTGAGGGGGAGACACAGCCCTGTCCTTGGGGAGCCCTCAGTCTGAAAGGGGAAAGTTGACACCCTCAGAAAAAGCAGACAGAGAGAGAAGGGGCAGGTGATGCTTCTGGAAGCACCCTGGGAGTCAGGAGAGTGGGAAGTACATACAGAGCAAGGGAAATGAAGTTGGGAAGGTTTTTTGGGGTGGGGACAGCAAGTGTGAATGTGCTGACATGGAGGGGGAGGACTTCCTGTGAGGTGGGGAGCCAGGTAAGGTATGAGAGATGTCCCAGGAGGGAGGGTTCCTAGAGACTGGGAATGGCCACTGGGCCCGGGTGGAGATGCTAGGCCGGCACCGCTAGACACAGAGCCGCCTGCCCCTGCAGTGTTTCCCACCCTCGCCCATGGGTCCTCACAGCTTCTTGCCCTTTTCATCTTCCCGATGAGCAAACAGGCCCAGGCTCTATCAGGAACAGGAGTCCTCTCCAGGAGCTGGAGTCTGGTGGGAAGAATTGGGGAGCATCCTCCTGACCATCCCACTCCCACTCAGGCTCCATCTTCTTGTCCCGATGGGAGCAAATTTTCTGTGTCCTGAAGACCTTCAACCTTATCCGACACCTCCTCCTCATGCTGTTCCTGGTCTTCCTGGACTATGCTGTCTTTTGGGTTCTAGACCTAGCCCGGTACCAGCTGCAGGGGGAGATCGTGGCCCGCAGTGAGTGCCCACACCTCTCCCCGCCTGCTCGCTGCAGCCCCCTCGCCTGCTCCTGTGTCCTCCCTATCCTCTCCTGAGCTTCTCTTCGCTCCCACCCTGGATGTCTCTGTGTTGCTGTTGCTCATCAGATCCTGACTTTTCCTCTCTCCCAACTCTATCCTTTGCCCCGTAACACCTGTGTCCAGGTCAAGGTTATAACAAAACAGAGTAGTTAAAGATACAAGCTCTAGAGGCAAATTGGCCTGGGTTCAAATCCTGGCTCTGTCCTTTATCAGGCAGTGAACTTAAGCAAATTGTTTCACCTCTCAGAGCCTCAGTTTCCTCATCTGAACAATGGGATAATAATGGTAGCAACCTATCTGGATCACTGTAAGGAGTAAATGAGATTATGTGTGCTGAGCGCCTGGTAGACAATTGCTTGAGAATGTGCCACAAGCCAAGCAATATAATTAACCTAATTCTGTGTACCACAGGTCCAACAGACAAAGTAAAAGCAAAGCAAAACAAACAATAAAGCACTTAGTCCAGTGCCTGCTATGCAGTCAGTGCTCAACCAGTGCTTTAAAATAAATGCTTCTTTCTTTCTTTTTTTTTTTTGTGACCGGTAAGTGGATTGCAACCCTTGGCTCGGTGTCGTCCGCACCGTGCTCAGCCAGTGAGCACACTGGCCATTCCTATATAGGATCCGAACCCACGGCGCTGTGCTCCCAGTGCCTCACTCTCCCAAGTGTGCCACGGGGTCGGCCCTAAAATAAATGCTTCAGGGCTGGCTGGTTAGCTCAATTGGTTAGAGCACAGCCTTATAACATCAAGGTCATGGGTTTGGATCCCTGTACTGGCCAGCTGCCCCCCAAAATAAAAATAAAATAAAATAAAATAAATGCTTCTGAGTGGTCATGAAGGCAAGGGTGGACTCACTAAACATTAAGGTCATATCATATCTGGTGACCAGTGCCACCCCAGCTAGACAATGGGGCCAGTCCTAGGTGCCAGGACTGAGGTCAGGCCCCACAGCACCCTGAGGGTGCCTGGGACATCAAAGGCCCCTAGCGGGGGTATAGGCCATCCCTACGACCTGCTGTGCTCCACTTTCCACCCTTCAGAAGCTGTGGCCTTTCTGCATGGTAGAGTGGGCAACTGCTATATGTGTCCCTCACATGTTGTCTTTGTGCCAGGCCCTGTGTTGGTATCTATAACTGTAGAAGGGACTGGCTATACTGGGAATATTTACCGTGACCTGGTGTCAGCATTTGATGTCCTGCAGCAAGGCAACATCAGCATCTTGTCCCAGCGCTGCCTCCTGCATCCCTTGGAGCCTGACGCCACTGGTTACCTAGTCATCGGTATCAACACAGCCCTGAGGGCCCTGGGGGAATGGACAGCATTCAGGGAATGAGGGGCACAGACTTCTGGGGGGGCCAGGGGCCAGGGTTTTAGCCTGCCCCTTGTGCCCACTGGCAATGCTTACTGCACCTGCTGTGCTCCAGGCATCATGTACGGCCTGTGCTTCTTCGTCACTGTGTTTGGCAGCTATGTCAGTCGGCTGCGGCGAGTCATCTGTGCCTCCTACTACCCATCCCGGGAGCAGGTGAGGGATCCCCCTTCCTCAGGGTGCTAAGCTAGTGGCTGACTGTCTTGGCTTTGGGGAGCTTGAGCCCTTCAGCAGCCCCAGGCTTCTCTCCTCTGGTTGAACCCCAAAGCAAATTACCTGGATTACAGGTCTCTGGACCCCAGATAGGGCTGGGAGAAGTTGTGCCTCTTGGGGCAGGGATTCCTGAGACAGAGCTTGCTTCCAAAGTTTTGTTAAAACCACGGAGGAACTTGGGTGGTGTTGGCATGTTGAGGTGTGAATAGAAATTCGCCATTTGTTTACTTATTTACTGATCATTTACTGAGCATCTACTGTATGCCAGGCACTGTGCTGGTCTCCAAAGATACCAAGATGAACCACACCTGGTCAGGAGCTCAGAGTCTCAAAGCAGGCTAGACAGGCTTTTAACAAAACATTACAATTAAAAAGTGCTTTTATTAAGGAATGAATAAAGTGCTCTGGAGACCCAGAGGAGAAAGTGGGTAACTCTACCTGGTGAAGTCCAGAAAGCTTCCCAAAGGAAGGGGCATTTGAGCCAAACCTAGAGGGATTCATAGGAGTTGGACAGAAGAAAAAGGTAGAGAGTGGGGACGGGTGCGGAGGGCATTCCAGGCAGATGAAACAGGATCAGGTGGGACCCATCCCTGATCTCCCCCCATCAGGAGAGGATCGTCTACCTCTACAACGTACTTCTAAGCCGCCGAACCAACCTGTTGGCTGCTCTAAGCAGAACTGTGAGGCGGCGGGCAGCTGACCAGGGCCACACAAGTGCCCTCCATGTGCTGGCCAGCCGGTGAGCCCACTGTCCTTTGCTATAGGAATGGGTGAGAGGGGACAGAAAAAGAGCCAGAAGTTAGAATGGATCATTGTCCTCCCTAAGTGACAAGAGGTTTGGTTGAAGAGGGTGCCCATTCCATGCCATCATGCCCTGAGAGGGAGAATTAAAAATGAGAATTCTTAGGGGTGGAGAGTGATGGGTAGGAGGAGGACAGGGCAATAGAAAGGTTGTTGTTAAGGAGGTTAGACTGCAGGAAGGCTTCCCCATCATTTGGAGGGTGGTGCTGGAGTAGGGAGGGTTAGGCTGTCTGAGCTGGCCTGCTTAGTGTCTGTGACCCTTCTTCTCAGGTGTCCCTGCCTGGGTTCATTTGTCAGCCACTTTTGGCCGCATCGGGCCTACTGCCTGGGCTGTGGGCAGCCCCAGGATGAGGGGGACATGGAGAACTTTGTGTCCTGCAGTACCCCAGGCTGCCGAGGTGAGACCCCTGGGGAGTGTGCCTCTCCCTGATGGGCTCACTGTATTTGCATATGACAATCAACCGTGGTCCTTCTTCTTTTTTTTTTTTTAAAGATGACCGGTAAGGGGATTTTAACCCTTGACTTGGTGTTGTCAGCACCACACTCTCCCAAGTGAGCCATGGGCCGGCCCTTGTGGTCCTTCTTTTACGGACTTCTCTTATACCTCACCTTTTGTACCCCTCCCATCATTACTATGCATGTTCTCATTTACATAGAGCTCTCAGGTAGCTCATTTTCTGCATGCTTTCCTTGATTCTCCTGGGTGAGAACAGGATTTCTATGCAAGTGGCATTGCAGCAGTTCCCTAGTGTTCACAGTGTGAAGGCTGGACAAGGACGATTCCTCCAGGGGTGGGACAGGGGAGATGGGCTGGAAACTAGGGAGCACAGGGGCTGGGTGGGTAAGCCCAAGTTCACCTCCTTTGCTCCTGTTCTCCTCTAGGTCTCTACTGCCTTGACTGCTTCCGCCTCCTAAACAGCACCTGCTCTGTGTGTGCATCTCCCCTCTCCTACCAGGGGGACCTGGACCTGGAGCTGTGAGTCTTTCAATGACAAGAGGTGGCTGGAGTCTGTGGGGGCAGTGGGAGTAGCCACCCTTCCCCCAGGACATCTGTGGGCCACTAAAATGGGAGGCTTCTCCAGGGACTCTAGTGACGATGAGAGCCCCCAGCTATGGCTGGCTGCAGCTCGAAGAAAGGACACTGAGCAGGAGTGGTTACTGCAGCAACTGTTGGAAGAAGCACTGGACAAAAGCCTCTCGATGGAGTCTAACTCCAAGATCAGGTGAGTGGGAAGCAGAAGAAGGTGGCACCTGGGAATTGGGAAGCTTAATCAAGTTCTTTCACATTTACAATGGGCTTCCTGGGTTCCTGGACCTCTGCTTGGGCTGGAGACAGAGATGAGGGGAGGGGAAGGAATGGAGGTTTGCTGAGTGCCTGCTGTGTGGTGGCACCCCTTCCCTGAAGGAGCTCACCGTGCAGTGGGGGAGAGTGACATCAAATACATATCAGTGTGGAGAGCACCCTAGTAAGGGATGAAGTTCGCTTCTTAGCAGCACAGAGAACGGAACAACCAATTTGGGATGGGGGTGTATCAATGAAGCCTTCACAAAAGAGGCAAAAATGAGTTGGAATTTGGAGGTAACCTGGTAGTTTGTTAGGCTGAGAAGTGGTGGAAGGCATTCCAGGTGGAAGCCCATGTGAGACTGAGAATGTGAGACATTCAGGAAGGTAGAATCTGAGTGGGGAGTGTGTGTATGGGTGGAGACCTCAGAATGTGGGGAGATGAAGTTGGAAGCCAAGGTGGGGAGAGATGGGCAAGGGCCTTACCATTTGAAGATCTTAGGTTGGAAAGTGCCATGTTCACATTTATCTTTGAAGACCATAAGCTCAGAAGGCAGAACAGAGACTGGGCAGGAGCAGGGAGACCAGAGAGGTGGCTGCCCTAGTTCAGGAGAAGTTGGTGATGGACTCAGGATTGAGCTGCTAGAGATAACTGGGGTTTCTATGCTTGGCACTGGGATGGAGGACAAACAGGTTCTGTGGAAAGAGGACTGGCCCAGTTTGAGATCTTGAGGTGTCTATAGGACATCCAGCTAGAGATGCCCAGGGGGCAGTTAGAAAGGGCAGGGCTCTGGGCTGGAGGTGTACTGTTGGGGGTCATTGATTTAGAGACTGTAAGAGAGAGGATTAGATAGGTCATTTTGGCAGAGGGCATGATAAGAGAGAGGAAGGGGACAAGGGCAGAAGAACCCTGGGAGTTCAATCACCAACCAAGGAAGAGAGAGACTCAAGAGTGCAGGAGAGCCAAGCATGTGAAATGCTGTGAGATGGTCAAGTAGGATGAGGATGAAGACAGGCCACGAATCAGGCAGTTAAGAAGTCATTGTACTGGCTCGTGGGAACATTCTTCACGGCATCAGGAAGGCCAAAACCAGATCATGATAGGTTGAGGGGTGACTGATAGAGGGGACTCAGAAACAGGGTATGTGCCTCCTTCATCACTGTTGCAAGAAGTATAATTATTTTAATATAATAACTTGTAGTTTAAAAAAGTAAGCTTGATGGTGAAGACAAGGAGAGGGTCAGCTTTACATAGCAAGAGAATAGCTTTAAGGGGATTTTCTAGAGAAGATTTCTTTCTTTCTTCTTTTTTTTTTTTTTTCAAAAAGATGACCGGTAAGGGGATCTTAACCCTTGACTTGGTGCTGTCAGCAGCACGCTCTCCCAAGTGAGCCACGGGCTGGTCCCCTAGAGATTTCTAAAAGATTTTTTATGTCCAAGGACAGGAAGTGGAAAAGAGAGCATTGAGGAGGGAGGGATGAGCTCTAGGGCCAGGACCCAGGACGGGACAGCGTGGGTTCCTCTGAGCAGAGCTGAGCCTGCTCCAAATGGTGGCCTCGCATTTCTCTGGGGAGTGGGAGGCAAGGGCACCTGCTGAGAGAGGAAAGGAGGTGGGTGGAAATGGCTTCAGGGAATGGGTGGTGGAGATTGAAATACCTGCTGTGGGGAGTGTGCAAAGAAGCCCACTGGGAAGGTTAAGAGATTTCTAGGGAGCCTTAAAGGCCCAGAAGATGTTGAAAACCATAACCCGTAATGACTGCTTCAGAGTGCTTGGTTATGTGATTTTCTCTGGCAAATGTGGTAGCCATGAACAGGATTTAAAGATTGAAGGCTTTTTCTGGGCAGCTCCGGGGAAGGACAAGATGGCGGAGAGAACTGTTTCTTGAGTGTCTTGAGATGATTGGCCTCAGGGAACAGAAGGTGCTGAGGTCCCAGGGGGCAGTCCAGGGTCTATTTCTTGAGGAAGTGTGTGAGCAAAGGCAGAGGCCAGAAGGGAGAGCTGGCAGGATGGGAAGGGTTCAGAGAGTAGGCCATGAACAGGGCAAAATTATGGGATAAACCCAGTGAGTGGCCAAGGCTGAGGATGTCCAAGTGAGGGCAGAGGTGAAGGTCAATAGAGCCAAGGAGGTAAAGGATTGAAAGGCCAGAGGGTTGGATGGGTCCTCCAATGAAGAGGTTGCTGGACCACACAAACAGCCAGAGTCCAGTGCTGGCATCTTGGATGGATGTGGCAGGGTGTCTGGGAGTGCTGGGGAGACAGCCACAGCACTGGTGGTATAGCTACCATGGCAGCCAAGAGCTTTGCAAAAAACACTATGGGCTAGCTGGTCTTGAGAAAGATAAGCTGCCTCCACTTGGGAGGACTGCAAAGACAACTGTCCAGTGGGTACATTCCGGTGTGAATGGGGTGGTGGAGGTTGTGATGAGTCGAGAGGTTGAAGGGGAAGGAAAGCTTTCTTGTTAGAGGTTCCAGAGGACCCAGTGAAGTTAAATGCTGGGTTAGCAGAGGGGCAGCTTGAGCCTTGAACAGGTATGATCACTGAGGCCGCTAGTGGTTCTGTCCTTACTAGCCATGTGGCCTCAGGTAAGTCACTGCCCACCTGTCCCTCAGCACCAGGCTTAAACCAGAAGCTATCTACAGCCATAGGCTGGTATGCCTCCTGGGCCTGTGAGAGCAGGAGTGGCTGGTAAATAACAGGAGTTGGATCCGAACAGATGGGGCAGGGACAGGGGGCAGGAATGCACCTGTGAAAACAGAATGTTGGTGACTGGCCACCCAATTCCTCTCCTTACTAGTTACCTGGATGAGAAGGGGCCTCAGCAGAGGACGCACTGGCAGCAGACCTCACCTGAAGCCCATCAATCTGCCAGCATTCCCAAGATCCCTGAGCCCCACACACTACCTCAGGAACTCTCTGCCCACAAAGCAGTCCCCTCCCCAGCTTCAGAACCCCCAGTCCTGCTGTCAGCTCCCTTTCCTGTTGATCCCTCCAACCCACCTCAAAAATAAAGGAACCAAAAGTGGACACAGTGTGAATCTTAAATTATTATTATTTCTTCCTGTCGCTTACACCCGAGGTGGAGGAGCAGGGGTGGGGGGAGGGAAGAGGAGAGGGGGAAAACGCCTCCCCCTCTAAGGCACTGACTGGGAAAGCCGCAAGTAGGGAGAGGGGAGGCCACTTTGACCCCACTCTCTGGGGCTAGGCCCCAGGTCTCCCCAGTCCCCGGCTCCCCCCATCACCTGAAATGCTAAGATGAGGCCCAGGGTAACCCGACCTCCCCCCAACCCCAATATATTACATCATCACTTTTTAAATAGATACAGGGACTGGTCCCACTACCCCCTCCCTGTGACCCCTCCCCACTGTTGGGGGTACCTGGGCAGCTGTGCAAATGGGCATGGGGGTGCATGGAAGGGAGGGAGAGCACCGGGTCCCTGAACCTGCCCCTTTTAAGGAGGGGGAGGGGGCGCCAGGCCAGGGAGGGTAAATAGTGCAAGGCAGAGCCCAGGCCGCATCGAGGTCCAGCACCCGGCGAGGAAGTGGGGGGAGGTACCCTCCACCCCCAGCAGAATTGGGTAGTTAAAAATCTGAAACTAGATTTCAACAAGACCAACAGATGTGGCTATGTACAGAATGGGGGTGGATTCAATCCTAAGAGAAGAGTGAGGGGATTATTCTCCCCTGCCCAACAGGAAGCCCGGCTGGCAAGGATTTGGGAAAGGGATCTCTTTCCCACAGGTCCACAGCCCACTTTCCTAGCGGCCAAGCCACAAGTTATTCGCTCACAGCCTTGGCAAGGGGCGCCCGCTCACTGGCTGCGCGGGCTGGGGTGGTTGAGGTTCGTGAAGACGGCTCGCTCGAAGTGGCCGCCGGGGGCGCTCGCCCGCGTAGAGCACGGCCGCCAGATGGCGCCCGCTCGCCCGCTCTCCGCAAGGCTCCCCCCAACCCCTCACCCGGTCCCACACCCAGAGCCGCGCCAGCCCGGGGGCGGCGTGAGTCAGGGGCGGCAGCAGTGGCGGCGGCTCCGGCTCGCACCTGGGCGTGGAGGAGGTGGGGAGGAGAAGAGGGTAGGACGCAGCCCGGCCCGCCCTGCCCTCTGGCCCCGGGGAGGGAGCGGCGGGAACAAGACATTCCCTGCCCGGGGACGCGGGAGGGGAGGGACAGGGAGAGGAGTGGAGAGGAGCGGCTCCCCTAGCTTGGGCGGGGCCCCTCCCGCTGCCCCCAGGGGCGGGCGAGCCAATCAGGCCACCCCGCCCCCTTCATCAGGACCCCATGACTCAGCGATGGGAGCAGGGCGGAGGGGTACTGGGATGGCTCCTTCCTTACAGGCCCAGTCCCCCCAGTCTTTCAAGCTTCCAACCTGCTTTCCCCCACCTACCCTTTCTTTGCCGCCCCCCTTTGCATAATTCACTGCCAGGAAAAGGGAACAGAAACCAGGAAGGAGGGGTCTCGGAAGGGAGGGGCAGTCCTTCACCCCCTTACACAGCCAAAACCCCCAGGGGGAATCGGGCGGGGCAAGGCTTTGGTCCAAAGCCCCCACTCCCTAGAAACCCGCATAGCCGAAGTGGGACCCCACAAATCAGAAATACATTATTGCTTCTACTCCCCAGGAGCAGCCGGGGACAGGGACCCCACCTTTACAATAGAACTGTAAATATACACATAATATTGTATGTATCACTCCTTGGGGGAATCATCCCAATCTGGGGAGCCTCTGCCCCAAAACCTTCTCAGCTTGGAATTGGAATGAGGGCTCTGTGGGGAAGGGGCTGATTCTCATACCAGCAAGGTTTAGTGCCCATGACCCCAGCTCTGTCCTGCATGTTCCCACTGCTTGGCATGGGTGTCCCTGGCCTTGTGCTGCTCCAGCCTGGCCACTCGTCCCTCTTTAAGAGGACTCCATGGCACCTTCAGCCTGGGGTGTGGTGGGTGCCCCTTCCTCCTCCTCATCATCAGGGGGTCCCGGGGTAGAGACCGGGGGCCCAGTGGGGGCTGACTGCTCCCAGAACCGAGCCAGGGAGAGGCGGAAGGTGTCCAGGTGGCCATTGGAGAGGTCTAGGCCAGCGGGGGATGGGGCAGTGGTGGAAGGTGGTGGATAGTGGGGTGGTGCATCGTCCTTGCGACGCCGTCGTGTGCGCACCTCCAGGCAGTTCTGGCCCTTGAGGTGGCGCTGCAGGTGGTCCTCCTTGGCAAAAGCCTTGTGGCACAGGTGGCACTCATAGGGCCGGTCCCCTGTATGCAGGTGCATGTGGTTCTTGAGGTCGTAGCTGTGCAGGAAGCGGGCTGGGCAGTGCGGGCACGAGTAGGGGCGCTCTCCTGTGTGCTTCCGCATGTGGATCTTCAGCTTGTCGTTCCTGGCACAGGCAGGGGTGAGGGGGCAACGGAGGTGTTCAGGATGGATTCCCCAACTCATCCTGCCCATGCTCCCAGGCCTTGTCCCACTCCCGCTCTCATCCCTCACCATTTGTTTCCCCATTACTGCCCCAGTATACCCCTGCTGATCTGCCTCCAGCTAACCTGGGCCCTGCCAGCATCCATTCCTCTTCTTCCAGCACAGCCTTCTTGTGCACCAAATCCTTCATGCCCCAGATCCACCCCCCTTGGTTTGCTTTCTTCTGCTCTCTCTCCTCACTCCAGTAACCAACACACACTCCAGTCCCTCCAGGGTTTCTTAACTACCTCTCCCCACCCCTGCATGGACCCCACTGAGCCCCTTCCCCACTTGGTGCTCACCGGGTGAAGCGGACGCCGCAAACTTCACAGGCGAAGGGTTTCTCGCCTGTATGGGTCCTCATGTGGCGTGGCAGTTTGCCTGCCCCATGGATGATCTTGTGGCAGACTGGGCACTCCTGAGGCATCTGGGAACGGCGTTTGCGCACTAACTTGTCTTGGCCGTCCAGGCCTGGTGCCAGGGCATCTTGGTGCAGGGAGCTTAGGTAGGCCATCAGGTCAGGATCGATGGCATCCTCGTCTGAGCCCAGCTCCTCTGGGGACAGCGGGGGCCCACTGCCCTGTGCCATCCCATAGGCCGGGGGATATACCAGCTCTTCCTCTTCTTCCTCACCCTCGTAGGCCTCGTAGCTCAGGGACCCCTCAGGGGGTGAGGCATTCCCTGTGGGAGGGCTGTAATTGTCCCCCAGCCCACTGCCCCCACTGCTGCCCACTCTGCCTGTCACCTCCTCCTCTTCGTAGGTCAAGGGATGGGTAGGCACTGCGGGCACCTCAGGTACTAGATGGTTTGCCCGGGCCCCCTTTGTTTGCAGGAAAGCTTTTCGGGGCTTGCGGCTGCGGCGGGCAACAGGCCGAGGCGGTGGTGGTGGTGGTGGAAGAGGCACCTGCGGAGGGCTGTCTTCACCATTGGGAACGCCAGAGGCTGAGGCTGTGGCTGTGGCAAAGGCCTCCAGGTACTGACGGGCTCGCTCACAGTCGTCCTCATCTGGGCTGGGAGCTTCTAACCCACTGCCCTGCAGAATCTCCATGCAAGCAGCGATGACACAAGGGATTTCCAGCAGCCGGGCTGCCTGAAGCACAGCCGGCATGTTGGCGCTGCTGGTGGTCAGCGTAGCTGTATATGCAAATTCAAGCAGGGCACCTAGCGCCTCTGGCCCTACAAAGTCCAGCTCACACACACCGGTCCCTACTGCCCCAGCAGCTGTCCCACCACCCCCAGACCCCATGACTGTCCCACCACCGCCCTCAGTGAAAAGCTTCTTGAAGTAGTGGCTGCAGGCAGCCAGTACAGCCCTGTGGGTGCGGTATTCGAGGCCCTGTGTCCGGATGGTGAGGTCGCATAGGTGGCCCAGTTGGCGCTGCTCATTGAGGCAGCTCAGGAGCTCACTGCTGTGGTCCGGGAAAGGAATCCCAATTAGGTCATCTTCGGAGCTCCCCATCTTCTCCTGCAGGGTCAAGTAGAGGAGAGGTTAAGAGTGCTTATCCCTAAGACAACAACAACAAAAGAGTGCTTATCCCTAATACAACAACAACAAAAGAGTGCTCATCCCTGCTAGGAGGTCTGAGGAAGGAGTACCAACATTGGCCAGCACTTATTGAGGGATGACCACACATCAGACACTCTAAGTACTTTACACTCAGTTAATATTCTACAACCCTCTGAAGTATGATTATCATCCATTTCACAGACAAGGAAACTGAGGTTCAGACAAGTGAAGTGACTCTCCAAGTTAAGTGAAGAATGGGGTTCAAACCCAGGCAGTGGGCCCAGAGTCCGTGTTCCTAACCACTGTACTATTCTATTCTGCCTCTGAGAACAGCCCTGCCTTTCTGGCTCTTTCCTAGAGATCCATCTGCTTCACTTGCCCCTCTCCCCATCCCTTTGGAAGAAGCACTTGACTAGGAGATAGGATGCCTGGGTCCTAGGTCAGGCTTCATGGAAAATTGACTGAAGGACTTTGGGTGGCTCCAGCAGCTGCCCTCAGTCATCTGAAAAGGGGGGTAACAGTCTTTACAATGTAATCTCCTCACAGTCCGGGGGTTGGGGAGAGGCCAATGAGAGAGTTCAGATTCACATTGGACCAAGGTCTGCTGGAGGCCAGGCACAACTCAAGTTATTTCTCTAAAGCATTTAGTACACTGTGTAGAACACTATGCAAACAAGAGGAGGCAGCTTCCAAGTACCATCCTCTTCCTCATCATGCCCCTCCCCCAGCCACCAAAAGTTCACCTCCTCTTCTAGATCCCCCCTTCTAGAGGCCAAACGGGAAACACAGCTCCCAGCATCGCTCCCCCCTACATCTTCCCCTCCCCCATGGGGCCAAGGAGCAGCCACCCTTTGCTGGGGTGTCGCTGGTGCTGGCGCGGGTGCTTCCTGCCCCACACAGATAAGCATCGCCCCCGCCCCCTCCCCCATTGCCAATAGGCCAAGTTCCAGTCCCACCCCTCCCCCTCAGCCACCATCACCACCTCTCCCTCCCCATTCCAGTTGAGCCCCCTTCTCCAGAGGTCCATGGTTCCACTCTATGCTTTTCCCTCCAAGGTGCAGCCATAGAAGACACAGAGCAGCAGTCATCCCAAGGCTGGCAGAGGTGTGGGGCAGGGGTTGTGGCCAGAGTTTGGCCTAGGAGGAGACCTGCTTCAAGTACTGGCTCTGCCCCTATCTTGCTGAATGACCTTGGACAAGTCATTTCTCTCTGAGCTTCAGTTTCTTCAGCTGTACCAGGAGAGGGTGGGGTGGAAGCCCCAAGGGCTCAGCCCTTCAGCTCTGACATTTTGTGAGGCTGGAGCAACTGGAGATAGTGTTGGAGCCTGGAAACAGCTGGGCTCTGAAGTCAGCCAGGCTTGAGTTTGAATCCTTGCTCTGCTGCCAATTAGCTCTGTGACATTAAACAAGTGATTTAATCTCTGAGCCTCTTTCCTCATGTATACTATGGGATAATGCCACCTGACTTCTAGGGTTGTGGTGAGGGTTAAATGAGACCAAGTATGGCACAATGCCGGACACATGGTAGGGGCTCAATAAATGTTCTGGCCTTGGCCTAGCCTGGGGGCAGATTCTACTATACAGATAGCCTCTGCTAAGAAAACTACTTGGCGACAGTCTGCCTCCCTCCCTCAAATTACTGTGAGGGAGCCAGGTTAGTTCTTGCTACATGACCTTGGACAAGTCACTTCCTTCACTGAGGAGGCCTCAGTAGTATGTTCCTCATATGTAATATTAAAGGCTAGTGCAGATGATCCTTAGGGTAAGTCCCACTGACATTTTGTCAGCGTCCTCTCTGCCTCTCCAACAGCTGTTCAGCACTGGCCATTGATAGCGAAGCTTTTTTATTTGGGGGAGGGGTGTTGGGGGACTCAAGAGCTACAAATTTCCTCTTTAGGACACAAGAACTGATTGTCTCTGTCTGCCTCCTTGCCTACCACCTTCATTGCAATGCCAGGGCTCCTGCGTGGAAACCTTGAGTGAGCAGCAGCCACATGTCTGTCTTTGCTTGTAAGCCACACTTTAGGTCCCCATAGATAGCGCACCTGTTCCCACCTTAAGTCCCTAGACCACTTCTCTCCCTGGGGACCTAGCAGTCTGGGAGCTCTCCTTGCTCCCTTTGGTTCTCCTGCCTGTACTTTACAAATGGTACAAGTGGTAAATGGCCCCAGGACTTAGGAACAAATAAAAACCAGGTGGGCAGGAGCAGCAGCCATGGCTGAGGCTGCAAAGGCCACTTAAGCAGCAGTGGGCACCTTCCTGGGCCCAAGTGGATCCTGTCCCTCCTAAGGGATGGGTGGGGTTGTCTGCGCTGTCCATTGGCTGGGAGCTGGGCACCCGCAGGCACGTGGCTCATCCCATCCCTCTCCCTCCTTCCATACCCACCCCACCCATTCCCCCTGCTAAACCCGCCTCCTTTCTCCCACCCCAGGGCCAGTCTCCGTGGCAACTTGGTGTGGCAGGGCACTGATTGGCTGACCCCGATGTCAGGTCACAGGCTCAGGCTGGTTCACCACGCAACTCACACAGGGCTTGGGCAAGGGTGGGTGTTTAACCCCTTAGGCCCAAATCCAATGCCCATGGCCAAGAGGTGGCAATGAAGGAGGGGGAGAAGAAGAAGCAGAGGACACACGTGGGAAGGAGAGGGTGTTCATACAGTTCTCCAGCTTCTGGGAAACTCCCCCAGCTTTTACCTAGGGCTCTGGCACCCATGCTAACATAGGTGCCACCTGGAACTATGCTGGTGCCAACCAGGCCAAGGGGGTACTCCTAACCCCATCATCTGGGAGGGGTGGGTGGGTGGAGGCCTCCCCCTTCTTTCTGCCAGGGTGGGGCACTGGTGCCAGAGTGCCCACCCCACCTTGGGCACCCTTCCACCTCTGTATCCCAGAGGGCCCAGTCCCCCAACGCCCCATGAAGGCGGCCCATCCCCACCCAGCCTGGCATGCCCCCTCTTGCTAAGACCTTGTGGGCATGGGCGTGTGTGGTGGTTGGGGGGGGGCAGCTGTGCCAGGGAACCAGGCAAGGTCTGTTTGGTCTGTTTGCCTGGTAGGGGGAAGAACTGGGGGCCCCGCCCCATCACTCCCCTCTTTCCCGCCACCCCCCCAGGCTCCCCTCACTGTCAGGCCTGCTAGACCGGCCAAGCCGGTGGGCAGCTCTCTTGAAACTGGGCCCTGAGTCAAGCCTGCCCCATCTTTGGTTGGGGGAAGACTTCAGGGTGAGAAAGGTAGGAGGGGGGGCAAAGGTGGGAGCCCCTATCACCTACCCCTCAGTGCCCAAGGGCACCTGCCAGGGTGTGTCCACCACCAAGAAACCAAAAGGTAGAGGGCACTGTCCCTGTCTTGGAAAGAAAAAGAAGACTGGAACTCTTTCCAGGTGCTGACCTCAGGCAGTGTCCAGTGCTGGGCTGGGGGGCACCAGGGCAAACACTGTTGGCTTGCGCCAGCTGAAGAGCAGGGATAGGAGGCCCTCAACAGGGCAGCTGAGTAAAGCTGGCCCCCCTTCCCCCCCCACCCTGGGGATTAGGGGAACGAGGCTTAGTGTGGGGGGCAGCAGGCAGAACCCGGATTAGCAGCAGAGAAAATAGATATGGGCTGGAGATACAGGCACACAGAACCCCCCCTTCCCAGGTTCCAAGGCCCCTGCCTTCAGGTTCTGCCAGGGAGCCTGAGAGGGACCTGGCCAGTTTTCTCCGGGAGCAGCAGTTTGGGGTTAGGGAGGACGAGGACCAGGCTATGATATCTTCCTGCTAGGGGTGATGGAGAGACCCGAGGCTCTTCCCAATGTTCCTGGCACCTTTGGCTGGCCACCCCTCCTCCCTACTTCTTTTTCCTTTCTACCGCCAACCCCCACCCCAACTCCAGCCTCAGGTTCTCTTCCTGTTTTTTTGGAGCTAAGTTTGCACGAAGCCAGGGCTTTGGCCTGTGGCTGGACCAGGGGGGTGGGGAAAGCAGACAGCCAGTCCAAAGTCCTCAGGGACCCAGGAATCCTAGTTCCCCAGCTTCCCCCACCCCTTCCCAGGGTCTCTGGGGCCCAGGAGCCACAGACATCTATATTGTCCAGTTGGGGAGGCAGGGTAAAGGGGCTGAGCCACATCTCGCTCAAGGATTGAAAGGTCTCTGAAGGAGAAGTCCTCCGCTCAGGGATGCCCTAGATGCGTATGGAGCCCTTCTATGCCCACCACAGCCCCTCCAAGCTTAGGCATGCCTTCCCCATCCCCCATATGACGCTTCCCCCTCCTAACCTCACCACCCCCAGCACTCACACTTCCTGGGGGCCGAGGCGGGGAAGAGAGACCGCAAGCCACGAAGGGGGAAGGAGGCAAGGGGAGTTGGCTGCTTCCCGGTGCTGTGGGGGTTAAGCCTCTCCCTGCTGTCCAAATCCCCCAATCCTGGTGCTGGGGGTCCTGAAATGAGGGAGACCTCAGTGCTCCCCTACATTTTCTTTCCATAACACCAGCCCTAGCCCACAGCCCCTTAGGCCCCATCAAGGGAAATATGAAGGAGATAAAAGATGGCGGCAGAAGGAATGGGGGCAACTCTCTTTCCCAGCCTTTATCCTCCCACCTTTGGGTTCCCCCTGTCCATCAGCCACCCTTCACTCTTGGCCCTTTCTGTGGCCACCTCTTTCTGACCCCTTACTAGCTTCTCTGACCCTTGTCTTCCCTCCACATGATTCGTTCTTTGCTTTCCTTCCTTTAGCCCTTGCCGGGCTCCTCACCACCTCTCTACTACATCTCTGTCCCTAGGCCTCCTCCCAGGAACCATCCCTTCCTCTCCTTTTTCTTCCCCTTTGGTTCTCTCTCTGGTTCTTTCTCTCGATCAAGCCTCTTACTCAAGCCTCTCCCACTCTTTCCACTTATCCCCTGCACCAAGCATCCATACTCTTTTCCCAGGCATGTGTGGGTTAGACAGGGGCAGAGAAATTAAATCAGGCACAAGGGCCTGCCTTCCAAGGCTTGGTCTTGCCAAGAGATGGTCTTGTATAGGACACCCATGCTCCGCTTCTGGATAAAGCAGGGACTAAAATTTGGGGGCCATTTGGGGATGATGAGTGGCAGAGAGGAGAGTGTGTAGTGAGAGCGAGCGGATGTGGAGTGGGGGTGGGGGGGACAACCTGTACCTCTCTGCCCGTCAGAGTTTCCAGTCCTGGAGCTGCTGGACTTTCCCCAGAGGGTGCCCACCCTGGGCCAGGCAATGTCCACTTGGAGAGACCCTGGCCATCAGGGTTCCTAGCAGGGTCTGCCCAGGCAGTGCCAGCTCCCCTTAGGGCCTGAAGAGACTGCACAAGGTGCCAGGGTCTGTCCTGTGCCCACCCCCTCCCCCCAGCCTAGTGTCTCCGGCTGAGTAACCGAGCTGACTGGTAACCCCACACCTGCCAAGCCGCCGGCAGAAACCTGAGCCCCCCAGCCCCAGAGGACACCCCAGCCCGATCCCCGGACTCCGGCTCCTTGCCAGCCTGTCCAACCTCCTGGCCTGGCCCAGCAATCACCCAGCTCCTGTAGGCCTCTTTCTGCCTCTCCTGGTCCTCTTGGGTGCCCTCAGACTCTGAGGCCTCCCCACACTCCAGCTCCTCAGACCCTCAGTTCCCTAAACCCCACAGTGAAGTCTGGATACCCTCTTCCTAGCCTGTTTTTCAGTCCTTCTCTGACCCTTGGCCAATTCTAGGCCTCTTAGCCCCCCTGGGGCCTGATCTCCCAAGCCAGAGCAGGGCCTACTCACCTGAACGCTGAGGGGCCTTACCGGCAACTCCTTCTGGCCCCTGGGGGCAGTAGGTTGGGAGGGGTGGGGGAGGGCCAGGCTGGGGGGGAGGTAGGGTGGCTGTTCCCCGCTCCAGCTCCCTCCTTCAAAGGGGCCGCCCACGACCTGGCCCAGCCCCTCCCCCCTACAGCCTTAACCCTCTGGGTGCTGTCCCCCCTCCCCCCAGCTTGGAGGGAGGGGTTACCGGAGGGCTGGCAGCGTGGGAGAAGGCCCAGAGTTTCAGCCTGTGTGCCCAAAGCCCCAGTTGTACCCACCCCCTCCTGTCCTTACTCAGTCCTAAAAGCGGAAAAAGGTGAGGGGTAGGAAAGGTAGGAGCTGGGAGAGTCCAGGAGGACAGAGGTGAGGAGGAGCAATGGGAGAGGCTGCTGGAGGTGGGACCAGGAGAAGGAAGAAGGGAGGGGAGGGTACAGGAGGCGGCAGTGGCCAGAAGAGGGAGGAGGGAAACCCTGGACAGTCAGTGCCAGGGGTGACAGGTGCCCAGGTCCCAGCCCCTCAGGGCATGTGGGATAGGGGACCCCAAGAAGACCCTCTAGACTATAGTAGGCCCTTTAGACCCCCTGGGAGCTGGCCCAATTCTTCCCCCACCACTGGGCTGGGGCCCTCAGGGGCTGGGCAAGGCGGCACCCCGCCCTCCCATAGCCTCACCCCAAACCCACTCACATACCACAGTTCCTTGCCCAGGCACCAGCCCCTGCCAACCAGGCCAGGGGGCAGCACTCATGCCAGCCCCCAATGGCTAGGGGGATCAGGGGGACAGAGTTGGCCTGAAGGGGGTTGACAGATTGGGGGAGCTGTGGGCACCGAAAGAGGAAGAAGCCAGGAGGGGGCATCTGCTGGGAAGCGCCTAGCCCCACCCCTTGCGCAAGCATTGCCACCCTGGCCGGTTGGGTGGGACCCGCCTGGGCCTGAGGGGCAACTCAGGAGGGCTCTGAGCCCAGAGAATGGGTGGGCCACAACGTTTCACTTAAACTCCTGGTATCTCTTATTCCTGGAACTAGAGTATCCCCCAGACACTAGGCCATCCCAAATCCTGCTAGATTGAGGGGACCACAGAAATGCCCCCTGAAGTACCCCCTCCCCTTTCTCCCCAACAGCTGCTGGCTCAACGCCGCTGGCCTGCTGCCCCTCACCAGCTCCCGGCCCGGTTGGCACCTACCCACCAGGATGCTGGCAGTCCTGCTCTCCTCTCCCTCCTACCCCCCTGCTCCCAGCACCCTATGCCAACTGTGGGCCTGGGATGGGGGAGGGTCACCCCTGTGCCTTGGTGCCAGCCAGGCAGGCTGAGGCCCCTAGACCCTACTAAAGCCCAAGACTCTGTTCTCAAGCCACCTCAAGAGGCAGCGCACTGGGGAGGCCCATACAGAGAACCCAGGAGGCCATGGACAGCTTCATGAGCAGTTATTGAAGGCTCCACGCCCCAGGGTGGTGGCCAGTGTCTCTCCCTGCCACCAGGCACCAACCTCCCAGCATTCCCCCTGCCCAAGCATTTGCTTGGGCACCAAAGTCCCTGTAATTCCTGAGAGCCTTAGTGCCTGCAGCCTGCGAGGGAGTGGGGTGGGGCTGCTCTCTGCCCTTTGATCCCCATAAAGGGAGGGAACCAGCCTAGAGGGCAGGGGGCAGGGAGGGAGTTCATGGGGCCCCTCCATTTCACCCCTGTAGGGGCAGCAGGGCAGGGTGTGGGCATCTTTTGGGTGGAGCCTTAAGGTGAGATGTATAGCATGTCTCATCAGGGAAGATAGATGTCAGTCATGGATACATGATGTCACGTGGGAAAAGGATGGCAAAAAGATATTGGGGGGATGCAGAGGGTACCCATGTTCCAACCCATCCTAGTCCTGGCTTTTACATTCATCCAGAAACATTTCTGGATTCAGCCAAATTGAGAGCTCAAGGAGGACTACAACTCCCAGTGTGCATCACAATTGCTTTGTATATACCTTGGGAGTTGTAGTTCCCTTGAGAAGCCCTGGGTTCTCCTCTTCCCCAGAGAGAGCCTTGCTGATGGGGTGGGGAGGCAGAGGACTTGGTCGTGAATTTCCAAGAGGACTGTTTAAGAAGAGGTAAAAGTTAGGAGGTCCATGGTGGGGAGAGAGGACCCTTGCTCCCAGGCAAAGGGGGAGGAAAGGAGGAAGGAAGGAGGAGAGGATGTCTGTTGAAAGGGGCATATGGGTGGGGAGGAGTTGGGGGGGGCAGTGGAAACAGGAAGGAAACTGAAGCCAGAGACATGAGGTCGGAAGCAAGGGCCTGGGGGAGCCCCACTCCGAGGCCTGGCAGGGACTGGGAAGGCATTTCCCCCTGCTATTCTGGTGACCTGGGGAGGCATAAGAGGTATTAGTGACATCAAGTGGTAGCAAATTGATGTATTTGTAGGGGTCACTGGCTCCATTTTCCTGCTACCAACCTTTTTTTCCCTGGGGTACCCTCAACCCCCCGTATCTGGCACAGGTATTTGGTGGCTGGGATGCTCTGAAGGCTGACCCAGTTCTGGGGAAGCTAGCAGGCGGAGGAAGGGGTTGGGGGAGGTCAGGGCCATGACTGATGGTGAATATAGTGGAGGTTATGTGTGAGGTTAGGCCCAGGTGTGAGGTCAAGGAAGGGTGCTGGAAATTAAGGATGCTGTCTTCCAGGGCAGAGGTGATGGCAGCTGGGAGGCCTCAGGGAAGAGGGCTAAGATGTCAAGGCCACCTGCCTGTCGCTTATCCCAGCCTGTAGAACAGAATGAAGAGGGCAGTCCTCTCTAGCCTCCCTGGGAAATTTGCAAAGGTAGCTTTTACCCTGTGCCAGGCAGCTTGTGAACATTAAAGACAGCAACTCATAGGGCCAAATGACAGCTGGGTGCCTTTCCCTAGTTGGGGTGGAGGTCAGAAGTGGGCAGTGGTCCTGCTTCAAGGCCACTTTCCCTGGGTTTCCCAAGACTCTGGGACAGATGCTCACAGGCCCCAGCCAAGACTTTTGCCAAGACCCAAGCCTGGCTAGGTGTGTGTGGGGTCTTTCTTGCCCACCCCATCTCTCTTAATGGTGGATGACAGTAGCCGTATCCTTTTCCCCCCAGTCCCCCAGGCCTGCCTTGGCGCCAGGCCGCTTGTGTGTTGGCAGGACTAAGGGGGGGTGGGGGGGGCGGCGAGGCAACTTCAAACTGTCCGGGCAAAACGTCAAGTTTACTCACGAGTTTACTCAGCAGGAGGGGGAAGAGGCCAGGGCAGGCACACCCCATGCCAGGGTCCTATCCGTCTGGCTGTCCCCACCTTCCTTTCCCACCCTCCTCTTCAGCCCTCGGCCCAAACAGGCACAGGCCCCAAGCCCTGGTGGCAGGGCAGTTTTAACTCTCAGGAAGGTCAGGGAGCCAAGTGGGCTGGAGGCAGGAAGCCCCGGAGCAGGCCCAGAGGCTTCTATCAGAGGGCAGTGCCCTGCCTGGAGCCCATTCACTACTACTATCTTAGGGCCTTGGCCTTGGGCCAGGAGATCTGGGTCTCTCGGCCATCAGGAAGGGGGCAGTACAAGGCCAGGCCTCCTCCATCTGATCAGTCTCCTGGGCAGTGACTTCTGAACCCAAATGACCAGTCCTAGGCTGTGCCTCAGGCACCAGCATGATGCCATCCAGGCAGCCATAGGGTCAGGGGCTGGTTCTCTCAGCCTTGGCTGGGAATAGGGGGCCAGAGCCCTATCTGACCTACTTCCCTTTCCTCCCCACCTGCTTTCATTCTCTGCATCTCTCCCCCAGCCTTCACTATCCCCACCCCAGAGGCGCTCCGCCCCCCCATGCCCGCTGGGCCCCCCTCCCCCACCCTTCCCCAGGGTGCCAAGTGCAAGCACACAAAGGGCCCGATGGTGCATTGTTAGCCCAGCCCCCGCTGCCCGCCGCGCCCTCCCAGGGCGGGCACTAGGCCAAGGAGGAGCTGGGGGCCCTGAGTGCCAGGGGGCACCATGGGGAAGGGGGAAGAGGACAGCACCTGTCTCCCAGACATTGGGGTCCACATCAGCTAGGGCTGAGTAGTGATAAGAGTGCCCCAATGGAACAGGCCGCTCTCCTTGATACCTGAGCCTAGTGGGCACTGCCTTCTTTCTTCCCCAGAGCTTCTTTCTATTAACCCCTTTCTGACCCCTGTGCCAAGGCTGAGGGGTGTGGTTCCCAAAGGAGGGGACAGTGTCTGGGGGTGCCAACAGGCTGCATCGTGCCCACAGCAACCATGCAACAGAAGTACGCTGGGGGAGCCGGGGTCCCAGGGGCCAGGGACAGAAGGCACTGACAGAAATTTCTTCTTGTTTCATCACCTGCTCCAGGGGGAGCCCCCTGCCCTTCTTCCCAGTTACCACTAAGGAGGAATACTAACTACCACCCAAACCTATTCACAAATATGTCTCTCTCCAGCGCAGCACAACACTCCTTAATGCCTACTCTCTCCTCCCAACCTGATGTCCACTCCATGCTAGCTCTCCCAGCAGTGCCAGGCGAGTACAGGGGTGACCAAACCAGTTGGTGTGTGTGGGGCAGCAGGAGGCAACCCCATAATCCTCCAGGTCTCACCCCCCCACCCCACTCCTTGAGGGAACAGAGAGTTCCCATCCTGGTTTAACCCCTCACTGCCCAATCTAGCTCCCCAACCCCGGATAAACTGTCTCCCTCCTCCAGGAATAAGTTGGGGGAAGGAGGGAATAGCTGCGCTGACTCATTCCCATTCCCAGCTGCAGCTAGGGGTCTCCAAGGCATTAAGGCGGGGGTCAATTCAAGAACACCCTCCACCTGGCCCGGAAGCCAGGACAGCCTGCCGGTCTCCCCCTCTCCCCAGCACCCACTTCCGGTGTCCCAAACTAGGTCAGCAGCGCTCGTTTCCTGTGGGTCAACTAGCACCGGCGCCTCTGCCCCTCCCCTGCTCCGGACCCAGGCTCCCCGCTCCCCCGCCCCCCAGGGCGCCCCGAGGTCTCACCACGTCTCAGCCGCCCTTTGATACGTGGGGGTTGTGCGAGGAGGGGGCAGGGGACCCGCCCTCTCTCCAAACACCAGCAGGGCCGGGGCGCCTGGGCAGGCACGTGTCCGGGCACAACCCGCTGCCCACGCCGCCCCCCCACTCCCGCCCCCCCCTCGTTCTGGCCGGGACACGTCGCTCTCTTACTTGGGATGGGGTGGAAGGAGGGAGAGAAAGCTGGAAATTGAAAGCAGCGCCCCCCACCCTTTTGAATGGCAGCCCTCTACCAGAGGCGCGCGCTATAGATTCTACAACACAGTAGAGACCCCCACTCTGGGTAGAGGCAGGTGCGCCGGCGCCGGTGGGAGGACGAGTGGTAGGTGCGAGAATTCTTCCTAGTCACCCACCCCTCGCTCTCCGGTTCTGGGGGCATGAGCTGGTTTTGAAAAGGTGGCGGCGAGACTGGAGCCTGAAGGAAGCGAGTGGGACTGAGGAGCAGGGGAGAGAGGGGTCGTTCTATGTCGTTCAGAGGTTGTCGCTGAGCCTCACTACCGCTGGAGAGGGAGCGCGGCTCTGGAAGCGCAAGAAACCGAAGAGTCCAGCCGGTAACTTTCCCCCAAGCCGCAGCTCCTCCTGTGCCGCCCCCCACCCCCCTCATACAACTGGCTTGGATCCAACCCACGGCGCCAGGGGGCGCGGAGGGGGGGGGACGCGTTGTCCTAGTTAGAGTCCGTCAGCGTTTCCATTCCCTCAACTCGGTCGGGTCTGGGGTCTCCCCCTAAAGGCACGGAGACTGAGGAACGCTCAGCGCCACCTCACCCTCTCTCCATCCCGGAGCCGCCTGTCTGTCTATCCTAGGAGAAGTGCAGAAAAAGTTTCTGGGGACCCTCCGCCAAGGGTTGCGGGGCGGCCGTAGTTCCTTGGCTACCTTTCCTCCCAGTTAAAACCAATTCCAAAGACCCTGGGTGTTGGGAAGGCATAGAGAAGGGGAGTGGTGGGAATCTGGTCTGCATGCGTGTGTATGTGGGGGTCCCACTTACAGGACGGACGAAGGACACTGCAGTAGTCTCGATTCTAGTGGACCCCGAGCCAGGAGACAAAAATGGGGTGCACTCACCTCTCGACCTTCGGGTCCGCTTGCTGGAGCTGCTGAGGCACCGGGTGTGGGGAGAAGCGTGTCCCCCGCCAGGCCCGGGGGCTTGGGGCCCTGCTCCGGTCCTGGTCAGAAGGCCGCGGTCAGTTGCTCGCCGCTTGCTGCTGGGGGGCTCCTCCTCCGCCGCCCTCTGCCTCCTCCTGCCGCCCGCCCCCCCTCGGCCGCTGAGAGCCGTACATTCACCTGGCTCCCACCCGCCCCCCCTCAGGGCCCGCCTCACCTGTCCTGCTGTCTCACCTGTCCTCCTGCTTGCTTTCCCCCCATCCCTCCCCTCCCTCCCCCCGCCCCCTGCCACCCCCCAAACTCCCCCCCCAACCCTTAGCAACACCCTCTGTCACTTCCTGGTTTTTCACCCGCCCCCCCAGGCCCCCCTCCCTCCGCCCAATAAGGACATAAACTTCAACCCCTTCGTCCAGCCAGTCCCTGCAGGGCGCAGATGGGTTCCTCCCTCCTTTTTCACCCCCTTCCTCTAAGCTCTCACTTTGCTCTCCGAGCCTTTCCCACCCTCCTCTTTTTCCTCCTTTCTTTCTCTCTGTCTATCTCCCTTCACCTGCCGCGGTCCCTTTCCTCCTCTCCCTCTTCTCTTGCCCCTATCTCTTCCAGTCCTCCTTAACTCGAGCTCCGCCCCCGACCCTCATCCAGCCTTCTGCCACTGCTCCGCCCCGCCCCCTGCACTCCACCGCCCTGCCCGCCCATTGGCTTGAACTCCTGTCCATCCCAAGTGGGTCCCGCCTTGCGTTCGTTCAGGGAGGGGGCGGAGCCGAGGAGCCGAGGGGCCGGCCCGAAACCGGGAGGGGAAGGGGGGGGCAGTGTCCGCAGCTGCCCGGGAACCGAGCACCCCCCTCAGGGGCTCCCTCTCCTCCAGGAGGGGCTTCTGTTAGGTCAGCACCTCGGGAGGGAAGAGTATGAGAAGTTAAGGATAGGCTGGGTGGGGAATTGGGGACTTAGGGTCTTCAGGGAGGGGGGTCCTGTGAGGGGCTATAATCAGGTCAGGGCCCCATAGGGGAAGGGGAGAGGGAGCCACCTGGCCTTCAGCTCCGGCCCCTACGCCCCATCCTACCCCCTCAGAAGGAGCGGGGGAGTTGAGGCTGCGGGCACCCTGCGTCCCTCCCCACGAGTGATGGCGCCCCTCAGAGAGGGAACGGCGCCCCGGGCAAGCAGCCTCTGCGCTCCAGCCGATGCCCGCTGCGGCCTTGGCATTGTAAGAGGGGAGGGGCCTGGTCTGCGAAGGGGGAGGGGGAGCGCGCTCACGCTCCTGCTCCCCGCCTCCATCCCGCCCGATTCCTAAGTGGAGAAACTGAGTCTCCACCAGGGAGGGACGTCTTGACGTGGATTCACTCAGAGACCCAGGTGGCGAGGGTCCCTGGGTGTTTTAGGATGTGTGTATATGTGGGTTTGGGGGGGACTGGGATACGTACTTCAGTGACCCCCAACTGAGTGGTAGCCCGTGATAGTCGCTTTTAACTGGGCCTGCAGCGCTACGTACCCTAAAGGGCCCCTCCCATTAGTGTCAAACGGAATCAAATCCGGCTACCTTGGGCCAGGTTCGTCTCCCCTGCTGCCCGCCAGGCCGAACCGGGTCGGACTCGCTTTCCTCTCCCCACCCCCCTCCGCAGGGGGCCTCCCTCCCTTTCCAGCAGGTGGCTCGGCGGGACACCAGCTCAACCTGTTGGACCACAATGGGCGGCGCCAGGGGGGCCCTGGCCCTCACCCGGGCTGACCCGGGATCCCCGTGCAGGGGGAGGGGCGGAGTCCGAGTCCCTCCCTCCCCCTTTCTCCCTCTCTCCCGGGCCGTGACTCAGCCTCGGGGCCGCTGCCCTGCGCCCCAGCCAGAAGCGGAAAGTGTGAGGCGCCCCGGAGGGCCCAGGCCAAACCAAACAGCCCCCCACCCCAGACATTATCTCACTGGAGAATTAGGGGGGCTATAGGAAGGAGGAGGTAGCAGCAGGCATGGAGTGCTGCGGCTCGAGTAATCCGCTCCGGGTTTTCCTGTAGTCCCTGTCCCCCTTGGGTCTCCAGACCGGTCAATGCTCCGGGTTTTCTTCGCAGCCCTGCCGGACAGTCCGGAGGGCCCGAAGCGGGTGGGGTCCAGGTCGGGTTTTTTCCCTTCCGTCTCCAGCCGTTGGGGTCGCGCTGGCCTGGGGAAGGGCAGTGCCAGGGGCACAGCGGCAGTGCCAGATGCACAAGTGAAATGGAGACGGGGCTGCTTCGGGGAGGAGGGGGCATGGTCGAGGAAAGTGGGGGTGGGAGGAGCGGGAAAGTGGCCCAGGGAGGGCAGAGCTAGGGGGCGGAAGACCTGGCATCGACCCTTGGGTACAGAGACGCGAACGGCGTCCAGTGCTTCGAGCTCGCCTCGCCCCCTCCCCATCATTTCTGGGGGCCGCGTTCGGAGTCTGGCTGGGCACAACTCGGATCTTTTTGCTGCTGTATTGCCACTCTCCACTTAAGTCCCAATACTGGAACCCACTGTTAGTTTCTCAGTGACTCCCCCCTCCCATGCTTCTCTTTTTCCTCTGTACAGACAGCTCCCCTCGCTCATAAGTTGGAGGGGGGAACCCCAACTTGAAATTCCCGCCTACCCCCCAACTCCCGGCCCTTACCACGCCAAACCACTGAGAGCAGCGGCCGAGAAACGCTGACTGGGAGCCCTGACCCCTCCCACGAAACCCCGGCCGGGTTCCAGGGGCCTCTGCCGTCGCCCCCGCCCTCGCCCTGACAGTAGGCCCAGGCTGGAACTGGGAGCTGGAGGGCAAATGTGGGGCCTGCAGGAACTTCCTGGGGATAGAGAGCGTTCGAGATCCGCACGTTCAGACTTAAATCGGACCAGCTAGACGTTAGTATTTGGGGAAAATAGCAGGAGGTGGGCAAATACCCGGAGAGTGAGATGTTTGCCCTGAGAGAGGGATGAAAGCCCAGGCTGGGAGGATTGTATACCTGGGGCTGGGGACAGCGACTCGGAGTGGCGGCCAGGTGCCGGGACTGGCTGGGCCACGTGCGCCGAAGGGTAGCTGCAGAGAAGTTAGATGCTTGCAGAGCCTTGGGGAGAGAGGGCTTCTGGCGGCAGGAGAGGCGAGGCTCTGCCTGGGCGGGGTCCTGCGTGAGTGGGTCTGGGGGCCTGCTCAGAGTGTGGAGGGCTGAGGTGAATGCTGGATGTCAGCCTGCGCCAGGCGCCCACCTCTTCCCAGCTACCTCCCCCCAACCCGGCTGCCTCCGCTTCCCTCGAAAAACCCGCCGCCCAGGAAACCGCTGGGGGCGCTCAGACCGCAGCCCCCCCGCCCGCCGCCCCCCAGGGCCCCCACCGCGACCGCCCAACCCACCTGAAGGGGCCGTGGCTGCCAGGGGTACCCCCTCCCGCCGACTCCCCCCACACCTGCGGGTGGTACTATTTATAACTCCGCGCCTACTCCGGGCCTCTCGGCTGGAGTTGGCTGCCGCGCAGAGCTAATCGCCGCCGGGATCTCTGCGCCCCCCAGGGCCGGGGAAGGTAAATTTAGCTTCAGGAAGCCCCGGGGAACATTTTCCAAAACTCCACGTCCCAGAGTAGGCGAAACAGTACCCCTCTGCCCTCAGCTTCCCTCCAACCAGCCACCAGGCGGCGCAGATCTCGCGGCTCCTCGAACCCAGCCAGCTAGGAGTTAGGGTCGTTGCTTTGAAGCGGGGGTAGGTAAACGGCAGAGGGTGAATGATGGAAAATATTGAGGGGTAGAGGTCTGAGAGGCCAGAGAATGGCTGGAGGAATGGGTGCGATCCGAGGCCAGAGGAGATTCTGGAGTCAGGGTAACTGAGGAAAGGGGCGGGACTGATGTCTATTGAGGGGGAAAGAGCTCATAGGCAAATAGGATGCAAATATGCCCTTGGGGGTCTGCGCCCTGGCACCACCAGTGAAACGATTGCCACAGCCACCTTTCTTTCTTTTTCTTTTTCTTTTTTTTAAAGATGACCGGTAAGTAAGGGGATCTTAACCCTTGACTTGGTGTTGTCAGCACCACGCTCAACCAGTGAGCTAACCAGCCATCCCAATATGGGATCCGAACCCCATGGCCTTGGAGTTATCAGCACCGCACGCTCCCAAGTGAGCCACGGGCTGGCCCCCACAGCCACCTTTCTGCCCGCCTCTTGCCTCTCGGTGTTGCTGGGAAAACGTGGGACCCTCCCAAGATCACTGCTATGATATCAGGTTAATTGCGTACCTCCCACTCCTTTGCTGTGACCTCTTTCCTTCACTTGCCTCTCGCACGCCATTGAGGGTCCTATATCCGACATAGTCCGCCAGGAATCTTGGATATTAGGCCTCTCCTCATCTTCTTGCTGTCGTACTTGGGGGGTCACTTCCAGCTTGTCCGCCCTGTCTCCTCCATTCCTACCCCACTCATTCCCCTTGTGGCCACTAGAGGGCCCCGGGGCGCCGAGGGGTAGGTGAAGTCTATCTTGGCACTCTCCCCTTCACCCTCATCCCTACTCCCCACAATTTCCTAAGAGAGTTGTTTGGACACTCAAAATCTGAGTTGCTCTAGTTGGGGAGAGGACATTGCAAGGAAGTTGCAACATTTACTTTTCCGTTCTAGAGGAGTGGGGACCTGTGGGCTGGCAAAGATCTCCAGACCTTTGTGGATTAGGCGAGTTGAGACCCCCAAATGAACCGAGAAACCAAGAATGAGGGGAGTTTAGGATTGAAGTGAGAAGCGGCACAGCATGGAATGGATGCAGAATGGGGGTGGTAGTACCCTCTACAGTTTCGGTTGACCGGCCCAAGTTCCTGGGAGGCACCATCTCCCTATCTCCCTAAACACCAGATCAGAAGAGGAAGGCAGGCTACTTAGGAGAAGCCCTGAATTTGAGATCTGAAAATGTGGGTTCACTAAATGACTACTCCACTGCTGTGTGCTGTGTGTACCGTCTTGGACAAATAACTTCACCTCCTTCTGCCTGTTTCTTTCACATTAACATGGGATAATTACCCTTGTCTTGCCTACTTTGGAAGAGGACTTTTGTGAAGCTCAAAGCACTGTGTAGTGTGAAAAGCAGTCTTAGAATGGTATACGAGGGTTTTGTTATTCTCCTCATTCCTCCCCTCAGTCCTTCCACTGTCAAAGCTCTCTTTCCAGCTCTGACACTCTCCTTGGGCCACTGGCAGTCTCTACTCCTCTTTCCTCCCTCCAGCTCCCCACCACCCATCACACCACAGGCCACAACTCTGGGCTCCACCTTCATCCACCCACCACTTCCCCAGTGGTCTTTGCCAGACATCCCCTCCCCTGGTAAACGCCCTTGTGCCCAGACCTCAGACTCCAGGATCCACCTACAGGCATTGCCCAGCTTGGTGGGATCGGGGCCTAAGAAAGAAAAAGAAGGCAGGAGGCCAGGACCTGAGTCAGGGAAGGGCTGCAGCTGGACAAGCAGTGTGCAGGCTATGAAGGGGAGGGAAGAGCCCCAGATTCAGATAGAAAGGTGAATTATGTAACTATTCCCACCACCAACCTCTCACTGGTTGGCTTCAGGACCTTACCCCTTGTCACTGCTGTGCCCTGAATGGACCAGGCAAGAGCAGTAACTTGCATTTTGTGGATGCCTAAAGAGGGTCACTGTGCTGCCAGGAATAGGAAATAATCTTGAGCTGGAGTACTGCAGAGTACTATGCTGCTGTAAAAAAGAATGGGCAGACTTTAAATGTAGTAATGTGGAATCTTGAATCCTGTACAAGTTATATTAAGGGAAAAACAAACAAGGTGCAGAACACTATGTAGAGTATATTAG
The DNA here is from genome assembly GCF_027409185.1 of Cynocephalus volans. Lineage (NCBI taxonomy): Eukaryota > Metazoa > Chordata > Mammalia > Dermoptera > Cynocephalidae > Cynocephalus > Cynocephalus volans. The sequence continues at coordinate 112,663,508 of NC_084467.1, read as the reverse complement.
CCAACTATAAAGATTAAGCATATACAGAATCCAGCCACTTCTCACTACTGCTATTGCTGTAAGCCTTGTCTGAGCCACCAACATGTCTAGTCTATATTGTGCCTATTACCCCCTGATAAATCTCTCATATTCTATCCTTGCTCCCCTAAAGTTATCTCAACACAGCAGTCAGTGTGAGCCTTTTAAATAAAAACTCAGTTCCTGCTCAATACCCTGCAATAGTTCCTCATTCACTCAGCATAAAAGCTCAAGTTCTTACTTAGGCCCTCCATGACCTGTCCCCCTCCCACCCCCAGCCTGACTTTTTCTTTTCTCCAAAGTACCTAGTACCTAATAACATCTATATACTTAAAAAAAAAAATTATACTTTATCTTCTGTCTCCACCCACTAGACTGTAAACTCCACAAGAACAGGGTTCTATTTTGCTCACTGCTGTATCCAGAGCACCCAGACTGGCATGTAGTATATGCTCAATAATATCTGTTGAATGAATGAATGAATGAAGATGCAGTCTATGCATAGGCTGTCTCTAGAATGCTCTCCAAGAAATTGGTAATTATGGTTACCTCCTGGGAGGAGATCTGGAAGATTGGAAAACAGTTTTTACTATTAGAATTCTTTACTCTAGGCATATATCACCTTTACCTAAAGAACACAGAGGAAAAGGAGCTAAGAAGGCTGAGGAAGAGGTAGTCCCAGGGAGGGAGGGAGAGGGCCTCATACACCATCTCCAGGCTGATGCTCCAGGTGAGAAAGGGTTGGTGGGGGGGGAGGGAGATGCATAACTGGGCCCCAAAAGGGGCCAGGAAATACTAGATGAGGTTCCTAGGGAAATGATGAACAAGCCCTTTGGCTGGCTCTGAGGTTGTTGGGGGCTGTGGGTGGGCACGGCAGTAAGCATGAGCAAGATGACGTACATGACTGCTGTGTACCTACCACGGGGAAAACGTGTTGGTGGCTGCCAAGGGTAAGGGAGGAGTCAATTCTGCTCATTCTGGCTGTTTGTGTCCTGATAGAGCATGCTCTACTAAGCCTGAGGGACCTGTGTGCCCACACCAGTACCTTTCTTTTCTTTTTTAATTTTTTTAAAGATGACCAGTAAGGGGATCTTAACCCTTGACTTGGTGTTGTCAGCACCACGCTCCCCCAAGTGAGCCACGGGCCGGCCCTGCCTTTCTTTTATAGCATTGTGTGTGAGCTAGGAGCTCTTGTAGCTCATGGGGCCCTACTTCCTCCAGGAAGTGGGGACTAGCATCAGCTCAGTGCTTTCCCCAGGATCTTCAGCGGCAGGAAGCTGCCTAGATCAGGTCTTCTATCTGGGAAAGGGCAGGATCCTTTGGGTTCCCATTGCAACACCCCGGGCCTCACAGAGGAAGACCCCACCCTCCCTACCCACTGGTTGGGAGGAACCTGGCCTTTCTGCTCTCCACCCTCCCAACTCAGGCTACAGTGAGTCAGGAAACCTGGCTTTCAGTCTTGATTCTATCCAGGACAAGTTTCTTCCCTCCCTGGTCTGCACCCTGGCTCCAAGACCCTTCCAGTGCTAACTTTTTCAATTTCCTCTAGACTTTTAGAACTTTTGGTCTCAGGCTGGCTGATTAGCTGTTTGTTACAGTACAGCCTCCTAACAACAAGGTCAAGGGTTTTGATCCCCATACCGGCCAGCCACCAAAAAAAAAAAAAAAAAAAAAAATCCAAACCTAACAAAAAAGAATGAAAGAACATTTGGTCTCAAGGCCTATTTATTATATGTATAGTTCAGTGATTCTCAAACAGAAATCTTAGGGGGTGGCCCATTCCCGATGCTAAGAGGGCATGGTATCTGGGCTGGTGGGCTCACTGTGCCAAGCGTGGAGGAGCACCAGGTCCTGCTGCAGTCTTATTGGGGTCTGAGCCAGCAAGCCAACCTTCTGCCCACCAGAGATCCACCAGAGGTGGGGGCTGGGAACAGAGGCCCAGAGATGAGGCAGGTATGACAGATGGCACAACTTTGCAGGATCTACACTTCATTCTTCACTCGTTGTTTTTGGCCCATCCTTGGTCAAGCACAGCTGGCCCCAGAAGTCTCGATGGGTGTTGGGCTGGGTGCTAAAGAAGAGAACGGAAAGCTGAGAGGCAGGCTCTGCCACAGAAGCTGCAGCCATGCCTCCTGTGTTTGCTCTACCCTTCCCACCTGAGTGATGCCAGTCATAGTGCCGGTGTGGGGGAGGCAATCTGCTGCTGTTAATCCAGCAGTTCCTTGATACACCAGCAGCAGAGGAGGATATAGGCAATTTCCTTCAGGGTCCGCTGTAAGCCCTCCCACCCTGTGCCTATCTTAATGACAGGCACCCGGAGCCCAGCATCTTGCAGGGCCCCTCCAAGGGAGAAGGGTAGGGCCTGGGCTAGGGGCTGTGTCCGGGGCTGCATGTGGGCAGCAGTTCTGAGGAAGGGTGTGGGAGCTGCCTTTAGTGCCTTTTATCAACACTGTCCCCACCCCCATCAGGACTCATGACTACAGAGACAAAAGCCCCAGGGTCTAGCAAAGGGAAGGTTCTGGGCCTGGGAACAGGCTGAGTCAGCCCCTATGGACAGGGATTGGGGGGGTGGGGTTAGTAGGAGGGAGGGCCTGGCCACTCCATCTTTCATCTTCTGCAGCCAGGCCAGCTCAGTTTCCCTTCTTCCAGCCAGGGTGGTGCCCTGCCTGGTTGCCCCTTTCCCAGTTGGTTGGCACGACTCCTGCTCCCGCCCTCTGGTGGGCTCCCGATGAGGCTGGCAGTGAAAACCATCGATGAGAGCTCCTTTCTAGCCTGTTCTGCTCTACCCCTGGGCCCCTTAGAGTGAGCACAGCCAGCTCACAGCTGGCAGAGTCTGGCCCACTCTGCTTCTCCCTCTCCCTGGAGCAGGAAGACACAGAGCAACAGTGAGAGGCACAGTTTATTAACAGGTTACACCCCAGGACAGCCTCTTTCCCTCCCTCCTGGGGTGGAGGTCACATGCGGGAGTTCCGCTCCTCATCTTCATTCTCCAGTAGGTAGGCTGGACGGTAGGTGGAGTGTCCTCCTGGGCTCAGGCACTTCAGGGCTGGGTTCCGTACTGTGTTCTCCCGACTCCCCAGCGACGTGTACCTGAAGCAGGTAGAATGAAGGGCAAGTGTGGTATGGGGTGGGCTCTCCCTATCCTAGCACCCTCATGTCCTTCCCACACCCATTCTCTTTCCCCTAACACCCTTACCCTCGGTCATACAGGATACAGTATGGGACAAACAACTGACGCAGAAAGTCCCAGATGTCTCTGTAGGTCCAGTCCTGAGAGGTCAGAGTCAGAATAGTCACAAATACTCCCCTCTCCCACACCTACCCCTTACCATCCTGGGAAGGGGCCCATCCAAAACTCTTCTGCTCCCTTGGCCTCTGAGGGAGGACTTGATATCTGATTCTCTGGTATGTCTTGCTCAGTGTAGGCTAAGCAATAAGAAAGAGAAGGCTTTTATCCCCTCCCCTCTCCGTTCCAGATCTGCCCTCCATTGGAGTGTAAGCTCCGGAAGGACAGGGAGGGACCACATCTGCCTAAGCCAGCGCTGTCCAGTAGTACTTTCTGCAACAATGGGAATTTCAGCATCTGTGCTAATATGATGCTTACTTGAAATGTGGCTAGTATGACTGAAGAACTGAATTTTTAATTGTATTTAATTTTTAAAATTGCGATAGAATTCACATACCATAAAATCCTTCTAAAATATAAAATTCAGTGGTTTTTAGTAATCTGTATTTCATTTTAATTAATTAAAATTTAAGTATAAATAAATGGCTAATGGCCATCATATTGGATAGAACGGGTCTAAATCACTGTTCTTTCCACAGGAGAAAGCACAATGCCTGCTGCTAAACTAGTGCTCAATAAATATTGGTCAAAAGAATGAGTGAACAAATAGCACTGCCTCCCTTGGATGATGGGGCCCCTTTGTCCAAGCCCCAGGCGGTAGCCTCCTCCCACTAGGGGAGCCAGGGTACAATGACTGACAGGGTACATGAGACTGAAGGCAATAAAACCTCTTCCCCATTACCAGCAGCGGGTTGATACGCATGAACGAAGGCCAGCCTGGGTCAGTGGGACTGAAAGGGCAGAGGCTACAGGAGTAAGGGTCAGTCCGGCGAGTGCCCATCAGGACGGCCTCCAGCTGGGGGTGCTGCATCTGCAGCTCACCCAGGGCCTGCTTCATGTCACCCTCAGCCTCCAACACCTGCAGATTATACCTTAGGAAGGAACAGAGGTGGAGGTCAGGAGTGGGCCCTGCCAAGCTCCTCTTGGAGCCCAAACCACCAGGCCTCTAGTACCTCTTGATGGTGTCCTGTAGAAACTGTTCCAGCTCAGGGAAAGGGGAGATGCTTCGGATATACAGGATCTGGAGGGGGTTTGGACCATCAGGGAATTTCCTGGGGAGGGGAGAAATCCAAAGATTTGCCAGCACGGACAGGGAAATGGCTCTCTAGAGAGTTCACTGTTCTCTTTGGCTCCTGGGATGGGCATCCACCTGTTCTTCACTTTCTTCATCCTTTCCATCCATCATACTCACTTCCTCTGGGAAGCCCACTCTGATCTCTCACCTCTCAAATCACAGCACACATCTCTGTTTCAGGTATGTAAATCTCACCTCCCCAACAGGACTGTCACTTCCCTGTGGTCTGGGATGGTGGCCTGCACATTCATGCCAGGGCCAAGCATGTGGCAGATGCTCAAAAAATGTGGTAGGGGAATGGAACTGAGGTCACCATGGCTGCCTCCCTCCCAGACTCCACCCACATGCCCCCCTTCTCCCTGCTTTCTGGGATTGGGAACTGGAGAATGGAAACAGTTATCTCTGGGGTCTTGCCTCTCAGGGGGTAGCTCACCTCTGCACAGCTGCATGGAAAAGATGCAGGAGGGCGGTGCAGTCCTTGCCCCCATTGAAGCCCACACAGAGTTGGGTGAGGCTGTACTGAGCCAAAGCAGTCTCAATAGTCCGTAGGGCGCCTGCCACCTTTCCCCCCAAAGACCCTGTCATTCAGGCAGAGAAGAGGGCATCACACAGAGGCACATGGCTATCAAAAAGGAGTGGGGGACATTTTGCCCTTGCTTAAAACCCTTCAACATCTTTCCAGTGTTCCTAGGATAAAGACCAGACTCCTTTGTGCTGCTTACTAGGCCCTGCAGGGTCTGCCCCCTGCCTGCCATTCAGCCACACGTCACCTAACCTTAGCTTCAGTATCTTTCCTCTGGAGTTAGAATGGGGGCGGGTGGGTATGGTATTCTGGTTTCCTTCCATTCCCCTAAACCCCATGCTACTTCCAGGCCCTCTTTCGTACTGTTTGCTCTTGCCTACCTCCTGGTCTAAGCAAATCCTTATCACTCAGCTTATATGTCACTTGACTAGAGAAGCCTTCTCTTACCCCAGATCAAGGGTGATCTTCCTGCTGTAGAGTCCCCTTCATCACTCACTTTTCATGCATGATAACCTGTTTAACATTTACCTTTTGTGTTAAACCACTGGTCCGTAACAGCAGGGCATACATTTGTCATGTTGAGCTATATCCCCAACACCTAGCACAGTGCTGGTGAAAGTAGGTACTCAATCAATATTTACTGGAAGAATGAGTGAATCAACAGGAGCTATCTTCTATCTTCTTTGAGATTTGCAGGAAGTCCCCAATGGCCCCTGCATTACTGAGACCTACAGTGGCCCCAATGGCCTGGTGCATGTTACCCCTCCCCCAGTAGTCCCCTACCTGATTCAGTGAGTTTGTATACAGCCTCACTGGCCTGCTCCACAGCGTTGGGCATGTAGGGGACCAGGGATCCCTGGGGCAGACGGGCAGTCAGGTAGGCCAGACATTCTTCCAGGGGCCCTTCTTCCTCTGAGTCTAGAGTCAACTTCACCTGATAGTAGTTGTTGCCCCAGTCAGGGTAGGAACCCAGGCCAAGTCTACGCCCAAAGTGGGCCTGGGCTTCAGCCAGGATGGGGGCAATAGAGGCCTCGGCAGCAGCCACATACAGCTCCCTCAAGTGGAACTGAACAGCTGTGTTTTGGAACAGTCCCTTCAGCCCCTCCAGCACCCGCCGCAGCAGCTCTGGAATGCCTGGGAAGAGGTAGACATTTCGGACGGAGACGAGAGGGAATCTGAAGGGGCGGCCAGTGCGAGGATCTGTGCCATAATGCAGGCGGGCAGAGGAGGGCACCAGCGACAGCTTCTCCCAGCCCTCCCCTCCTAGGGCTTTGATGGCCGCTTCCAGCTCAGGGTGTGGCTTGAGCTCATCCCCAAAGGCCTGTGCAACTGCCTCAAACGTCACATCATCATGAGTGGGGCCGATGCCCCCTGACGTGAGGACATGGGTGAAGCGGCTGGAGAAGGAGGTGATCTCAGCTGCAATGGTGGCTACCTCATCAGGTACAACAGAGACTCGGCAAACCTGGACCCCCAGGGAGCGCAATGTCCGGCACAGAAAGTAGGTGTTGGTGTCCTGAGTGTGTCCCTGGGGGTTGGGGGGGTGGAGAATGAGATTGTCATTGCAGTGGGAATGAAGGGCAGAGGGGGTGGGGTGATAGTTCCATCTGCCTGATGATGGGTGCTCTGCTCTTTGGGGGACCACAGAAGGCTGCCCAGGAGCCAGGACTGGGCACAAGAGTGGGAAAATCCATCTGAATGGAGTCAGGGATAATGTGATTCACCTTGGGCCTCCTTCTGTGCACTTTGACCCTGACCTCACCTATGTTTATGGATTCAGTGATCAATTCTATGTGGACAACTCACTCACTTCCTCACCAATCCTGACAATTTCAGTCCTCTGGCTCCAAGAGCTTGTTGGGCAGCCTCTCTGTATCCCTGGCTGTTGTCACTTTGGTCAGTGGCACCCCCAGACACTGAGCACAGCCAGTCAGGCCCTTCATCCTGTCAACTCTACTTCTGAAATGCCTTCCCGTCTGCTGTCTTCTCTCTGTCCCCACTGCCACCAAGCAGGCCCTTGGCACCTTTCACCCGGACAATGGTGACAGCCTCCTGGCCAGGCTCCCAGCCTCCAGCCACAGTGCTCTGCTCTTTGTCTCCCGAGTAACCTTCCCCATGTGTCACTGTGATTGCATCACTCTTGGGCTCAAAAGCCATTGGTTGTTTCCAACTGTATACAGAATAAAGTTCAAATTCCTTTGCATCGTATTTGAGGTTCTCTATATTGTGTACCCAATCTTCTTTTCCAGCCCCATCTTTTCTACTTCTTTACAGAGGGTTTAGTGGTTAAGAGTTTGTGTTCTGGAATAAGGGAGAATCAGGCTGGAATCCTATCTCTACCACTTCCTAGGTGTGTAACCTTGGGGAAGTTTTTCAACCTCTCTGAGCCTCAGTTTCATCATCTATTAAATGAGATTTATAAAATAAAAGTACCAACTTCGTGGGATTGTTGTGAGGATTAGTAAAATCACATATGTGATGTAATAAGCACACTGCCAGGCCCTAGTAAGCACTCAAAAAATATTACTATTACAAACCAGATGCATGCCATGTCCTCTAGTAAGACTTCCATGATCGTTCAGAAGGGATTCATCCCTTCTAATACTTTCCTTCTAGCTCACTTACCCACTCTGCTGAGTGCCTTCGATCATTTCCAAACAGGCTGGATATAACTTAAAATATATAATACATGCACCTGTACTTCCTCTACTCACTGGACTTCCTGTCATTGCTGTGTAGCCCCTCCACCCCCTACCATACTGCTTGGCAAATTGTAGGGAATTTGGTACAAGTTTTCAACAGAGTAATTGAAAGAAGAAGGGTCACCTTTCCTCCAATACGTTGGACTCACTCCAGGATGTTACTGCAGCAAGGGGGTTCCCACCCTGGTTCACCTCCCTTAACAGGCTGTGGAGCAGGCCCTTAAGGACAAAAGAACGCCCCACCCTCCTCCCTCTTCTTTCCCAGACACACCTTGAGGATCTCATCTCCAACAATGATGATGCCCGCCGTCACGCTGCGCCCCGGGGGAAGTTCAGAGGCCCTAGATGCCATGGTCCTGCCTTCTCTGCCCCTCTGCAAGGCCCTCCAGTAGCCACCCAGACCCCCAAATAGGGGTCGCAAGTACGGGGGTCCCGCCAGGTCTATAGGGCACTGGGGGCAATATCCTGGGAACAGGAGGTCCGGGGTCGAGGAAACCTGGAGGAGCCAGAAAGGACAATGGGGGAGAGCAGGAGTGCACGTCCCTCTTTAGAGGAAGACCCTCAGTCGTTTCTAACCAGACCCTTGACAAGCGACTTCTTTATTCCCGGCTCTTTAAAAATGTGTTTTCAAACCCCAACCCATGTTCCTTTAAATGTCTTCTAAGCTTGACTCCAGTTCTGCTCTCACGAGAACCTACCACTTCAAATGTCTTCTGTCTGCTGAGCCGGTCTCTTCAAGTGTCTGCTCTATCTTGGGCATCTGTACCTTTAAATGTCTCTTGTCCTCGGGGCATCTGCCCCTTTAAATGTTTACCTTATCCTGGGCTTGGACCCTTTAAATGGCCCCTCTCTCCACTCCCGACCAGAACCCAGTCGCCGTCTCCTGCAGCCTTCTGCACCCTTTCTAGCCTGGATTCCCCTCTCGTCCCACCAGGCTTCGGACTATTGAGCTCTTCTAGGCTCTCAACTGCCTATTTTGCCCTCTCACCAGGTCTTTCTCTTTCCTTTCCTCACGTCCCGGGGCAGCTTCCGTACTCAGTCCCACCTTACTCACACCTAACTCATATTGATTGGTCATTTTAGCTGTCGCTTAGACTCCTCCGAGAATCCCATTGGTGTACTCTACTATCGCTCTCGGGCTTTAGTCAGAGAACTGGAGCAGTGCTGGGTAGATATCGGCGACAACAACGTGGTCACGCCTCTCCCGGAAATGTGGAGACCGGGCCTCAGCCCATGGGGGGCGGGACCTAGGGGGTTTGGGGCGCTACAGGAGCTATGGTTGGAGGTACTCGGAGGACTTTGGGGTGCTCCCTTCTGGTGCTGGAGGTAAAAGGGGGCTTGACTCTAACCTCCGTTCTGTATTCAAATTCTTGTATACACATGCTATTTCTTTTCATTAACCATGACTAATTCTTGGCTCAGGGTTGTTGGGGGGTGGTACTGGCGTTAAGAAGGGATTTTATTTCGTAGCAGAAGGAAGTTGGAGGGACACCGAGAATGATTATCAGCTTTGCCTGTGGGGTAGGAGGATATTGAAGGTGAGCTTTTAGTATGTGGAACTTTCATTTGTCTCTAGCATAAACGATTACCTAAACATCTTTGCCAGGAAAAGGTCTAAAACCCTCTATCGCTCCACCTTACTCCAAACGGTACTTATTTCAAACATTACTTCTTCCAGTTATTGGTCTTGTAGGTACAAATGAGGCAGTGAGTAGAGAATGCCTTGTGTGTCCACTTTGGATTCTCACGTCATCCTAGCTTACTCCCATTTTCAGTTACCTTTGGTCTAAAAGTGTTTCTTAAATTTTCTTCTGGGGATCTTTTTAATATGCAGAATCTGATTCAGTAGGTTTGGGTGCATATATATATATATATATATATATATTTTAAAGCTGACCGGTAAGGGGATCTTAACCCTTGATTTGGTGTTGTCAGGACCACGCTCTCCCAAGTGAGCCAACCGGCCATCCCTATATAGGGATCCGAACCCGTGGCCCTGGTGTTATCAGTACCGCACTCTCCCAAGTGAGCCACGGGCCGGCCCTGTTGGGTGCATTCTGAGCCCTACATTCGATCATCTCCCAAATGCTGCTTCTGCTGCTTGTGGGTGGACTACTGTTTGAATAGTAAGGGTCTAAAATTCATCTTTTGGAGGACTGGCTTCATTTTACTGTTCAAAAACCCTGTAAGGTAGATATTATGCTGATTTTACAGATGGGGAACAGGCTCAGGAAGGTGAAGGGATGCCATGCAACCACAGAACACTACAGTAAATGGTGGAGCCACGCTCCTAGACCACTCTTTCTCAAATAAGCCATGGTTTTTTTCAGTTTAAAAAAATTAAATCAGCTCTTAAAAGGCAAAAGAAAAATCCCACTTGCCTGATGACATAAGTCATATGATCCAATATCTTTATTAGTAATAAAGGTCATATCTGACTCCCTCCCAAAACATCAACACTTTTCCAGTCCTTTACTAGTGGTTCAAGCTTAAGCCCACAGTAGAGTTACTTGCGGAACTTGTTAAAACATTCCAGGGCTCAATTAGTTTAGGATTCAGTAGGTCTAGGGTGGAGCCCAAGAATTTGCGTTTCTTTTTTTTTTAAAAGATGACCGGTAAGGGGATCTTAACCCTTGGCTTGGTGTTGTCAGCATCACGCTCAACCAGTGAGCTAACCGGCCATCCCTATATAGGATCTGAACCTGTGGCCTTGGTGTTATCAGCACCACTCTCCCGAGTGAGCCACAGGCCGGCCCAGAATTTGCATTTCTAACTACTTTCCAGGTAATGTTGATGCCTCTGGTCCAGGGATGACACTATTTTAGGAATAAATGGATGGAAGACAGGAAAAAGAGATTAAAACATAATAATACTAAATAAGGGAAATTACAGGGTAAGCTATTATTTGGTAAAATGCCCTTAAACAGCTATAGTTTACACCTGTTTCCTCAAGGCTCAGTGCAGTAACTACTTGCTAAGTGCTTGAAATCCCCACATTCAGTCCACACCCGAGACCAATTAAGTCAGAATCTCTAGGAATGACCCAGGCAGCAGCACGTGGAAAGCTCCCCAGGTGATTCCAATGTTCAACCAAAGTTGGGAACACTGAAAACACCCCGCAATGAGTGGGCACAGTGAGTAAGTCATAGGTGTGCCTTAGTGTTAGGTAGGACTTGGAACAAATGAGCCTCTGGCTGACAGCCTCCTCCCTTTACGTTGTGTCCCCTTCAAATACCGGAACTATGTTAAAGGCAGCACTCCTGACTGTAGGAAACTGTTCATTTGTTTTGATGAGACAAGGTTGTCCCTATATAACCTCTACCTCAGGCTGGTAGAGAGAAATATATTTCAGTAGATGTTTGACAGCAAGTCTGCTTAAAGTAGATTAAAAACCGGTTACTTTAATGTTCAAATAAACCTCATTATCAGCAAAGAGCTGAACTTCATTATCAAACTGAAGGGCATATAATTAGAACTATGGTACTGAATATGATGCTCACCCTGAGAGTAGGGGGAAAACACAATTTCAGAATTATAAAAATTCCTCTTTAATCAAGGCTTTTTAACACAGAACAGATTTCTTGAATAAAATGGAAAGTTTCCAATACATTGAAACATAAATCTACAAGTCACCATACATACAACACCCAGCAGGAAAAAACAAAACAGCAAGTTTACATAATCCTTTAACAGCCATGGTCTTATTCTCAGATGCTTCCTCCATCTGCCAAGTGTGTTCTGCTGGATACAGAGCTCACTGTGGCTCCTGGGGTCACACTCAGCTGAGGCTGTGACCCACAGAGAACTCATCTGGCTGGACTATTGTGGTGTCAGCTCTGCTCAAAAAGCAAAGCAGTTACCAGTACATTCAAACAGTGTACTGAACATCCTTTAAATATCAAAGTGAGAAACAAGAAAGCAACATAATATTATCAGAAAGATATTAGAAAGTAAGGACAGCTGTGTAAAGCTTGAGGCTGAAAAGGAGCTTGCCAGCTTCATTTCTTTGGCTTCTTGGGTAGTGGTCGCCGGAACAGCAAGATATGAGGTTCTGAAAGAGCAAGTGAAATCTAAGAGACAAACACACCATTCTATGCACAACCTATAGTGTATTCCACGACCACCTTCCAGCTATCACCTATTCAGATCTTTATAACTAAATTAAGATTTAAGCATATGGCCTTAGAAGCAGACCCAGAGGTCCGGTCTGTCTGCCAAGTACAGAATTGTTAATATCAGTTCTCTTGCTATGTTTGTACAGCCCTGGGGGTGTCCTTTATTAGATTTGCCTGGCAGCTGGGTGTCTGGTGTCTTATCAAGAAATATACTTTTGGGATGGCTGGTTAGTTCAGTTGCTTAGAGTGTGGTGCTGATAACACCAAGGTCAAGGGTTTGAATACCATATCAGCCAGCCACAAAAAAACCAAAACAAAAAGAAACTTTCCTTGGCTTATTTAGAACAGATCCGAGAATTTGCTTTCTTATGGAGAATGAAGCAGGAGCCATAACCAGGGTATATGTGGCCTTAAAAAGAGTACCCACTGGGCCGGCCCATGGCTCACTTGGGAGAGCGTGGTACTGACAACACCAAGTCAAGGGTTAAGATCCCCTTACTGGTCATCTTAAAAAAAAAAAAAAAAAAGAGTACCCACTGAATTAAACATTAAAGGAGGTTTTTCAGCGATAGGTTGTCTCAACTTCCTAGACACTTTACTCTTATTTTTGATCACTCCAGTTTTTTTCAGATGGCTGATGGGGGAAAGAACTAGTAAACTGCATACCCCGCTTCCCTTATTTCTTTAGGTTACACAATCTTATTCCTTCATTCCCTTACTGTAGCAGTCATATATGGTTGCTTTTAGCCATTGCACTGACCTGGTTCATGGATCATATAATGGACCCATCCCTGACTCTGCTGAACACCAAGATTCCTCCATTCAGATTCAGACATCAGATGGGTTTTAGGGACCAGCTTGGCTATGTCCTTGGGCAACATGACGTGCCTGTAACAGAAACGGGGAGGTGGAGAATTTGTGTCAGTACTGGTTACAGTTTGTTAGACAAGTGCCTGTATACAAAGCCAAGAAAGGAAAGAAAAAGAAACCAGTTTTTGTTGTCAGGGAGTTCATATAATCTTTTTGTGGGGTAGAGGCAACTAGAAATACAGGCCAAGTTATGTGAATCTCACAAGTGTGTATTAAAAAGTACAGATTAATGAATAATTCCAGTGAATAAGCACCTAAGTTCCAGGCACTCTCGATATACATTTTCTTTGGCTTCTTGGACCTTACAGTCTTCTAGTTGTTTATCCATAGTATAGTGGGAGCCCCACAGAGCACACAGCATTAATAATTAGAAGTGGGTTTTAAACAGGATTGTTAAGGAAGGAAGAGAAGTTATTTTGTGAAGAGGATAGGTTTATTATTGAGTGGAAGAAGTATCACAAAGGATGAAATGAAGACATCTTATCCTTTAAAATCTATCCTTAATCTCATTTTCCTAACTCTGAAAGGATGTGCCATGAGACTTCTTTTAGGAAATTCCATGCTTTCCTAACCAAGAATAAGTCTCTTTTCATGGCAGAGAAATTATTACTCTTACTTGAATCAGACTAACACAGATAGACTTCATCATGTTCAATGAAAATATACTAAATGCTCCCTCTGTGCTAGTAACACAGGTTTTTTTTCCTCCCAAAGAAATGATTCTAGTATAAATTTCTGAAATAGCCTACATTCTAATAGGCCACTAGCACAAAATCTGGCTTCAATACATAGACAAAAAACCTCCTCTTAAACAAAATGCCACTAACAAGTTAAGAATTACATCTTTTAGGGAGTAAAACTAATGATTTATCCCCAGCCCTGCAAATGCTATAAGCATATAGTTTTAGTTATCTTAGCTTAGATGTAGAGGATGGTTGTGTATCTATCAGTACACACTGAGTGCCCAAAGCCCTGAACTAGGCTGCTTGAAGAGAGTCAAGAAAAGCAAGTTTCCATTTTATGTTCTCTAATTCAGGAGACAAGATGCAAACTAGGAAGTTGTATTACAATTAAAACGGATTAGTGTAATGCCAACATTTGTAGATGTCGTCTTTGTCTTCACTCATTTTCCAATCTAGAAATATTATATATTATGGACTTGAAATTTATCAAATCCAAACGCTTCATCTAGTACAGGGATTCCTTCTTCATATCCTTGGCAGATGGCTATCCAGTATCTTCTAAACAATATCAGTCAAGAGGCGGTTTTTCCTTCCTACTTGTTTTTTTAGAGTATCATCTCAGACAGTATCCTCTAGGAAGCTTTCCCCAAACTTCCCTCTTCTTTGGCAAGTCTTATGTGCTCCCGTCACACCCTGTACATAGCTGTAGCATAGCACGTATCACCTTTCTGCAGTCTATCTTCCACAGATTTTTTCTAAGTTTGTGAACAGCACAGGCTCGCACTTTAGCAGAACACCTGAAACCAGTAAGCACTCCATAACTGTTTCCTAAATAGATGCCCTTCAAACATTTGAAGGGCATCTATCTATTGGACCCATATTAAATCTTTTCTTAATGTTCTTGGCCAATTTTATTCCACTCTACTTCCTCGCAGCCCCCTTCTTCAAACAAGCCAGACAAGTACGCCCCTTCCCCCCCGCATGAATAAACAATACTCAAGCTTATTCAGAACTCCACACGCTTTGAGGACGCTAGGAAAATTCCAGCTTCGCTTTTACCACCTTCTCCCAATAGGCTCTATAAGATTACACATGCAGTCCGCAGAAGGCAAGATGAAATTGTCCCCAAAGTTGAGAGAAACCCGCAAGGGTGAAAGTGGTCAGCACTCTAACCACGCCACCTCAAAACAGAGGCTGACTTCAGTCGCGACCGCTTTATTTTACAATCGCCTTCCACCTTTCGCGCATGCGCTTTTTACACTTTTAAACTAGCACACCCACCCTGTTAATCTCCCGCGCATGCGCCTATTCTGACCCCTCAGTCCCGTTTGCTAACTCCTCGTGCCCTCGTTTGTCAAGGTTCACGACCTCGCTATGGCCCACTCGCCCACACTAACCGGTACTCGAACTCCTCGTCATCGTATTTGTCCGAATAGTAAATTTGTTTGTGCGACATGATCGCTCTGCCTGCAGGCCTTCAGCCCCGTGCCGCCGACCTCCAAACAACTCCCAGCAGCACGCGCTCCCACCCTCTTTGGCCTCGCTTTCAAACACACCGCCCGCACTTGCTATTGGTCCCTTTGGCTCAAGGCGGGACAATTCCACCTTCAAGCTTCCGATTGGCTTAGATTTGCTTCTCCTCAAGTCTTTATTGGAGTGCGGTTCTTACGTTTCTCAAGAACGAACTTGGGTGAAAAATAGGCCTCTTATTGGCTGTCGCTGCTCTTGTCCGCATTCTCGCGCTGCTATTGGTTGGTTCGGGAAAGTGAGACGGGTGAAAGAGGGACGGTGAGGTAGAGGGTCAGGGGTTAGTGAGGCCGGAAGTGAGTGTAATAAAGTTTCTCCAGGGAGGCTGGGCCCGGGGAGAAAGTTGGAGCGGCGACCTAAGCAGGCAGTGGCGTGATCCGGTACCAGATCGGCCCGCGGTGCGGTGCGGAGACTCCATGAAGCCCTGGTAAGTCTTGACTTTTTTTCTCTTTAGGCGACCCACTCCTCCACCCCGGAACCCCTCTCCCGGGACCCCACTTCCGGTCTTCACTTGTAAGTCCCGCCCCCTGAGACCCCCTCCCCGGAAGTCCCACCTTCTAGCTTCAGGGTGCTCCCCGAACCCCAACTTGTTTTTTATTTATTGTCTCCGTCCCGACCCTGTCGCCAAACTTTCCTGGAAGTCCCACCCCCAGACACGTCTCCAAACCCTACTACAAGAAACCCTTCGTTAGTCCTTCCAGATCTCCGAAACTCCGCCTTCTCGCAACGATTCTCCGCTAACTCCTGTCAAAAAGCAGATCTTTCCAAAGGGCAAAACCCTGCTCTTCGAAGAACCATTCGAATTTGTTGAAGTCACGCCTCTATCGGGGCTCCGCCCCTGGAAGCCCCGCCCCTCCGTAATCCTTGTCAGATTGTCTAGAAGCCTGGTTTAGAAGTGTGATGCCTGCGTCCTAGGGGACCACGCCCCCTTAGGAGTTTTACCCCTGTGGGACCCAGTTCATCACCTCAAAAGCCTTGTTTTCAATCCCAGAAACTCCACTTGCTTACGTTATCCTGTCCTTTCTCTCTCTCGTGCATTGGGCTCAGTTATCCTGAGCTCTTTCGTGCTCCACGACTGGGAAGTCAAAGTTCCCATCTCTGGCTGTGAGGAGTGAGAGATTAGAGGCAGCCGTTTTCCTCTCTCTTACCCTTCTCCAATGGTGGACCTTTTTGAAAGGGGCTGGACTTGGGGTTTGACACGAGAGTGAGAGAGAGATTTGCTCATAGATTCCCAGCCCCTCCACGTGTTTCCCTTCCCAGGACCGACCCCACCCCAGAAACAGCTGTAGGTAGTACCTATCCGTGGCTGGATAGGGCCATGGATTTATTGGTGTTTGTGTGTGGCATGTAGGTGTGACAGGAGCGGTAGTTTTTTTACCACCAGAAAACGGTGGTTTGGGCCGGCCTGTGGCTCACTCGGGAGAGTGCGGTGCTGATAACACCAAGGCCACGGGTTCGGATCCCATATAGGGATGGCCCGTTCGCTCACTGGCTGAGCGTGGTGCTGACAACACCAAGTCAAAGGTTGAGATCCCCTTACTGGTCATCTTTTAAAAAAAGAAAAGAAAAGAAAACGGTGGTTTGGAGTGGGTGTACGGATTAGTGTCCTTTTTTTCTTAAAGGGACTCCTCAGCCCCCGCGTCTCTGGCTCTTCCCCTCCCTCTAACCAGAGTTCTTGTCTGGGCATTCCTCCTGGCCCCGTTTGCCCAGCCTTCCCTGCTGGAAACATTCCTGAGGCTTTCAACATTTCCTGCTACTTCCCGCCCCTCTCGCCTCCTCCCTGCTAGGCTGAGAAGCCACACACAGCTTTACCCCCACGTCCAATCACCTGGACTTCCAGTAGGCAATCTCCTTTCTCCCTATGCAAATTTAGACAGTCACACTTCCTCTTTCTTTGCTTCCAAGTGGCCACACCTGTTGGTTATTCCCTGCTTCTGGATACTGCAGGCTCCCACGGAACGCCATCTCTAAAGATGAGGACATGCTAGTGTGTGTTTATGTGTGTTGGGGGTGAGGCTGTGGCAGAATCCTTTTTTCATTTTCTCTATGCCTGAGAGTTGAGGGCTTAGGAAATGAAGTAATAGAATTCGTTCTCAGGAGTGGTGGATGGATTGACAAAGCTCTCCTGCGATGAGGACTAAGGGGAGGTGAAAGAGTTAACATTTTCTAACACATTTTAGGTGCCGGTATTGTTAGTCACCATAGTCATATAATTTTTTTTAATCCTTTGAAGTAAATCGAAGCATAATTCCGAGGTGAGCCAGGAGGAATATGTATCTTTTGCTTCTTTTTTGGTCACTTTCCAACTTCCTCTATGGCCTTCAAGCAGAGCTGTGGCAGGAAGCTGTGGGTGGAAGGAATGGGTTTGGGACTGTTCTTTGTGTCCAGGCTCAGCCCATCTTCTCCTCGCACCCCTTTCTTCTGTACTTACTGGCATATTTGTCTTCTGATCTCTCTATTCCTTTGTGGCCTGTAGCTCCCACTTCTCTTGGAGAACTGTTGCATTCTCCCTGCTCCCCTGGTGTGAGGGACACTGTGCTCTACAGTGGGGCTTAGAGCACTTCAAGAGAAAGGGAGTGAGTATACCTGGCAGGTCCAGGGAGTTGAGCTTAGAGCGACTGCACTGACCCCTCATTCTCACCCTTGACAGCTTGCTTTGCTAACTAGACCTGTGGTAGGGGGAAGAGGGACAGAACAGTGCTTGGCCATGTGCCATTGCTCCTTGGTGCTATGCCTAGAGAATGAGGCTTGATGAACATGGACTTTTGCTCCAGCTCTTGCCTGGTAGCTCCCTGATGCACCACTCAGGTTGGACTTTATTCCCCTTACTTCACCAGCTTTGCCCTTCTTCTCGGCCCCACTATACTTCCACTGGGACCACTTCCTCCTTCCCTTCCCCATATGTCTAGCCGCAGTCCACAGCTGTTGTAGCAGAGGATGGTAATGGCCCAGGTTCCCTGGGGCCATAACCCTCACTGTATGTGGTAGTGGTGGGGGATGGCCTGAGCTGGAGGATGGGGGAATTTGAGTGTTCATCCAGGACAGGAAGGGAAATGCTGAGCTCTGGGATCCCCTCCCTTTTCCTTCCCCAGCAGCCTCTGTTTCCTCCCTCATTCCCACCTACCCTCCCCTGGCTTCCTGCTCCTTTTAGCCTGCCCATGTCCGGTTTGAATTGATCCAGACCTCCTCTTATCTCCCTCCTTTCCTTCTCACTCCTCCTTCCTTTCCTCCCACCCTTCCATCCTTTCCTCCCACCCCCACATTATTCCTGCCCAGACTCCTAGTTGTTTATATCGGGCAGGGGAGAGGGGCATGGGTAGCCCTACCCATGAAAGAGTTTTAGGTTGGGGCGGTGGTGGGTGCTTTGCCCCTCTGAGCCTGTGAGTCAGCATTGTCTTCAGGATTGGTCTCTCTCCTTAGCTCCCCGCCTTTGGGGAGGAGCCTGGCAGATCTGGGTCCAGCCTGTTCTCTTCTCAGCCAGAGAAGAGGCTCCGCGCTGGGCGGGGATGGGTCCTGAAACTGTCTGGGTCTGAGCAGGGGGGACAGAAGCCACTTGTCCCTCTCCCTCCCCAGACTCCTGTGACTCCTGGGCCACAGAGGTCTGACCAGGCTAAGGGCCTGGGGATGCCCCCTGCCTGGCCCCCTTGCCCGAACTGGCAGGGGGGCCAGGCTGGGCAGCAGCCCCCATCTCACCCCAGCCATGGATCTCCTGCCCCCCAAGCCCAAGTACAACCCCCTTCGGAATGAGTCTCTGTCATCGCTGGAGGAGGGGGCTTCCGGGTCCACTCCCCCGGAGGAGTTGCCTTCCCCATCAGCCTCATCCCTGGGGCCCATCCTGCCGCCTCTGCCTGGGGATGATAGTCCCACTACCCTGTGCTCCTTCTTTCCCCGGATGAGCAACCTGAAGCTGGCCAACCCAGCTGGGGGGCGCCCAGGGACTAAGGGGGAGCCAGGAAGGGCAGCCGAGGATGGGGAAGGGATTGAAGGGGCAGCCATGCCAGACTCAGGCCTCCTGCCCCTCCTCCAGGACATGAACAAGCTGAGTGGTGGAGGCGGGCGCAGGACTCGAGTGGAAGGGGGCCAGCTGGGGGGTGAGGAGTGGACCCGCCACGGGAGCTTTGTCAATAAGCCCACACGGGGCTGGCTGCATCCCAACGACAAAGTCATGGGACCTGGGGTTTCCTACTTGGTTCGGGTGAGTGAATATCCTCCCTTCCACTCCCTCCCAGACCCCTTCCAGTTCCTCTGCTTACTCCAGTTTTGCTGGAATCTCCTTTTCCTTGCTCTTCCTTAACAACCCCCTCTGTTTTAGTGTCCTGCTTCTTAAACCTTTCTTTCCCCTTCTTCAATTGTGTAGCCCCTTCCCTTCCAGCTCTGCCTGGACCCCCTCCTTCTTTTGCCTCCCCCACCCCCACCCTGCCGTGCTTAGCACAATGCCCAGCACTTCAGGTGCTCTTAGTGTTGGAATGAGTGACTTCTTGATCTCCCCTCCAGCCTCCTCCTGCTTTTTGTAGATGTCACTTCATCCCACCCGTTGCCTTTCATTCCCCTCCAAATTCCCTTCCTAGTGCGTGAGGTCTTCCTAGCTTGCCCTATTTCTCTCTTCTCATTCCCTGCTGTCTTTCATGTTGTGGATGGGCAGTGGGCAGAACTTCCTCATCTTAACTTTCCCTTAGCAATCACTTAGGGAAAAGTCCTGGGGCCCTTTGTGAAGGGTTTGGGGGGTTGAGGGGAGGTGGCCGAACTGTTCTCCTCCCTTTCCTCCCCTCAGTACATGGGCTGTGTGGAGGTCCTGCAGTCAATGCGTGCCCTCGACTTCAACACCCGAACTCAGGTCACCAGGTTAGTGGGGAGTGGGGTGGATTGTGGGAGTCCTGGGATTAGTGAGGCCCTGGGAAAAAGAGGATGGCAGTGGTTCACCTGGTGGTGGTGCTAGTGGTGGCTTATCTTTGGGTGGTAAAGGAGATTGAGAGAAAGTTAGGGGAGTGAGTCTTAAGTCTGAATGAAAAGAGGCAACTCTGGCCTGGATCTTCCTTACCTATCTAGCCTTGGGAGTTGTGGGGAAGGTGACAGAAGCAGCTGGCAGGTGGAGCTGGAGTAGAAAATCAGGGTAGATGGAAGGTTGCTGCTGCCTTTGGGAAGGGAATGGGACATTTGGTAGCTGGAAGGGGGTGGGGCTATAGCCATTGAGGCCCTAACCCAATCAGCCAGGAAGTGGCCTCTCGGTGTCATCAAATATTAAAGGCCCTTAATTCAATCCACCACAACAAAGAGCCTGGAGTGCCCCGGGAGTCTGGCCTGGCCTTCCCTTCCCCCTGCACTGTGGCAGCCCCAGTTGAGTGGGAAGCAGGCTCTGGATCTGAGTACCCCTCTTTCCCCAGGGAGGCCATCAGTCTGGTGTGTGAGGCTGTGCCGGGTGCTAAGGGGGCCACAAGGAGGAGAAAGGTACCTGGGATTGATGGGGATGGGGTGCTGCTGAGAGATGTGGAGGGGCAGGGGGAAGGCAAGTGTGGGGTGTGTGGGGAGAAGGCCAAAGGCAGGAGTTTGGTTTCCTGGTGTTGGGAACCCTCAGCTTCTCAGACCCTGGGCCCTTCTCTAGCCCTGTAGCCGCCCGCTCAGCTCAATCCTGGGGAGGAGTAACCTGAAATTTGCTGGAATGCCAATCACTCTCACCGTCTCCACCAGCAGCCTCAACCTCATGGCCGCAGACTGCAAACAGGTTGGTGGGGTTGGTCAGGGGAACCAGAAACACTGATGGGAGGGCTAAAGGGAGATCTAGTTATGAGGCCAAAAACTAGGAGAGAGGGTTTGGGACCAGCAGGACAGCAGGGAAGGAAGAAATTAGGAGGACATGGTGTAAGAAGCTGAGAGAAAGACTGGGACCTCAAGGTTCTGGGCTAGGGCTGGGGGACACCCATGTGGGCCTTGAGGCTACCTGACACATATCATTCCCTTCCTTCTCCATCCCCTGCCCTAATTCTCAGATCATCGCCAACCACCACATGCAATCTATCTCATTTGCGTCCGGCGGGGATCCGGTGAGTTTTGGAATAGAGCAAATGTGGTGGGAGAAGAGAAAGGGGCTAGTGATTGGGAAGACATTGGCTAGAGAAGTGGGGGTGCTAGGATTGTGGGGATATCTGAAAAGGACTGAGTTTTAGCAGTCATGAGTAAGGTGGAGCTGTAATGTTTAGCTAACTGGCCTCTTCTGATTCTGTCTACCCCAGGACACAGCCGAGTATGTCGCCTACGTTGCCAAAGACCCCGTGAATCAGAGAGGTGAGGCATGGTGGGGAGCATAGGGTGGGGCTGGCTATCTGTGAGACAGGTGAGCAGCACTTGGGGTCATCTCTCTCCACTCTTACTGAATAGAGCTAAGTAGGGGCTCCTGCCAAGGAGGATCACAGCCCCTGACCATGCCTCCTCCCAGCAGCCCCACCTCAGAGCTCACTGACAGCCTCTGCTGTGCCCTCAGCCTGCCACATCTTGGAGTGTCCTGAAGGGCTTGCCCAGGACGTCATCAGCACCATTGGCCAGGCCTTTGAGTTGCGCTTCAAACAATACCTCAGGAACCCGCCCAAGCTGGTCACCCCCCATGACAGGTGAGCAGGTGGGGAGGTTGTGGGGCAGCTCTTGGGCCCCAGACTGGGACTGGGAAAGTAGGTCTGCTGTTCCTACACTTGAGCTCAGAGAGGTTCAGGGAAGAAAATAACCTGTATGCCGCTGCTTCCCACTTCCTGCTATTCTCGTGTTTCCTGCGGCCCATGAGGAAAGTGTTTTGGAAAGTGTTTTGAGGAAGCTTGTTTGCCCGTGGTAGAACTGTATTCCAGGACCTCCAAGTTGCATCTCTTCCTCTGACTAGATGGGCTTTTCTATTCCCAGTCTCCTTATTTTTGGCCCATCCTCTTTATTGCCCATCTCGCCATCCTTCGTTCTGCGTTTTCCTGCCTCTAAAATCCATCAATAATTTGGATTAGGGAGGATGTTTCTTTTCCCTGGGATCCCGACTTCTTTTACCTCAGGCCTTGAAGGATAAGCAGTGGGGCCAGTAGGGATTGAGTATTTAGGAGAGGTTAAGATATTCTGTAGCCCACTCTTCCCTGCTACCCCCTTCCCTTCCCTCTTGGGAGACAGTGTAGTGATCAAGAGCACGAGCTTTAAAATCAAATCCGAACTTAAATTCCAGCTCTACCACCTCTTAGTTGTAAGACCCTGGGAAAACCTTTTCGCCTCTGACCCTCATTTTCCTCATCTATAAAATTGGGGAAGGAAATAATACCTATTTTGTAGGGTTACCAGGAGGATAAAATGATTACATAAAACATCCAGCCTTAGGCCTAGCCCACAGTAAATGCCTAATACGTGGCTGTGGTTTTTTTCCCCCTCCCCTGTCCCCCTGCCCACCACACATTTACACTCACACTCTTCACTCCCTCCTGTCCCTTTCAGGATGGCTGGCTTTGATGGCTCAGCTTGGGATGAGGAGGAGGAAGAGCCACCTGATCATCAGTACTATAATGACTTCCCGGGAAAGGAACCCCCTCTTGGGGGGGTAGTAGACATGAGGCTTCGGGAAGGAGCCACTCCAGGGGCTTCTCGACCCACTCCGCCAAGTGCCCAGACCCCCAGCCACTTGGGAGCTACACTGGTAAGTTGCTTGGATGGAGGTGGGTTGGTCCCAGGCTGGGATTGGCTGATTAGGGCCTCTGGACTCACTTTATTTTTATCCCTGCAGCCCGTTGGGCAGCCTGCTGGGGGAGACCCAGAAGTCCGCAAACAGATGCCGCCTCCACCACCCTGCCCAGGTATGAAGGGAGCTGAGATGGGCAGAGCCTGGGGTGCAGGAGGCAGTGCTGAGATCACTGTAGAGCCTCCTTTTCCTCAGCAGGCAGAGAGCTCTTTGATGATCCCTCCTATGTCAACGTTCAGAACCTAGACAAGGCCCGGCAAGCAGGGGGTGGGGCTGGGCCCCCCAATCCTGCCATCAATGGTAGCGCACCCCGGGACCTCTTTGACATGAGTGAGTGCTCCTCTCTGCTTTTCGTGTCCCCACCTTCTACTTGGTTCCTCCTCTTCTGCCTATCTGTTCTTTCTTCCCTGGCTTCCTCTCCCTGAAGGTTTGGGTCCTGGGCATGTGTTATGCCAGTTGCCTCTTCTAGCCCTCTCTCTACACCCCCAGAGCCTTTTGAAGATGCCCTTCGGGTGCCTCCACCTCCCCAGTCAGTGTCCATGGCTGAGCAGCTCCGAGGGGAGCCCTGGTTCCATGGGAAACTGAGCCGGCGGGAGGCTGAGGCGCTGCTGCAGCTCAATGGGGACTTCCTGGTGCGGGAAAGCACGACCACTCCTGGCCAGTATGTGCTCACCGGCTTGCAGAGTGGGCAGCCCAAGCATCTGCTACTGGTGGACCCTGAGGGTGTGGTGAGTTTGGCAGAGGTGTGGGTGGGGGGTAGCAGAAAGGACGGAACAGTATCCTCTGGTGCAGCCCTGTTCCTTCCCTCATTGCTTCCTAGACCTTCCCTGCTGGGCATCTCTCTATGAGCCTCCCCTGCTCTTCAAGGTACCTGGTGTCCCCCTCCAGTGGCTTAGGGTTCCTTCCCATCTCATATCCCTGAGCTTGATCTGTGTTCCTTACAGTCCTGGCCAGTCCTCAGATCCCCAAACCTTAAGCCCATCAGAGCTACAAGGTGCTCATCTCATCTGTGCCTCTGTTGACAAATGAAGAAACCACCTGGAGAGGTTGTGAGGCCCAATGTCAGATAGTTAGAGGGTAGACACCCCAAGTTTCCTCTTGCAAGAAGAGCCAGGGGCCTCCCCAACTCCCCAGACCCAGGGCTCAGACCACCGTCCTTTCTCTTATCTGCACTACCCCATTGCTTCTCAAAACTTTGATCTCTTTTCTACAGCAATCTCAGCCTCCTTTCCATATCTTTTTTGTACTGTTTATCCTCCTCTGAGACATGCCACCTTCCTCCAGGTCAAGAAAGGTGTAGATGTCCCTCACCTTCACAATTTCTGGGGTGATATACCCTTTGCCTTTTCCCAGTTCACCGACCTGCCCATCCCACAACTGTCTCTAGCTTCTCTTCCTAGAGAATCCTCAATGATCAGGACTGACATTTCTCCCCGACTCCCCCAATTTCTCCTTCAGCCCTTTTTGAGTATTCCATCTTCCTCAATGTTGATGGCTGAGGTCATTTTTGATCTTCACCTCTTCCTTCCCACCTCCCCAGGTTCGAACAAAGGATCACCGCTTTGAGAGTGTCAGTCACCTGATCAGCTACCACATGGACAATCACTTGCCCATAATCTCTGCGGGCAGCGAACTCTGTCTACAGCAACCTGTGGAGCGGAAACTGTGATCTGTCCCAACACTTTTTCCCAGAAGATGCCCTCCAACCATTTCCACCCTATTCCCTAGCTCTCAGGACCTCATTTGGGAGTATCCTGTGGGCTTGGCCTTGTGTACGAGCTGGGAATAGTGTGGACATAGGGTTTAGAATCCAGCTGAGTGAGAGGGTTTGAGTCTGGAGCCTGGGGTAGAATCCTGGTTCTCCCCAAACCTCACCAAAGTATTAATGTACAGAGTGGCCCCCTTAGCTGGGCCTTTCCTGTGCCAACCTGATGTCCCCTTCCCCAAGAAGGTGAGTGCTTGTGATGGAAAATGCCCAGTGGAGCAATCACCCTTGTAGGGAACGGGGAATAAATCACCTCTGGTCTACCCCTTGGCTTCAGGGTACCCCAGGCCGCTCTCAAACCCTCTCCCCCAGTGTTTAAACTTTGTGCCTTTGACCATCTCCTAGGTCTGAAGATATTTTATGCAAAGAGTTCTCAGGCCCCTGAGTTAAAGGACGGGGATGCTGACACCTTCTTGACTTGTGGGACCCTGTCCTTTCCTTGCTCAGCACCCCCTCCAGTTTGGGTTCAGAGAATAGAGGCAAGAGTGGCAGCTATCCCCTCTCCCTGGGGATATGCAACCCTTAGAGATTGCCCCAGAGCCCCCCTTCCGGCCAGGGGGGAGATGGACTCCTCCCTTGCTCAGTGCCTCCTGGCCGGGACCCCTCACCCCAAGGGGTCTGTATATACATTTCATAAGCCCTACACCCATGTTGCATGCATGTTATACTCTACAGCCAAAGTGTAGTCCTTCCTCCTGTATCCTCCACTCTACCTCCCCCTTCTAGGATAGCGGGGGTGGTGGTGGATGGGTGGGGAATGATTGAATTTTGGCCTCCTGTATAGTTAACTCTCCTAGGTGGACTTTGTGGAGATGGGAACAGGGGCATTGAGACTCTAAAGCAGTAGACAATCCCCAGATACCTGTAGTTTTCGAACTGCATTCATTTAAAAAATTTTGTATGCATATATTTTAGGGCTGTAGATTTACTTTCCTAATTTTGTTTCCATGGCTTATTCTTGAGCACAAAATGATGATAATCGATTACATTTATACATCTCTTTGACTTCCAAGCCATTTTGCAACTATTGGCATTTTTCTCACCCTGGACAGGCAGCATTATCTTTTATACAAGGGAGACCTGAGACATAAATTGATTTCGAGCTAGGACTAGAAAAACTTGGGCCTCTTAATGCAAGGATGGGAGGCAGAAGTATGGCTGTATACATGTTAGTTTCATGAATGGGAAACTTAAAACCTGCAGTTAGTAAATACCTTCTACATGCCTGGCCCTGCACTAGGCCTGGTGTGGCCACAGCTCCAGACAGCTCTGCCCTTTCTTTAGGCCTTGTGGCTAAGGGAGAGATAACTGTTTTAATTCTGGCCTCCTTTTTTTCTTCCCATTTGTTTAGACGTTTTCACGGGTCTCACTTATACCAAAGGGAAATAATATCCATTAAAATCCATATTTCTTCTACCTCGGCCTTTTAAACCCTCTCGTAAGCCTATTATGTTCGCCATGGGCCCCCAGCGGCGGGAGTGGAGGCGGGAAGTCGCGGCCGACCCCACCTGGCCACCCTCCGGCCGGGCTGGACTCCAGCGCGCCGCCTGTGGGAACCTGGGGGTCTGCGGGGCTTGTTCGCCGCCGGGAGGGCGCGGCAGGGTGGGGCGTGCTGGACAGCTCGTCGCCGTGGGGATGTAGTGTCTGCAGAGGAGGTTGGCTCCGGGCGGGGCAAAGTCCCGGCCCAGAAGCCGCCCTGGCATCCCCACGCCAGCCCCCAGGGTGCCTGGGCCTCCCAGGCGCTCGCCCTGGCTCGCACGCACACCTCTGCGGCGACCACATAGCCCGGGATGGTACGGCCCGACAGGGCTCGCCGGACGCCGCCGCCCCTCGACGAGCTGGTATGGGCCGCTCCCCCAGCGGGAAACGGCCCTCCCCATTAGGGTCGTGACTTGGTTGGGCTCTCCCCTCTCCCGGTGCTTTCAGGCGTAGTCTTGCCTAGGTCTTGCTACCCCTTCCCGCCGCGCTCAGTGGTGGTGGCCGACATGACTTCCGGTTCCGGTTGCTGCTGCCGCTCGCGGGCGGTGAGCCTGGCGCCAGCGCGTAGTTGGCGCTTCGGCTCTGCGCCTCCCTCTCTCCGCGCTTTGAGCTTGCTGCTGCTCGGGGGCTTGTGCTGCCCCGTCTCCCTTTTCGGGCGATGGTGCTGCCCGAGGGCGCCTCCATCCCCCGCCGCCGCTGACCCCGGTCCCCCACTCCATGGCCGCCTCGGCGCCGCCCCCACCGGACAAGCTGGAGGGAGGTGGCGGCCCCGCACCGCCCCCTGCGCCGCCCAGCACCGGGAGGAAGCAGGGCAAGGCCGGTGAGATCGCTGAGAGGGGCGGGGGCTGAAGAGGCCCAGGACTTGGGAACCTCGGAAGGGGGGGTTGGTGAGTGGGTGGTGGTCCATAGGCCGAGGGGCCTGAAGGGAGTCTCAGGTAAAAAGGGTGTGTGTATGTAGCCCTCCAGAGGTTGGGGCAGGTGTCACAGATTGAGGACTCTAGGCTTTGGAGCCACATGGAATTCAGAAGTCACCTGGAGTCTGAGGGTATCAAGAGATGGGTTCTCATTTAAAGGAAGACGTAGCTGACAGTATGGTCGTACTCACAGTTCATGTTATGCCCCCTGTTAATATTTGTTAAATAAATAAACAAGTGTATTGAAGCTAGTAGAGTTCTTCAGAACGTGGCTAGGAGAGAGGACGTTGGGGAAACCTCAAGGGAAACTTGTCTGCGTCTGCCTTTTGCTGCTCTTCCAGGTCTGCAAATGAAGAGCCCAGAAAAGAAGCGAAGGAAGTCAAATACTCAGGTGAATGGTGGTTGGTGGTTGGTAGTGGGGGTAATTCCTAGCAGCCCTTCTGGGCATTGTCTCCTCTGCCACTCCAGTATCTGTAGCTTGTGTCAGGTGCAGGAAGAAGAGAAAACTCTCTTGCTTTGTTTCTGGTCTTTTCCCTCACCCTCATAACAAACTTAGGAGGAAATATCCTCTGCAAGGAGATGATTTGACCAAAAGGTCTTATCAGGCAGAGTTTCAGTCTTCTTTTCTCTCATTTTTCCTGTCCTGGTTCCCTCATGTTGATAACACCTATCACTTAACTGAGCCTTTTCTAAGTGCCAGGGATTAGACTAAAGTGCTTTAACAGTTTCGAGAGATAGGCATTGAACCTATTTTATAGCTGAGAAATCTGAGGCTTAAAAAAGTTTAAATACTTGCCCCAGGGTCTTGAGGTTATTCAGGGTCAGAGCCCGGATTCCAGTATGGTCTGCCTGTTTTTCAAAACACAGTTGCTGCACTATGCTGGTTCTGCTCTCCACTCTCTGTTTCTCTATTGCATTCTAAGGTCCATCTTGATTTTAGATCTGAGCTGGCCAGTATCAGCCTCCAAAATGTGTATTGTGTTTGTGATGCTCTGATTTTGCTCTATCTCTCTCCATGACCCTCTTTCCCTCATCTATCCTCTTCTAGGGCCCTGCGTACTCACATCTGACAGAGTTTGCACCACCCCCGACTCCCATGGTGGATCACCTGGTTGCATCCAACCCTTTTGAAGATGACTTTGGAACTCCTAAAGTGGGAGGCGCAGCTCCTCCATTCCTTGGTAGTCCTGTGCCCTTTGGAGGCTTTCGTGTGCAGGGGGGCATGGCAGGCCAGGTACCCCCAGGCTACAGTACTGGAGGTGGAGGGGGTCCCCAGCCACTTCGTCGACAGCCTCCCCCTTTCCCTCCCAACCCTATGGGCCCTGCTTTCAACATGCCCCCGCAGGGCCCAGGCTACCCACCCCCAGGCAACATGAACTTTCCTAGCCAGCCCTTCAACCAGCCTCTGGGTCAAAATTTTAGCCCTCCTGGTGGACAGATGATGCCAGGCCCAGTGGGGGGATTTGGCCCCATGATCTCACCCACCATGGGACAGCCTCCCAGAGGGGATCTGGGTCCCCCTTCTCTCCCCCAACGTTTTGCCCAGCCAGGGGCTCCTTTCGGCCCTTCTCCTCTCCAGAGACCTGGTCAGGGGCTCCCCAGCCTGCCCCCCAATACAAGTCCCTTCCCTGGTCCAGACCCTGGCTTTCCTGGTCCTGGTGGTGAGGACGGGGGGAAGCCGTTGAATCCACCTGCTCCTACTGCTTTTCCCCAGGAGCCCCACTCAGGCTCCCCGGCTGCTGCTGTTAACGGGAACCAGCCTAGTTTCCCCCCAAACAGCAGTGGGCGGGGTGGGGGTACTCCGGATGCCAACAGCCTGGCACCCCCTGCCAAGGCAGGTGGGGGTTCTGGACCTCAGCCTCCCCCAGGCCTGGTGTACCCATGTGGTGCCTGTCGGAGTGAGGTGAATGATGACCAGGATGCCATTCTTTGTGAGGCCTCCTGCCAGAAGTGGTTCCACCGCGAGTGCACAGGCATGACTGAGAGTGCCTATGGGCTGCTGACCACTGAGGCCTCTGCCGTCTGGGCCTGCGATCTCTGCCTCAAGACCAAGGAGATCCAATCTGTCTACATCCGCGAGGGCATGGGGCAGTTGGTGGCTGCTAACGATGGGTGATACTGGCAAGGTGGCCCAGGGAAGTGCATACGTCCCTCCCTGCTCTTCTAGGGTGATTGTTTCCATGTCTGGCTCTTGGTCCTTGTTTCCACTGGCTTCCCATCCCCATGGGGCAGCAAAGGAACTGAAGTGGGCAGGCAGAAGAGCCTGGATCGCTCACTTTTTTGGAAACTTACACGTTGAGATCTACAGAGATCCAGGAAACCAAAGCCCTGCTGAGCAGAGCCATTTTTTTGTGGCTATCTCTGGAGGTCTAGGGGTGTGGCTACAAGAGTAAAGGGGCTGGAAGAAGATCCGGAGGGCAGGGGTATCCCCTCTGCAGATGATGGATGCCCCAACACCTGTGCCTAACACCCCTATCTAGCCCCACAGCTCCAGCCTTAGTTTTTGGAGTTAAGTGCTAAAGGTTTCTGGTCAGAGGAGTTGGGGTCTCTTCCCAAGTCCTGCAATAGCCCTTTTATGGGCTCCGGGAAACAGCTTTAGGGAATAAATGGGAATTTTCTCCTTTTTCTAACTTCCCTTTGCCTCCTCCAAGATCTACCCAACTCTTCCCCCCTCAGAGAACCAAATAACTTGAAAAAGCAGGAGAGTTCCTGGCAGTGGCAGTTTCCTGGTGATTTGGGGCTTCAAGACAGTAAGAGATGCTGTTAGGACATATCTTCCTCATACCAAAGTCACTGGTCCTTTCTCAGCCTCTCGTGCTTTTCTCCTAATAACCATATTTTTGCCAAAAATTGGGATGTGTGGTCTGCCAGAATATTAAAGACCAGAATATTTGAAGTTTGGGCTGTCCTGCAAGTCTGGGCTGTGGTTTACAACTCTCCCGCCCTCCTTGTCCATATGTTGCACATTATACTCAGCGCTGTTCTTCACCTTTTGGCGCGCTTATGCCCCCGCCTCTCTGGCTTGATTGAAGGAAAGTTTGAAAAGGCGCAGTCTTTATACCTCATTCCCTCTCCTGATAAAAGGCTCCAAGTGAGGTCTCATCACAGCCTTGTGGGTAAGGGGAGGCGGCGGGATCCTCATTGCTGTGGTACTAAAAAGAAGAGCCTGGAGTTTTTTGCTTTTCTCCTTCCTTATTCTTGTCATCTCTGGCCTGTGATGTAGCAATTCTCGTTCCTCTTAGCCAAAGTCCTGCACTGGGCTTTATTTTTTTTTTAGTTTTTAAGCACTGCCTGCCAGAGATGGGCCTGGGGGCTGGTCAGGAGCCCCTCACAGCTGCTTTTTCCTTATGGCTCTGTACACATTCCTGAATGCTGTGAGGAAGGCAGGCATGGGATGTGGCCCTCTTCAGAGAAGGTAGTGGTCCCTCAGCAGGAGGGGTGGTGGCAAAGACCTACCCTCTCTGGTCCCCTACCTTGCTTTTCTCAGTTTCCTGGCACATGGAGAGAAGACACTGCCTGGTGTAGCCAACGGCTTTTGAGGCTGTGAGAAAGGAGAATGGGCCTCTAGCTTCTTTCTTCTAGTGTTCCACACTAAAAGAGCACAGATGACCCCCCACCACCCAACTTTGTGTTGTGTTTGTGGTTCTGTTTGCCCTTTTTATCTGTTGCTATTTTTGTGTTGTCTCCCTCCCACTGTGTTTTGTAAAATGGCTCCTGGGGGGAGTGTCTGCTCGATCTGTTCCCTCACCCTCTCCACTACATTTTGGAAGCAAGTGGTGGCAGAGATGTGGTGGTGGGGGTCTTTTGTACGGTTGGATTAATAAAATGACTTGAAAATCCAGATAAGGGCTCCGTGTTTATATGCAAAAAGGCTGGTTTGAGCCATTATCAGTGCTGAGAAGGATGCTTAAGAGGTGAGGATGTGTATACTCCCCATGGTCTCTGGAAGTGGGAAAGGCAGAAAGACTCAGCCCCTGAGCTGACCCTGGTATAAGCTGCTAGGCCGAGGGAGGCCTGTGTTCCCCACCCCTCCCCCTGTGTTCCTGCTGTGAGAAACTGAGTTTCCTTTCTGAGCACATTCCTGGAGCCAGGCCTGGAGCCAGGCGGGAGATTTGGCTCCCAGGCCTCTGGGAGACAAGTGCTTGAGCTCTTCTAGGTTTAGGGCTCACCCTCCACCTCAGTTGTTTGGGTTAGGGGTCAAGTGTAGCTCCAAGGATGAGGGGAGGGGCTGCTTCTGGTCTAGCAAATTTCCTTCTTGGATGTTTTTCAGACCCTAACTCGTCCCCCCTCCCGCTTTTTTAAAAAGTAGCAATGGCATCTTTAAACAGTCTGTGCTAGAACAGGGTGGGGAAAGTGGCAGGAGGGCTAATTCCAAACTCACAACTTGCCACCCATCCCTTTCCCTTCCCCCCTCCTACAGCTGTTTCTGTCTATCCTGGGGCCAACCTGGCCTCTTGTCCTTGTCATCTGAGGAGACGCCACTCTGTCGTTCTATCAGTTTTGAATTTTCCCTCTAGAAACTTTAAACACTGGGAAAGGAAGAGGTCACTCAAAAATCAGTTTGCCCGGACCCCAGTCGCCCACTAGGAGATTAGCCCGTGGTTAGGGGCTGTGTAGATCTCCCCTCCCCTGGTTCTCAATTCCAGCTCTTATTGGCCAAAAGTTTCCTCCCCCTCAGGGAAGTTGGCTTTCCATTGGTCAGTACCTAGTCACATGACTCTGCTCTCTTTTCTTTGGCTGGAAACCGGGGGAGGCAGCATCAAGTTAAGCTGAAGACTGAAGCAAGAGCTGGGTCAGGTAATGCTCTAGCTGGGAAGGGGTCTGCAGATCCCCTGTAAGGGGATAAAGGAAGGGGATGGCAGAACTCTAGAAGGAATGGGCTCCACCGGGGAGCCACAGAGCTGCTTTTCATTTCTGGGCTGGGGGAAAGGGAGCCATGTGCGGAGGTTTCCCAAACAGGAACTTACTCTGGGCACCCCTGGCTAGTTCTTGTGGCCCTAGGTACTTTGTTTTAGAGGTTTGGGGGAATTACTGTTAGAGGGGTTGAAGTTAGCTAAAGGTGAAACTTCCTAGCTTTGTACAGAGTGAAAGAGCTCCCCCTTTAGCTGTTTTTTAGAAATGGAAGTCTCTGCATCTTTAGTGGGTATCTTTGTTGAATCATGCCTCAATGAAAAGAAACGGGATAGTGGGGAGGGGGTGGAGGTGGGTTTTCTTCCGAGAGGTGGATGACAAGGAAAAGATCTGAAAACATGGCGAGAAAGGGTAGAGATAAGACAGCAGAAGGAACTTCCTAATAAGGCAGTGATGATGCTGACTTGGGAGAACAGGGGTAGCTTTTGGAATCATGGGTGAACCCAACCAAGAGAGAGGTATCAGAGTTTGGGACCCAGAGTGCAGGGGTTCCAGACTGTCTCCTGTTTGGGTCTCAGAAGTGTTTGTCTTGTTGACCCAAATACCTTGCTTGTTTCCATGGAGACAGTGGGTCTGACATCACTCTCGTTGCCATGGTGTCTGGTTCTGGAGGACCTGAGCAGGCTGTATACAGCCAGGGATAAACAGGGACTTCAGCCCAAGCTGCTGCCACTAACTTCCTGCCACCACCTGTTAACAGTCACATGCAGCAACTGGCGATGTAGAGATTATGACAGAACAGCATGGGAGGGGCTTGAGAGCAGAAGGCTGAACAGCAATGGCTCTATGGATGTGTATATGAGGGTACTTCAAAAAACTTGTGGAAAAATAGAATTGAAAGATAGTACGAATTTTTCTTTCTTTCTTTCTTTTTTTTTTTTTTTGATGGCTGGCCAGTAAGGGGACCCAAACCCTTGACCTTGGTGTTATAACACTGTGCTCTAACCAACTGACCTAACTGGCCAGCCCACTGTGAATTTTTCCGTGAACTTTTCTCCATGCTTATAGAAGCATGCCAGGGTATCTTGTTGTACTTAGTATGGGGAAGTCATTGCAGCCATTCTATTTCCATGTGGGATGGGTGCATGTGTCTGGGAGGCACGGCATTGGGGAAACTGACCTTCACCTATTCTGGGCTTGGATCTTGACTGGCAAAGGCCGCAGGAGGTTATTAGGGCACCCTGCAGGACTTAAAACCAGTTCAAATGGAAGGGGTCAGTATGGTCATTTTCAAAGGTAGAACTGCCGCCATACTTCCCCAGCCTTACTTCCCTTTCCTAGAATTTCCTTATAGAGTTATCTTCCTCTTACTGCCCTTCTAGTCCCTCAGGAAGCAGTCATTTATCCTCCTCTGAAGGATCACAATTCAGGACTCTGAGGGGCAGCTAATCTATCTTTCCATCTTTATGCCTGGTCCCAATTGTAGCTGCTCTAGCCTAAGGGAACCGTCTTGGCCTTGGATGAAGGCGTGGGTCCTTCCCTCTCTGCTTACCCTGCTTTGTTTCAGGCTTTGGAAGCTGTAGTGACTCCCTGTCCCTTCACTCTGCCAAGTCACAGCAAGTTAGCAGGGGGCAGGACCACAGACCTGATTTTTGTCTATTCTTTGCAAATTGTAAAGCGATTTATTTGCGATAGTTGCCATAAGTCCCTTTTCCCAGTCACCTTCAAGTTCTCTAAGACCAAACTCTGGAGATTATTAAGAAGGGAAAGAGAGTTTAGGATGGAGAGTGAGAGTGACAAGAAGATTTACTAAAGGTGTATCCAGGTGGATCTAAGCCATGCCAGTAGTTCTCAACCCTGGCTGCACATGAGAATTATCTGAGAGGTTTTTAAAAAGACCCATGCCAGAGCCTGACCCCCGCCCAATTGAATCAGGATCTTAGGTGATTCCAATGTGCAGCCAGGGTTGGGTGCCCCTGAACTAGACCATACATAAGATTTATGGTGGGTGGGTTGTAGGAGACTTATGGCTGAAGGACTCATCGAGTCTTCCCTTCCAGGCTCTGGGGAAAATGGTAGTGATTGTGGAGGTGCCTGCTGTTGTGAAGGGAGGGCCCTGTTGTTTTCCTCGCACTTTTTATTAGCTTTTGATCTTTGGCAAATCAAATCAGTGAACCTTTCTGGGCTTCATGTTCCCCAACTTTAACATCAGGGGATATCTCCCAGAGCCTTTTCAGCTCTGTGCTTCCTTGACCTTTCAAGGTCAGTTCAGTTTTTCAAGTCTTTGTTGCTCCCTGGAAGAGGCAGGCTTTTCTGTGGCTGTTAGCGGGTTTTGATTTGCAAGGCAAATACTGCCCAGAGGAGTTGAGGTGTCAGGGTCAGAAGGACTGGAACCAGGCTGGATTCTGGAGATTGTTGCCCAGCCCTCGAACCTTGGGACCCAGTCAAGGCTTCTTTCTGCATCTTGCCTTTCCTGAAGGGAGATCTGGTCCTTAAGAGAGCTTTTTTTTTCTGCAGGTGGCAGCCACAGCAGCCTCAGGGACCTCAGCAACTATGGCCTCCTGCCCAGACTCAGATAATAATTGGGTGCTTGCTGGCTCAGAGGTAGGAAGAGTGGGTTTGGGATGCACATGGAAGGGGGATCTCTGCAGGGCTGGGCTGCTTTCTGGCATTGGGGAAGAATTCCTGCTGTCTGTTAGAGGAACTCCAACAGCAGGGAGAACATCAGGCCTCAGGGGTCAGGACTTGGTCCATACCTTGAAGGAAGGGTACCAGTTGGGTAAGCTGAGAGAAGTAGGGAGGGAATGCTGGTGGGGAGACCAGCATGAGCAAAGGTCCTGAGGTGACAGTGTGAAAGCCATGTTGGGGGAGACTGTCGGATGAGGTGGAGACATGGCTCAGAGCCAGTGCTGGAGTGAGGTTGGGGTTAGAGCCTGGGAACTCCTGGAAGAGACCTGAGGGGCCTGGCTGAGGCATTCAGGCCTCATCCTGATGGAAAATCAGTTAAAGGCTTTGAGTTGGAGGATATCAGGACAATCTGCCTTGGGCAGAGGGTGAAGCCACTGTGGGCTGTGTGGGAACAGGGAGAGAGTATTTTGAAGTTCCTGCAGCAATCCAGGTAGCAATTGGTGGGGCAGGAACCCAGGGGACTCTTGAGTTCCTGAAGCCATTAAGAAGAGAGGAGGGGGCGGCAGGATAGGGGACTTTAATGACTGAAGAGGAGATGGTGAGAATTTGTCAAAGGGATCTTGGAGAGTTCCAATCCCCAGTGATTTGGTATAATAGAACCTCCAGGAGGAGAGAAGGTAAGGAGCTCAATTTAGACATGTTGAGTTTGAGGTGCCCTTGAAGAGCCCAGTTGGAAGTGAAGAATTGACCTCAGGCATGACACTTGAGCAGGACACATGGACTGAGACTGGCTGGCAGAGGGGGAGGCGAGTTGGAGAAAGATGGGCACCATGCTGTCAGTCAGAGCCCTGGCTTTCTGTTGGGGTGCCTTTATTGATAGTTGGGGGACCTTGGACAAGCCATCTCATCTCTCTGTCCTGCCCTCTAAAACAGGAGTCATGATTCTTGCCTTTTAGGGGTGGCCATGAGAAAAAAATTGATTTGAAAATTGCAAAGAAACATACTAAGATCAAGAATCATTATTGGAGTGATCGCAGAAGCCATGGACAGGGTGGCAGGGAGTGGGCCTGCCGAGGGGGAGTCTGTAGGGGAAGGGGAGGCTGAGGCTGTGTGGCAGGGCTGGATGACCAGACCAAGAGCACCTTGGGAGGCAGACAGGCTGTTTGTGGTGGGGGGAGTTGGGCTTCTGCGAGCAGCTGCTGGGAGACAGGTGTGTGGGGAGAGCGTGTCAGGGTCCAGTAGGAAAGGGCAGAGCAGCTTGGGTTATATGAGTGGTTGGCCAGTTGTGAGGGCAGCTGCAGGCATACTCCTGGGAAACAGAACTTGGGCACGAGGGGACTTTGTTCTCTTGCCATCCTCCTACTCCCCAGCCAATGACTGGGTTGTTCATTTGTGGAGAGGGCAGTACTGATGATCTTGGAGGGAGGGAGACCTATGCTCTTGCCAGCTTCCCCTGAGGGGATGCCATTTGTATAGTGGTCCAGTGCCTTGGTCCAGTGGTGCTTCTTTAACAGAAGTCTGCCTCCTCATAACAGTAAGTGAGTTTAGGGAATGTCCATCACTTTGTGCTGAGCTGAAACCCATTTTTGTATCAGCTCACTACTGGGTGTGTCATATTTGTTGAGATGTGGATTGGAACCCCTGAGAGGTGTTGCTGGCCCAAGGACCCTACAGAGCACCATGCCCCTGGTTTTGTCCTGCTGTCCTTCCTCTGGAGCAGCCCTTCTGCCCACACCCCTTTCCCCAGAGCCTGCCTGTGGAGACCCTGGGCCCAGAAGCCAGGATGGACCCAGAATCTGAGGGAGTCCCCCAGGCCCTTTGGAGCCCCTCCAAGGCAGATGGTGGAGAATTAGCTGGGACCTTGGATGAAGAAGGTAATGGGCCCCTGCTGAGAGTGGGGGTGTAGCTATTCTACATATTCTGGAGTTTCCCAGTTTCCTCAGGGGAAGGGAGGCTGGTTAGTCTTATTTGCCTCATTAATATCAGTTTACAAATTCCTTCCCTCCTTCCATCCTGGCTTTCTCTTGTCCTTTCCAACCTGGGAGGGGCCTGTGGAAGCCAGAGGGTTGTGTAGGAAGTTCAGTTGAGGGCAGTGGTTTTTCCTGGGCCTTTTCTCCCACCACAGGGACTCTCCTCCACATTGAAAGTCCCCAGTCTTGTCCTGTTCCACCGGAGGAGACTGAGGCCAAGGTGAGGGACTTCAATGGGGAAAGGGAGGGAAGCAGGAGAGGGCCAGGAGCCTCTCACAGCCATGTCTGCATCAGGGCATCCTGGAAGGTGATGGTTGTGATATGGAGCCCCTTGGCCCAGGAGACACAGTGGTCCAGGGAGACTTGCAGGAGACCCCTGTAGTGACAGGCCTGGGACCGGACACACAGGACCTGGAAGACCAGAACTCTCCACAGAGCCTTCTCTCAGCCCCTAAAGCAGGTG
This sequence comes from Cynocephalus volans, assembly GCF_027409185.1. Taxonomy (NCBI): domain Eukaryota; kingdom Metazoa; phylum Chordata; class Mammalia; order Dermoptera; family Cynocephalidae; genus Cynocephalus; species Cynocephalus volans. The sequence goes on along the minus strand of NC_084467.1, from coordinate 112,626,889 downwards.
AGACTGCTTCTCCTTGTCCCCTTCTAGAAGGTATGGGAGAGGGAGCAGCCGTCACTACTGAGCACACGCTGCAGTCCTGGGACTTAGCAGCTTGGTGCCCTCCTTCCTCACCACCAATCCTGAAGACACCGAGGCTCAGACAGGTTAAGTGACTTAGGCAAGGTCACACTGCTGGTAAGTGGCAGGACCTGCGTCTGGCTGACTCTTTCTTCTCTGCCATAGGTCTTCCTCATTTCTTGCTTCTAGAATTCAACCCTCATATCCAGAGTCCCTTCCTTGTGCTGGCTCTGGACCTGGGAGGAGGGAAGGTGGGTGGCTCATGGCCTATGTAAGAGGCAGACCACACAGAGCCAAGGTGCAAATCAGACTCATGAGGGATGCAGAAAGGAGGTATGATTAAGTTGCTCCTGAAGGAAAGGGAGTAGCTCAGTCAGGGGACAGGTTGAGGGCAAGGGAGAGGCAGGGACAACTGGAGGTGACATTTGAGTGGAGCCTTGAGCACAGAGTAGGATTTTGGTAGGTAGGGCAGGAGAAGGAGAACATTCCAGGCAAAGGCTACAACATCAGCAAAGGGATGAGAACCACCCGTCCCAAGCTAAGCAGGCTTCATCCGAGGTTTGTGGCAGAGGACCATAGGAGTCTATCTCTGTTCAAGAGAGACAGACCTGAACTAAGGCAGGTACAGTGGGGGTTGTGAGCAGGGATGGACTGTTGAGATGTTCAAGTGTAGAACTGTCAAGTTGCCTGGGTGTGAGGTGAGGAGGGAGGGCTTAGGTTAGCTAGATGGCAGCAGTAGTGCCTTTCCCTGAGTTGGGGGAACACCAAAAAAGAGTCAGTTTGGAGGGCAGTGTGTTGAATGTTTGGTCCCTGAGGGACACCTGGAGGGGAGTGGTCAGTAAGCAGTCAGCATACTGGCCTAGAGCTCTAGAGAGACCAGGTCAGGAGCTGCAGATTAGTGACACCTGTGCTGTAGGGGAAAGTCAGTGGTGTGGGTGAGATAGTTGTGACATAGTGAGGAGAGCAGAGAACCAGAACCCTGTGCCAGGGAGGAAGAACCAGGGAAGGAGACTGAGGAGTGGCCAGAGTTCGGAGAGGACCCAGGAGGGTGGTAATAGCTGCAGGAGCTTGATGCAAGGTACACATTGGAGGAAGGAGGATGCTTTTAGGATGGAAGTGGTTCTGGTAGTTTGTAGATTGAAAGGATTAGTCTCCTGCCTCCAGACTGGGCAGGACCTGTCATCAATACCCAGGCAGAAGTGGGCAGGGTATTCATGTTCCCCTCTTGGTGCCTTCCTCCACTTCCCCTCTCTCCCATTGTCCCTTCTCTCCAGTTGCCCTGTCCCCATCCCTTCCCATAGCTTGGATCAGGGCAGAGGACCATTGCTCCAGCAGTGGGGATGACACCGACATGGACGTGGAGGGTCTGCGGAGACGGCGGGGCCGGGAGCCCAGCCTGCCTCAGCCTGAGGCACCCCGGAAGGTGGAGGACCAGGCTGGGGGCGAGGGCATGGGTAGGGAGCTGGGCATCTCCCTCAACATGTGCCTCGTCGGGGCCCTGGTTCTGCTGGGCCTGGGCATCCTTCTCTTCTCCGGTGAGTTGTACCTCCCCTGCTGGGGCCTGAGCCTCTACCCTGGCCCTGCCCTCCTGCCATGTTTTCACCTTACATCACCCCACCCCTCCCCTGAGGGCCTCACCAGATTCCTCTGTCTCCATTTTCAGGTGGCCTCTCAGAGTCTGAGACTGGTGAGTGGGGACGGTCCCTGGACTATGCTTATCTGTCATGGCGGTGGGGGAGTTCCTCTCAGTTAGGAGTAAGGGTTGCATATTTACTTCTCAGTTGTGGGCCTCGTCAGCTGTTCAGGGTGACCCTTGGCCCATTACCTCTCTGGACCTCTCAGCCATTGGACAGGTCCAGGACTGGAGGGGTAACTGTGGGGGTCTGCGGGTGGGTGGGTCGGGAGAGGAGAGGGCTCTTTGTGCCTTGGGGCCAGTTTCAGGACTTCACTTTCCCACAGGGCCCATAGAGGAAGGGGAACTGCAGGTCTTACTGGACACTGGATCAGATGCTGAGTTGCTGGATGCTGAGGGGGATGGGCAGGTGTGTGTGAATGTCTCCATAGGTGTGTGGGGTTTGGTAGGGGAGAGCCTGGGCTGCCTGGGCTGTTGGGCAGCATGGGGTAACTGGCTTCTCTGCCCTTAGAATGGTCTAAGGCAGCAGCTGCAGGCCTCAGTGTCCCCTGACAGTGTTCCCAGCCTGCAGAACATGGGCCTTCTGCTGGACAAGCTGGCCAAAGAGAACCAGGACGTCCGGCTGCTGCAGGCCCAGCTGCAGGTGGGAACAGGCAGGAGGAGGCGGACTAGGCTAGTCCATCCTGGACCAGCTGTTAGTCCTAGTGTCTGCCCCAAAAAGGAGTTTCCCCTATTCACCTGCACACCTTAACCCTCTCCCTTTCCTTCTGTAGTCAGGGCATCTTCCTTGTTCTCTACTTACTTCCTTCATGCTAAGGTATAGGCCAGGGCTGGCATATCTGTTTCACATGGCATGTTACCTCTGACTGGTATGGTCTGCATGAAGCATTGTGTGGAGGACGATTTGAAGAACAAGCCAAGGCTTATGCCAAGGGCTGCAATCAATTAACAATTTCTGTTCTGGGTATGGGAGGTGGAAATAGGGCCATGAGAGCCACATATTGGCTATCCTTAGGTGAATCTAAGAAGTGTGTGTTTACATAAGGACATAGATACTGAGGCCCAAGATGGAATTTGGAATTCCCAGAGTCTGGTCCAAGATGGGGATGGGGAGAAAGATGACAGTCAAATCTTCTGGGTGTCCGAAGCCATAGAAGGGGCTTGGGCCACCTGCCACTGTAATGGAATGGAATTGGGGTCCTCATCCTGACAAGAACTCCTTGTGGTTTCCTCCATCCCTAACCACATTCCAGGCCCAGAAGGAAGAGCTTCAGAGCCTGATGCACCAGCCCAAAGGGCTAGAGGAGGAGAATGCCCGGCTCCGGGGGGCCCTGCAGCAGGGCGAGGCCTCCCAGCGGGCCCTGGAGTCAGAGCTGCAGCAGCTGCGGGCCCGGCTCCAGGGACTGGAGGCCAACTGTGTCCAGGGCACAGATGGGATGTGCCTCAATTGGGGCAGAGGCCTGCAGGGTGGCAAGACCCCCAAGGAGCAAGGTTCCAAGGGGCCAGAGCCAGACCCTAGCTTCCTAGAGCAGAAGGAGCAGCTGGAGGCTGAGGTCCAGGCATTAAGGCAAGAGTTAGAGAGGCAGCGGCAGCTGCTGTGGTCTGTACAACAGGACCTGGAGAGGAGCTTGCGGGATGCCACCCGAGGGGACCTGGCTCATGCTGGCCTGGCTGAGCTGGGCCACAGACTGGCCCAGAAGCTACAGAGCCTGGAGAACCAGGGCCAGAACCGTGGGATCCCTGCCAATGCCTCAGAGGCCTGGCGTCAGAAGCCCCGCTTCCAGTATTCCAGGGAGTGGAGTGGAAAGGAAAAGTGGAAGGATGGGCATAGGGACCGGAAGGCTGACCACTGGAAGCATAAGAAGGAGGACTCTGACTGGGAAAGGAAGAAGAGCCATAGGGGTGAGGAGGACAGGGAGCTGGCAGGGAGGTGGAAGGAGGGCAAGCCAAGGGGAGAAGAGTGGGGCAGCAAGAAGGATGGCAAGCGAAAGGGCCCCAAGGAGCCCCCAGGGAAAAGTGGGAGCCCCCACTCCTCCGGAGAAAGGCAGAGGCATCCTCGGTGGAGGGAAGGGGCTAAAGACAATCATGATCCCCTGCCACCCTGGGCAGAGCTGTTGAGGCACAAGTATCGGGCACCCCAGGGCTGCTCAGGTGTGGATGAGTGTGCCCGGCAGGAGGGCCTGACCTTCTTTGGCATGGAGTTAGCCCCAGTGCGGCAACAGGAGCTGGCCTCTCTGCTGAGAACATACCTGGCGCGGCTGCCCTGGGCTGGGCGGTTGATCAAGGAGCTACCCCTCTCACCTGCTTACTTTGGTGAGGATGGCATCTTCCGTCACGACCGCCTCTGCTTCCGGGACTTTGTGGATGCCTTGGAAGACAGCCTGGAGGAGGTGGCTCTGAGAGAGACAGGTGATGATGATGAAGTGGATGACTTTGAGGACTTCATCTTCAGCCACTTCTTTGGAGATAAAGCACTGAAGAGGTGGGAAGCTGTGGGAGAGTTGGGTCTGAGGGGACAGGGGCAGCCGGGAGGGATGTGAGGCAAGGGCCCTGAGTGGGGGTCTTCAGCTGGAGGTCTTATCTCCACTTTTGGTCCCCAGTTGTCTTCCCTTTGAGAAGGCATCCGGGTACACTTCCTGTCTTCCCTTGAGGGCAGGAAGCTGCCTGTGCTCCCCTAGACTGGTCCTGAGGAGTCCCCTTTTGGGCTAGGGAAACTTTTTCCTCCCGTGTTGTCCTGCCCTGTCTGTACCTACAAAGCCCAGGGCATAAGAAAGATCCCCACTTTCCTGTCCCCCCACTTGGAGCCTTTATCTTCCCGTGTGCTTAGTGGCGCCTGCCTGAATCAGCTCTGTTAGGAGGAACAGGGTCCTCTCCTCAGGGAGCCCCTTCTCATCACATGGTGTTATCTCCTAAGGGCCTCTTCCTCCCCCTACTCCATGTCTCCCCACAGGTCAGGGAAGAAGGACAAGCACTTGCGGATCCCCAGCATTGTGGGACCCAGGGAGGAGCATAGCCGCCACCACCACCGCGGCTGAGGCCCTGTGCCATCAGGGAATCGCCTTGGCCTGGGCCCAGTCCAAGATCCGGGCCTTAATGTAATCCTGGAGGCTGGTCCCAGACCATTAAACTGGCATCTCCCTGACTTGTTTGGTGTCCTTGGATATACAGAGGACAGCCAAGTCACCCAGCCCTGCACTGATGCCACTTTTGCTAGAAAGGGCCTTAGCTGGACCTGCCTTGCAGTCTGTACAAATGTATGCACGTGCTCAGGGCCCTGGGACGTGGCCCTTGGCAGACTGATTATGTTGTGCCAATGTGAAGAGGGGGATGGGTGAGCAGCCTGTTTTTTACGGGGAGGAGGGGATGGCATTCTGATACTGAAGCCAGAGAGCTTTCATCCTCTCTTGTGGGTGTATGCCCCCAGAGTGGGCCCCTTGGCTCTGTGTGCTAACTGGGCACCTCTTGAGATTAGACTAGACTTGCTGGCTGGAGGCCCAGCATGAGGACTTTCCATAGGGTTTTATTAGATTTGGAAGCAGCTGTCCCCAGGGGGTAAAGTCCCCTTTTTACCCCTGCTTCTCACATGGCCTCACCTCCCTGTGTGAATTGTAGACTCACATCCCCCCAAAATGCTGGAGCCATGACACTGGTTGGGGGCCCTGTCACCTGGGATGGTTTCTCACAGGGGACACCCCACACTTACCACCTGTGTGGAGGGGTGCCAACCTTGGCACTGGTACTCTCCCCCTTCTCCCATATGCCCTTTTCCCCTTGCCTTGCCCTCCCAACAAATCCTATGCCCCCTGGGCTGGAACTTCCCTATTTTGCTCACAACTGCCTTAGCTGCACCCCTGGGAGATACAGAAAAATGAGTGTGGGTTTTGGAGTCTGAGCCTTGGGCTCAAATCCAGGCTGAGTTAATCTCTGGGATCCTTGGTTTTCATATTCTCAAAAAAAGGGACTGAAGGGCAGGAGAAGAGATTAAATAAAGTAATGTAAGCAAGATGCCTGTTTTATTTTTGGCACTCAAAAGTTATTGCCTTCTTTAGAGCAGGATGTGGAGGAGGGAAGAGAGAACCCTGACCCCAGCCAGGCTTCTGGGGTTGGGGAGGTGAGGGAGCCACTAGGTGGCACTCTGGCTCCACATTTGCTCCAGGCTTTGCCCCCCGTCCCCACTCCCCCAACTGCACACTGCCCCCAAATCTTAGATCCCACCGCACTGACTTCGGGGTCTGCTCCAGTGGCTAGCTCTCCCAAGAAGACCTAGACTTCCCTTGGCTACTCTTTAGGAAGTCCTTCCTGAGATCTAACCTCAGTCCCTTTGGCAGCACAGTGGGTTTTTTGACAACCCTGGGAATCCAGCAAGGGCAGGAGGCAGAATAATGTGATGTGACTGCTCAGGCCAGGTCGGAGGAGTGTTATCACGTAAGGAGGGGAGGGACTACAGGCTCTAGAAGGGTACTGTAACAGATTTCTGTATTATGTAGCAAGTGCTTATGTAACACAGTTTGAGGGTTTTAGGTGTATTAGCTCATTTAATTCAGGGGTGAGTGGGATGGGGGCAGGGCAGGCTGGGTATGGGACAGCAGACATTTATAAAGTCTATTGTGTACCAGAAACAGGCACTGGGAATGCAGAGGTGCCTTAAAAGCCTAAATCCCTGGGCCGAGCCCGTGGTGCACTCGGAAGAGTGTGGCGCTGGGAGCGCAGCGACGCTCCCACCGCGGGTTCGGATCCTATATAGGAATGGCCGGTGCGCTCACTGGCTGAGTGCCGGTCACGAAAAAGACAAAAAAAAAAACAAAAAAAACTTAAATCCCTTTTGGGCAGAAGGTCAGTAATAGAGCCTGGGAGATTTAGGAAGGAGTCTTTTATTTCAGGAGTGGGGTTTGAGAGGAGCAAATACAGTTTGGCCCAAGGCCAGGACTTGGATGTGGCACTCAGGCTCTGTGGGCCACAGTTCCTCATGAGGAAGCCTAGCTTTACCCTGTTCACATTGCTTGCCTTCTGCAGGTGCTTAAAATTCTTGCTGCCTGGGCAGCTGACTGGTAAACCTGAGTTGCTGAGAGATTCAGGCCAGAAGGTAGGCAGGATTCAGTGTCCTGGGGTAGGGACTGGGCCTAGGGAAGGGGATGCCAAGGGGAGGGCTGCAAACTGGCCTCCCTGAGTTCTCATAGGGGGTTGACTCTCACTCTGGCCTCTTAGGGCTTCTCAGTTTCATTTCTAGGGCCCATTTCCTTCATTTGCATAATGAACTCTCAGGGAGGCTGGGAGGTTCCCCCAAACCCCCTCTTCCTTACCCACTCAGGAAGTAGATATGCTGAGCTGGAAGTTTCTGAAACTGCTAAATCAGAGAGAAAAAGAGAGCCATGAACCCAAGGGATATGTTGGGGAGGGCCAGGATACCAGGGACATTGGCCGCTCTGATCACCCTCTCTGGGGTGCCCTTGGGAGGTGATCCTCACATCCATCATAGGTCACGGGGCCCATCTCTCCATCACAGCCATGCACCATTGGTGAAGAGGGAGGACCCCAGATTCCAGATCCTGGGATTCTCTCTTAACCGTGGGGCCAGCGTGTGCAGATGAGAAGTCAAGGGAGGCTGGAGCCAGGTGACAGCACTGCCTACTTTCCACAGGAGTTAGGGACAGCTCCTGGACCTTAGCGCATGTCCCTGTTTGGCCTCCCTGGGTTGGGCTATTCCAGTTTAAGCATGTGGCATTTTTAGTATCTGGCTTTCTGCCATTTCCTCTGGGAGCTCCCCAAGCTTGCCCAGGAAGGGGCCTGTTGCCCTAAGAGCTCAGCTCTGGGGTGCCTTGGGGGAATCACTGGAGTTAGGGCTAGCCTCCTTGGGCCTTCCACTCGCAAATGGAAAAATTTTATTTCCTTTGGCCAGCCCCCAAAATTCATTTCCCAGCCATCCCCCCATCCTCCATTCTTCCCTCCAATCGCTGCCTCATTCTTCAGCCCTCACCCCTGCCCAGCCTCCTCCAGCCACCCTTTCCCTGGTGTCCTCAGCTTAGCCTTCTGTCACCAATGCCCCCTCTGGCCCCTTACCTCCTCCAGAATCTCCCCTGTCCTTCCTGCCTCCCCAGGACCTCCAGGCCCCAGTCTTTCCCCACTGCCTTCCACTTCCACCTGTCCTGTGGCGACAGGTGTGGTGGGGTGGTGGTGGAGGATCACCTTCAGGCCTGACCATCCCCATTAGCTCCTGGAGGGTCCAGAGGTATGTGCTCCTTTTGAGAGCCACTCCTCGCCTCCTCTCCAGGGCCCAAGGACAGACACTGGACTGGCTGGCTGTTGCCATAGGAACCTCCCAGGGCCACCCTGATGCAGGAATGTCTCTTCATCTGGCCTTGTTCTGGGCCATAGATGTTTCAGGCCCCTTCTCATGCTCACAGCAGGGGTCTGGTAGAGACTCTGCAGGGTGGGGGTGGGGGCTGTTCCCCTAAACCCAGGCAACAGGTCCTTCTCCTCCCTGCTTCACCACACAACTGCCTGAGCCACATAAACTCCTTGTCAGCCACTTCAGAATTTTGTCTGAGGGGCTGGCCCGTGGCTTACTCGGGAGAGTGCGGTGCTGATAACACCAAGGCCACGGGTTCGGATCCTATATAGGGATGGCCGGTTGGCTCACTGGCTGAGCATGGTGCTGACAACACCAAGTCGAGGGTTAAGATCCCCTTACCGGTCATCTTTAAAAAAAAAAAAAAAAAGAATTTTGTCTGAGTTCCCTATCCCTCCCCTCACAGGCCTCCCTTAAGGTTGCTGCCATCTCTTTGGTAGCCTCTGGCTCCCAGCATAGGTGTCTGCCCACTCCTAAATGGTTTAATGTAGAACCAAAGCAGACCCTGTCCCCACTCACCTGTTCTTTATCCTGGGCCGGGTGGGGCCCAGCTTAGGTCTTCTAACTAGAGCTTTGGCCTGAGCAAGGTTTGAGGTCAGAAAACCCAGAGTGTTAGGGGTCCACAATGCCAACCTGTGGGCCTTGAGCAAGGTGCCCCTCCTTGCTTAGGGCTTAGCTTTCTCCTCATTAAAGGGGAGGCTATAGAGTCCCCTCTTTATAGGTTGTCGTGAGGATTGTGAGTCACTGTAAGGTTAATGAAAAGGCTTTGCAAATAGTAGAGTACTATTAAAATAGTTATTTTTATTTTTTCTTTTTACATACCTGTTATTGCTAAATAGTGGTTATTTTTCTTTTCTTTTCTTTTTTTTTTTTTTTAAAAGATGACCGGTAAGGGGATCTTAACCCTTGACTTGGTGTTGGCAGCACCACGCTCAGCCAGTGAGCGAACCGGCCATCCGTATATGGGATCCGAACCCGGGGCCTTGGTGTTATCAGCACCGCACTCTCCCGAGTGAGCCACGGGCCGGCCCTGGTTATTTTTCTTTTGCTTAATCTCTAAGGGGGAATCTGGGAGCATCTGGGAGCTAGTGTTAAGGGAGGAGAGGGTGTTGGTTCCCAAACATGTAGCAGGAGCTGGCAGGGAAAAGATGCTAACTAGCATTTAAGTCTTAACACTGTGCTGGGTGCTGTAGGGCTCTCAACCTTGCCCCTGAGGCTCACTGGACTACTTAAACATGAAGCAGAATTTTAATAGTACTCTCTTAATGGTGCCAGGAGGAGTTTGCCAACTGGGTGAAGAGGTAGGAGGCGGAGGCCTTTGAGTTGGATCTTGAAGGGTAATAGGATTATAGTAATGGGGGAGGGGATTTCAAGCTGCAAGAAGGTGAGGCCTGAGGAGAAGGTGGAACAGCCAGTGGTCAGATGGTTCACAGAGGGAGCAAATTCTCCCACAGTCCTGCCTGCAGGACTGAGTGGGAACTTCACTATGGAAATGGGGAGGGGTACCACTGAAGGCATTTGAGGGATGTGGGGCACCTGTATGAAGAAGATACACATGGGTGCAGCATAGCTGGCAGCCAGAATGATGGAGTGGAGAGATGTGAAACTGGAGATAGGGAGGGATCAGCGAACAGCCCAGAAGAGAGAAGGCAGGGGCCTGATTTAGAGCAGTGAATTAGAATGGACTGGCCTTAGATGGGAGGGGGCCAGGGGAGAGGGAGGAGTCAAGGACACACTCAGACTCCCAGCCTTGTGATAGGACACCCTCATGCAATGCTGGGAGAGGGGGAGGAAAGGCCAAAGCTGGTTTTGTAGGAGGTGGGTAGTCGGGGGAGGGGGGTAGAGAAGGAGGCTTGATTTTGTGGGATATGGGCCGAGGGATAGGGCCCACCAATTGGCAGGTCACCTCTCTGCTCCTCCAGTGCATACCCCTGCCTCCTAGGCCTTGCTCTTCTCTCCCCCACCTTCTCTCCAGGGCAGGACCCCTTTGCAGAAGTTCTTACCAGCATGGGACACTTACCTTTACTGAGCCTGAGAGGAGGCACACAAGGGAGGGAAGTGACTTTACCCACTTAGGTCATCACTGAAACCCTGTTCAAAGTCAAAGGGATGGATCGTCTGGCTGGAGCAGGACAGGCAGAAAGCTGAAGCCACATGCGGTGGAGAGGAAAGTGACAGACGGCCCTCTTCAGAAGGTCTGTCACCCAGGGGTCAAATGCTGGCCATCAATGCTTGCTCATCTGGAATGTGGCCATTGGCCCTCCCTGAGACAGCTTTGTGGGGAGGGACTAGTGCAGAAACAGTGATATGAGGCCTCTCATCTGCATAGGGCCATAGTAACTTCTCAAAGCACTTCTATGTCTTTTATCTCACTAAGAAGTAGACTTTGGAGAAGGAATATCTCTATTTAACAGATAAAGAAACTGAGATAGAGGGATTAGGTGACTTGCCTAAAATCACATCATAGCTAAACAGTGTGAGTGGGAGAAGACTGGCCCTAGGCAGCTCCTAGGACACTGGCAGGTGGACATTTGAAACGTGGGTACTGCTGCTCCCTCTCCCTCCCCCCCCAGCTGACTCAGAAGTTGGCAGCAATATCTGAGCTCCCTCTGTGTTCTCTTTAGCTGACTCCTGCCTAAGTCTATGTGCTCCATCCACCCCCCACCTCAGCTACCTGAGCACCTGGCCCTGGAGGCACTTCCTCTCTGCCACCAGCTGCCACCTCATTGGTCCCAGCTTGTGGGTAGGAGAAGGGCAGCTGTGGAAGGGCCTTTCTTGAGCATCAGTCCCACCTCTTGTTGTTCAGAGGTGGAAACTGAGGCGCAGAGAGGGAAGTGACATGTCCAAGCTCACAAAGCTTGCTAGGGACAGAGTGGAGACCAGAGCCCAGGGTTGCTGACCTATGGCTGAGAGTCCTCTCTGTTCCTCTTTCCTCCCCTCCCTTCACCTCCTTTCTCTGGCCCTTTGAGCTTGGAATTTAGGCTCTGAGGTGAGGTCTGGAGTAGCTGCTTACTACAAGTCAGGTTCTTCCTCATCCTGTCCCTGAGCAGTGACATCACTCTGGCTCCCTCTGCAGAGATGTCTGGTGGTGGCCACAGGGGGGCAGCAGGAGGAGGGCTGGGAGGCTAAGTGGGCAGAGGACTGGGATGGAGGGAGGGAGGAAAGGGCCTCACGGAGCTGCCTTTGGAGCTTGAGCAACTGGGTATGGGGTTAGGAGAGCTTATCCTTGAGGACGCCCACAAAGAGCCCTGCTAGCCTCAGAGGTGAAGTCTTGGCCTCACAACTTTCTCCCAAAGAGCCCCTCATTCATTTGTTCACTCATTTATTCATCAGTCATTTATGGGGCACTCGCCCTGGGCCATGCCAGCAACTGCTTAAAGTGTTAAGTACAGTGCTAGGGAGAGAAACACAGGGAAGGAGCTACTACTGCCTGTGGGGGCCGGGCCTGCTGTGTCTAGCAGGCTGTCCTGGCCTGGAAGACGTCTGGCTTTGGAACTAGACAGACTTGGCTTCACCACTTAGAACTCCTGACTTTGAAGCAAATCTTTAAATCTCCTTTAAAAAAAAAAAAAAAAATGACGACTAGTAAGGGGATCTTAACCCTTGACTTGGTGTTGTCAGCACCACACTCTCCCAAGTGAGCCGTGGGCCGGTCCTCAATCTCCTTTTTTGATTAAGTGAGAAAAGCTCTGGCACATAGTAAGTACTCAATAAATGTGAACTATTAGCTATCTGGGGGGAGAGACATGAATAAATTGATAATTATAGTATAGAATAAGATACTATGATGTGGATAAACACAGGGTATATCAGGAGCATAGAAAATGGGTATTTAAGTCAGACTAGTGAAAGGGAAGTCAGGGAAGGGTCCCTGGAGGACAAGCTAGGTGTTGAAATACATGTAGGTGTTTGTTACACACAAAAAAGATGGGAAGGGTGTTTCAGGCAAAGGACGTGACATGAGGAGGGATTGTTTGAGCCATTTTCTTTTCTTTTCTATTTTTTTTTTAAAAAAGATGACCAGTATGGGCTGAGCCCGTGGTGCACTCAGGAGAGTGCGGTGCTGGGAGCGCGGCAACGCTCCCGCCACGGGTTTGGATCCTATATAGGAATGGCCGGTACACTCACTGGCTGAGTACTGGACGCGAAAAAGACAAAAAAAAAAAAAAAAAAAAAAAAAGATGACCAGTAAGGGGATCTTAACCCTTGACTTGGTGTTGTCAGCACCACGCTCTCCCAAGTGAGCTAACCGGCTATCCCTATATGGGATCCGAACCCATGGCCTTGGTGTTATCAGCACCACACTCTCCCCAGTGAGCCATGGGCCGGCCCAAGCCATTTTCTTTATATCAACCTTCCCTCTCCAATTTTGGAATAAAGATTTTCAGTACTCCATTTTTAAGCTATCTTGTACCTATTTCCCACTAAAATGAATGCTCATTGAGAGCAAATTCTGTTTTGTTCACTGTTGTGTCTCTAGCAGTACCAGGTACATTTTAGATATTTATATACATGTTGAATGAATGAATGAATGAATAAATGAATAGACATCTTCAATCAGGTCCCCAAAGATTCAGCCTCCCCTTCTCTTTCCCTGTCATATGACTTTTTCTTCTTTTTTTTTTTTGCAGCTGGCTGGTATGGGATCTGAACTATTAATCTTGGTGTTAACAATGTTATATTACTTCCTTACAATTCCCACCCCATTCTATCCCTTGTCTTCCAGACTCCATTGCCTCTGGAGCAATGGTTATCAAACTCAAGAGGACTGATTCAGAAACCACATTTACAGTTACAAGCACTGGCAGAGGGGAATGCCTGGGTCAGCTGGGCATTGGCCAGGGGAGATAAACTGGAATCAGAAGCATGGAGTTGAAGCAAGGGCAGTTGGTGGTGTTACTGAGCCAGAATGGATGGCATTTGGTTCCACTATCAGACAGGCTTGCCCTGGGGGGTTGACCTTGGTACCCCCTTGCTCAGGGCTCCTCCACCTGGGCAGGGTTTGGAGGGGCACTGACAAGGTACAGCTGCCCCCTCTTCTAGGCTCTGCAGAGCTGATGAGGTAGTCCCCTGCAGGCTCAAACTGTCTGTGTTAATACAGTGAGGAGTATTCCTTTATTTTATTTATTTATTTATTTTTAAAAAGATGACCGGTAAGGGGATCTCAACCCTTGGCTTGGTGTTGTCAGCACCACGCTCAGCCAGTGAGCAAACCGGCCATCCCTATATAGGACCCGAACCCGTGGCCTTGGTGTTATCAGCACCGCACTCTACCGAGTGAGCCACGGGCCGGCCTGAGGAGTATTCCTTTAAATAGGCTGCGATTTGACTTCCAAGCTGTCCTCTCAGTTAGTGAGGCAAACCTCTCTTTTTTAAATGGGCTGCCCCTTTAGTGGAGAGTGACTCTCAGGGGTAATTGTGTTCCTGAGTTCTGCAAGCACCTCTCTGTTGTCCTAGGCCAGCACCAGCTTCCTCAAGCATCATCTTCCTGAAACTCCCATGAGGCAGTGGTGTCAGACACCCCTGGCTCTCAATCTGGGTCCCCAAGGACTGTGGCCACTCCCTTCTCCCTGTTGTCGCTGCTTCTGTCAGACAGTCCTTCTCCTCCCCTCTTTCCTGCCTCCCCTTCACCAGCATCCAGCCTTCAGATAGTGTCTTATACTTGTGCAGCGCTCTACAGCTTACACTTTCCACACATTAATTTGTTTGACGTTCATCTTGGTGGTGGAAGGAAGGCAGAACAGATTTATATAATATAGTTTTATGGGTTAGTGGTCGACTTGGGAGGGAAGCACTGCTTTGGGCAATATTTGAACAAGTGACCTTGAAGGGTTGAGTATGTGAATCTGCAGGTTGAACAGCTTTTGGTGATGAGAAAGCCCAGGGTGTGTCCACAGGAGCTGGTGTCTGAGGAGAAGAGGAGGAAAAAGGCTTTGAACAGCTGAGGCCAAGGAATTGAGCAGCAGGGTGGTGGATGGGCTGGCTAGGGGAACAGTGAAGTCACTGAGAATGATGACGGGAGCTGGGTGGAGGAGACTGGCAGCCAGTGGCTAAATCTCAGTAAATGAGAATGAACCACCAGGATTGATGGTTGTCAATGCTGAGGAGGGGAAAAAGGCAGCCCAGTGAGCCTTAGAGGAGTCAGTTTTTTAAGAGACAGAGAGAGCAATGGTCTGGAAATGGTGATGGGGAGGGAAGGAGGGAGGGAAGCCACAGACTCAAAGTCTATGCTGAGGTAAAAGGGCTGGGTGAGAATAAAAAGCCTCCACGTGAAAGGGCAGTCAGATCAGTTGAGACAGGCTGCAGGAGGGAAACTTCTGAGAAGAGGCTAGGATATGGGGGAAATTTTCTGATCACTGACTGGGAATTCTAGGGAGCTTGATTCCAGGGTTGGGGAGGGAGGAATGGGGGAGATAGACTGGGTCAGGTGAGGGAAGAGACTGTGGGAGGAAGTTCTGACTCCTTTCCTAGTGGTGACTCAAGTAAGCAGGAAAGTGAGAGTGGAGTTATTCTACCCTACTCTCTGCTGGCAGAGTTGAGATTTGGGCTTTCAGCGGAGTCCTAAATAAATGTTTACTGAAGATCAGATGGGAAATCTGATCCTGTGTTGAATTAAAAACTAAAATCACAAGGTGCTAAGAATAAATAACCCCTTACATTTGAAGAGTACTTTAGAACAGAGTAAGTTCTCAAGTATTTTATTGTACTTTATCATATATTTTCTTCATTTCCTTTTTACTACAACCATGTGAGGTGGGCATTATCAATGGTAAACTTGGGAGTGACTTGCTGAAGTTCACATTCCTGCAAAGTGTGAAAGCTCTTTCCACTCTGTGCTGAATTCTAAGTGCACTGATGAGTGCAGTACTTTCTTCAATGCTTAGAAAAAAAAGACCCTAAGTTAATTCTTTTTGCATCTGACCACTCTTTGTGCCTCTTTTCAATATTCAGAGAATTAATCATTTCTCCTAAAGTAGGTGTCTATAATTCACTTTTTCTCTTTACACGACTTTGTAGTCCTATAAAATGGAGGCAGTAATAGGTTGCAGGCTCTGTTCTGACACACTCAGAAAAATGCAGGGCAGCGACATAGCTAAAGACAACTCTACTTAATCAACTGGGACTGGGTGTCAGCTGCTGTGGGCAGAGGCAGAACTAGGAATTCAGGGAAGGAACAGATTACCACCTTTAATCCCGCCTCTCCAACTCCTGGATGGGAGCTGGACTGCAGATAAAACTGGGTAATCTCGTCCAGGGTGGCTTCAAAGTCCCCTTTTAACTTTTGTTATTGATATCACCCACGCTATTCGAAGCTCTCTAGCCTCCGGAAACCTTTGGAGAGAAGGCTGCGGCTAGAAAAGGATGAAAGGTTTCTCGCTGGGCTTATAGGGCAAATCTTAGCGGCTTCTTCAGTTATAAAACCTGTCTGACAATAAAATAGCAAGTGTTCGACTAAGTCACGCCCTCATGGTGACGTCACCAGACAACCCTATAGAATCATCGCCTCGTTACGTCTGCAGAAAGATCCATTTTTACTGTGGGGGAAATTAAGATTTGCTTTAGCACATGCATTATAATTCACAAATAAACAGGCAGTTTGAAAACGTCTTCAACATTACCACTTTGACTGTTTTTTTTTTAGTAATGTTTGCAGGGTTGAATGGAGGGCAATGTGAGGTTCACCTTAGGAAATTTTAAGACGTTATCCCCCTTAGAGGAGAGTGGTTGCATCCAGCTGGGCCCGCGGTGTCAGTTAAGAAGGCGGGGCTGTGATGTAAGATTCTGGGCGGGGCTGGATTGTTCTATGTGAGTAGTGTAGGGGAGCCTCTCTAGGGAAGAAGGCTGCACTAAGAATAAACTTGTTTCTCCGTCTTTCCGTATTTGCTTAGGCGTGAATTAACATGTACAGAGCACATGTGCGGGCTGTCAGTCTTTTCTACAGCTGTGGAGAAGAGAGGGCTCAATCCCTCTTTGTTGCCGCTCCATCTAGTGGCCACGTCCATTTCGTGACGGGTGGCCCGATTTAAGGGGTGGGGAGAAGTGTCAGCTTTAGGGATCGCAAACCGTGGCGGCCCCATGGCTCCCCTGGGAAGTTCCCCGCGGCTGGTGCTGCTGTTCAGCGGGAAGAGGAAATCTGGGAAGGACTTTGTGACCGAGGCGCTGCAGACCAGGTGTCCGTGGGGCGGGGAAGGAGGAAGGGGAGCTCTCCGCATCACGTGACACGAGGGGCGTGTTTGGGTGTGATGGACTGTGCTTTGGGGTAAGGGTCCTCCGGTTGCAGGTCAGGAGGAGCACTGGGCTGGGGAAGGTGGAGAATTGTCACTATCACGTAAAACTGCAGTCTACACACGTGTGCTTCAAAGAACCAGGTGACCACCCCTCCAAAGACCTGAAGCTGTAGGCCTCTCTCTCCAAGAGGCATTAATAACAGTTACTACAAAGGCACTTCCTGTATAACATTCCTAATCCTCTTGACACAGATGAGGAAAACGAGGCGCAGATAAGGGATTTGTCTAAAACCACACCCCAGTGTGTCTAATTCCAAAGACAGGATCCTTGCCCAGCACAGCACCTAATAGTTGGCGTTTATTGAGCCTTTATTATGTGCCCGGCACTGTGTGTACATATTATCTAATTTACTCCTTATAACCTCTTTGTTAGTTATTGTGTGATATTATTTACATCTCCATTTCACAGATAAAGAAGCTGAGGCTCTGAAAGTTAAAAACAAACAAAAGACTTGCCAGGGACACAAAGCAGGTGACCAATCCAGGATTCAAGTTCAGCTTTGTATTGCTCCACAGACTGGGTTCTTTTTGCTTTACTTCACGTCCTTTCCGAATAAAAATAATACCTTTAGCTCAGTGTTTTCTCTTGAAGCAAGGTATTCTGTGTGGGAGCATTTTTGCTGGGACATGGCTAGAAGAGCAGAGGAGCAGGGAAAAAGTGGAGTGGGACTCCTCTCCTCTTGAAGGCCTGTGTGATGGGGTACCAGGAGGCTGCTTTTGGGTACCACAGGGGTTCCCAGGGGTTGTGGGGGAGCCCAGGGCAGAAGTCACCACCTGAATCTTTCACCACCAAGTATCTCACCACCTTTTCTCAAGTTTACATCTCTTTTTACCCCAAAACACAGAAGTCAAATAGTGGTCAGAAGCACAGGCTCTGGAATTAGGCTGCTGAGATTCAAATCCCTTATTAGTGTGTGGCCTTCTGTACGTTTCTTATCCACTCTGTGCCTTGGTTTTGTCATCTGTAAAATGGGAATGTTAATAGGGTGGTTGTAAGGATTAAATGGGACAGTGCATGTGAAGGGCTTAGGACAATTCTTAGCACCTAGGCTCAGGAACGAAATGTTGTCTGCTTTTATTTTACTGATATTGGCTTCATTGCTTACAGTGTTTCTTTGTGTGAGTCTATCCTCCTTTCTCAAACTGTTTCCTCATCTGAAACATGGAAATATAAACTCTTACCTTACCATGTTGGCCAGGGCAGGAATCATGACTCTTATTCACATTTGTATCACCTGGGTTAAATATAGTACTCACTAAATGTTTGGGTAAGTGAACTGAATAACTGAATGAAGGAATTATTTATGTTGTGGTGACCAAGTCATTTGTGACTGTGATACCCCTGGCTATGAGAGAAAGTAGTTCAGGGTTCAAGAAGTAAACTAATCCAGCCAGAATATCACCAGGTCTGGATGTTCACACTGTAATTATAATTTTATAGGCTTTGCCTGTTAGTTTCAGGATCTTTTATATTCTTTTTTTTTTTTTTTTTTAAAGATGACCGGTAAGGGGATCTTAACCCTTGACTGGGTGTTGTCAGCACCACGCTCAGCCAGTGAGCGAACCGGCCATCCCTATATAGGATCCGAATCCGTGGCCTTGGTGTTATCAGCACCACACTCTCCCGAGTGAGCCACGGGCCGGCCCAAGGATCTTTTATATTCATTTGACTTTCATAATAATCCTGTATGGAGACAGAACAGAAACTGTTTTCTCCATTTTATAGTTGAGGAAATAGGATCAGGGCAGTTGAGGCCTGCCAGGTCACATAAATACCAGCAGTAGAAATGGGACTCCTCTTCCAGGGCCAGGAAGCTGCTGGAGGGTCTTGGTTCATGGGATTCTGATTTCCCTGTCCCACAGACTTGGAGCTGATGTCTGTGCTGTCCTCCGGCTCTCTGGTCCACTCAAGAAGCAGTACGCTCAGGTAGGTAGTGGCTGTGTGGCATCTCGTAGGCTGAGAGGACCTGGCTCCTGGGCTTTGGAGCTATGGCTGCCACTTGAGTCACTGGCACAGTCCCTGTGATTGTTGCTGGCAGGGTGGTGGCCTCCTCTTAGTATTTTGTGGGTGGGCCTTGTGGGGGCATTTTCAGCTTAAGCTTCTTTCCCAGTAGCCTCACTCACTCCAGGCTGCCTCACCAGGGCATGTTCAAGAAAGTTTGTCTAGGAAAAGCTGTAGACACTTGAGGTGGCAGCTCTGATGCCATGTGATGAGTAAGGATCTGTACATGTCCCCTTACTCAAAAGATATGACACCTCACATCACCTTCTTCCCCAAAGCTGGCCTGACAAAAGGCCTGGAATTCTGCCCTTAGAAATCCAGTTATGGGAGTTGTCAAGATATATTGTTAAATGAAAAAACAAACAGACAAAAAAAGATATAGAACAATGTGTAGAGAATACTACATTTGTATAAAACTGAAAAGGAAATCTGGGAAGGACTTTGTAACGAAGAATTATGAACATATTTGCTTGTATGTTCAGCTATTCACCAAATATTTATGGGGTGCCTGGGTTGTGTTGAGCACTGTTGCACGAGCTTGGGATTTGTCCCTGCACTGCCTGGGAAAGATACGTAAGAGACTGCACCGTTGATTGCCTCTGGTGAGGGGATGGGGTGGCAGAGAGATTTTTCACTGTAAATGAATGGGTATCTTTTGGATTCTGAACCATGTTGATTAAAAAAATTAGGATTGTTAAAGTAGGATTTAAAAAAAACGAATAGGAACTCTCAGAATCTAGACGTCAGAAAGGGAAACTGGAGGGTGAGATCAGCTTCCCACACAGTGAAGAGCCTGCTGGTCACCTACATTTTGGCCCTAGGTGCACCCTTCCAGGGACTTGTGGTCATGGCCACTCAGTCAGTTGGCCTGAATCTGGCCACTGGGGCCACACAAAATGAATTTGTGCCCCCTTCTATACGACAGCCCTACCTCCATGGGAAACATTGTCCTGTTCCATTGGGTGTTCTCTCACCAGCTGAGCAGACCCATTCAGAGGGTGGCAGATGGAAGGATCATGGGGATAACCAGGTTCAGTGGTTTTCAAAAAAAATTTTTTTTTTAAAGATGACCAGTAAGGGGATCTTAACCCTTGACTTAGTGTTGTCAGCACCATGCTCAGCCAGTGAGCCAACCAGCCATCCCTATATAGGATCCGAACCCGTGGCCTTAGTGTTATCAGCACTGCACTCTCCCGAGTGAGCCACGAGCCAGCCCTGGTTTTCAAACTTTTTTAGCAGGAACCTTTCCTAAATGAAATTGAATGCAGGGGCCAGCCCATGACTCACTTGGGGGAGTGTGGTGCTGATAACACCAAGGCCACGGGTTCGGATCCTATATAGGGATGGCCGGTTGCTCACTTGGGAGAGCATGGTGCTGACAACACCAAGTCAAGGGTTAAGATCCCCTTACTGGTCATCTTTTTTTTAAAAAAAAAAAAGAAATTGAATGCAGAAATTCCTTGTATCGAAGAGACAGACTGGGAGAGACTCTGATTGGGAGGGAGGGGGAGTAGGAAGAGGGCAAAGTGGGAGGTAATCAGCCTTCCCATGGGGCTGGGCACTTTAAAAGTCCTCCAGGGAGCAGTTTCAAAACCACTGATCTACTTCCAAAGTTCTCAGATCAGGCCCTGCTCTAGACTTACTGAGCCAGACTGGGTGGGGGTGGGGGATGGGGTAGGAGGGTGAAGGGGAGAAAGGGGCAGGACTTTGCTTTTTTTTTTTTTTTTTTTTAAAAGATGACCAGTAAGGGGATCTTAACCCTTGACTTGGTGTTGTCAGCACCATGCTCACCTAGTGAGCAACTGGCCATCCCTATATGGGATCCGAACCCGTGGCCTTGGTGTTGTCAGCACCACACTCTCCCGAGTGAGCCACGGGCCAGCCCAAGTTTGCCTTTTTTTGCAGCTGGCCAGCATGGGGATCCAAACCCTTGACCTTGGTGTTATATAACACAGTGCTCTCACCAATTGAGCTAAGTGTGCATTTTTAAAACTTCGCTAGGAGACTCCGATAGGCCAGTCTGCCCTTGCTGTTTGGAAGTCCAGTACTACTCCATTCCCACTCCCATTAAAAAACAAAACCAAAATGAAATGTTAATGCATTGATTTCTTAAGTCACAATGGAAACTATGACTGACAAGCAAACCGTGGTGCTCCTGGAGGGAAACCAGATCATAGCAGGAGGTGGCTGCTGACCTCACCTCAGAAAAGAGGGAGCAAGCGGGGGGGTGATCAGGAAACTGAGAGCCCGAGAGCAGAAGGTCTTGCTGCAGTGAGTTAGTAGGGGGGCCAGAACCTGAAGAGGGTGTTACTTTTCAGTCCCCTTCCTGTCCTGGGCCCTCTTGATGGACCCTCTGCTTATCAGTTTCCCAGGAGAAGGGGAGGCCAGGTCTGGAGGCAGCTCCCCAGGATGGTCATAGTAATCCATTCTGCCTGAGGGCTTCTCTGGGTGTGGGAAGCCCTTGGAGTGACCGGAGCCAAATGGAGTAATGATGTTTCAGTAAAGGTGTCGGGAATTTGAGGATGGAAAGGGCATGTAGGGGAGAGGAGGGAGACACACAATCTTCCTGCAACTTGGGCTGGGAGCAAATGATGCCAAAACGGAGGACATGAAATGCAGTTTTTTTCAGATTTTCATACAAACTAATTTGAGGATTAGTTTAAGCCAGAAATAATTAGGAAGGTAAAATGTGCAAAAGAGAAAACCGTGTCGCACATTTCAAAGACAAATTGGAACAATTTCTGGATTATTCCAAGACCTTTTTTCCATCTGCCAGTGACTAGGATATTTAGTTTCTAGGGCCTTTTCCCTTGCAGACCTTTGTCCTGGCTGAAAACTCATAAGTCCTTGCATTGGCCTTGGAAGAGGTGATGAGGACAGGGATGGCTATTCCTTGTGTTAGGAGAGACCAGGGAAGTTGAAAGGCTGGTGGAATAGACATAATGTGCTTTGGGCAGGAGCACGGCTTGAACCTCCAGAGACTCTTGGATGCCAGCACCTACAAGGAGGCCTATCGGAAGGACATGATCCGCTGGGGGGAGGAGAAGCGCCAGGCCGACCCAGGCTTCTTCTGCAGGAAGATTGTGGAGGGCGTGTCCCAGCCCGTCTGGGTAAGAGGGCCCCATGGCAACGTGAAGAAAACCGGTTTCCCCAGCCCTCCGCTGTGTCCGTGTCTCTGTGTCTTCACTGCCATCACTCTAGTCCAAGCCTCACCATCTCTCACCCAGACAATCGCAGTAGCTCCACCCTGGTCCTCGGCTTCAGCTCTTGCCTTCTGTGATTCATTCACTTCACAACAGCCGGAAAGGCCTTTTAAAAACATAAACCAAGTCATGTCAGTCTTTCTGTTTAAAACACTTTGGTGGCTTCCCATTGTTCTTATGAACAAAATCCTAGTCCTTAACGTATACTTCTGGGAGTTGTATGATCCAGCTCCTGCTCCCCTGTTAGCCTCCTTACTCCTTCAGCTGCAGCTACAGTGGCCTCTCTCTTTCTCAAATGAATCTAGCTCCTTCTGGAATCAGGGCATGGGCACATGTTCTTCCACCTGCTGGACTGCCCTTTCTTTCTCTCTTCATCTGTTTAGCTCCTGCTCAGTTTACATGTCACCTCCACAGGGACGCCTTCCCAGATATCCAAGTCCTAACCGGTGCTCCCTGACAGATGCTCCCGTAACACCCTACCCCTTTCCTTCCTCATTCATTCTGGCAGTAAATATTGAGTACCTAATGATGCCTGGCATGGTTCCAGGTTCTGGGGATACATTGGTACAAAAATGTGATGAAGTCCCTGCCCCCAAGGAACTTATGTTATAGTTGGGGGTGGGAAAGTAGGTACAAAATAAATATAGATTATGTCAGGTGGAGAGAAATACTGAGGAGCAAAATAAAGCAAATCTAGGCTATAAGGAGGCTGGGGAGGGGCTCCTGTTTTACGAAGGGTGTCAGGGAAGGCCTCACTGTTACAATGACATCTGAGCGGGACCTGAAGGAAATAAGGGAGTAGGCTGAACAGCTATTTGGGGAAGTAACCTTCCAGAAAGAGGGAGCAGGGAGTGCAAAGGCCCAGAGTAGGGCATGTGCCTGCTGTGTTTGAGGAAGAGCTGGGGCCAGAATGGGTGAGGGTGAGTGGTAGGAGGTAAGATCAGATAGGGCAGGCCCTTTGGAAGGGCCTGGATGTTAATCTGAGTGAGATGGGGAGTCATTGCAGGGTTTGGAGCACAGGAGAGACACGATCTGATTTAAGATTTAAAAGGCTCACCCTGGCTGCTGGGAAGGCAGGAGCAGAAGTAGAGAGGCCAGATAGAGGATCTGTCTGTGACACGGGCACAGTGACTGTGGCTGGGCTCAGAGTGGTGGTAGAGTGGAGAGTGCACATATTTTGAAGATGGAGCCAATAGGATTTGTTGATGGGTTGGTTGGCGATGGACTGTGAGGATACAGGATTGTACCAAGGATTTTGTTCTGAGTAGCTGGACAAATTGAGTTATCATTTTCTGAGACAAGGAAGGTGTGGGAGGAACAAGATTGGAGAGAAATCAAGAGTTGAGTTTCGGTTGTGTTGAGGTTGGGATGCTTGTCAATGTGCTCTGTGATCACACTGTTATTTGTGAAGCTGCTTGTTCAGTGTCTGTGTCTCCCACTAGACCATTCGCTCCTAGAGGGCAGGCACAAGTGGTTTTGCTCACCACTCTATCCTCAGCACTGAGCACAGTGCCTGGCACAAAGTAGGTGCTTGCTGTAATACTTGTTTAGGGCTGGCTGGATAGCTCAGTTAGTAAGAGAGCAGTGTTATAACACTAAGGTCAAGGGTTTGGATCCCCATACCGGCCAGCCACCAAAAAAAAAAATAGAAACCCCTCCAAAACTTGTTTAATGATTAGGTGAATAAACATGTCAGCAGTACCATCTGCCACGTAATCAGCACTCATAGCATGTGTTCAATGAATGTAAAAAGAAGACATGCTGCTGACATGTTCATAATGATGGGGGTGGAGCTGCACCACTGCTCTGGGTTCTGTAGTCTCCCACTTCCCCTCACCTCCAGCACCCTCTCCTATTGATCACCTATCTGTTTCCCTATCCTGCAGCTGGTAAGTGACACACGGAGGGTATCTGACATCCAATGGTTTCAGGAGACCTATGGGGCCTCAACACAGACGGTCCGTGTGGTAGCTTTGGAGCAGACCCGACAGCAGCGTGGCTGGGTGTTCACACCAGGTGAGCTGCTCATGACTTTGATCCCCAAGGCTCAGCACTCAGGTCAGCCACCCCATGTGTAGGGCACAGGCTACCCACCCTCTGCTCTAGGTCTCCTGCTCTCTCCCTGGCAGGTTGTGGGGAATGAGTGATGGATTATAAAGGAGAATCTGAGGCCGGGGGCTCAGGAGTGCCGGGCCTCCAGATTAGGGAGTGGGTTGGCAGAGGTTGTCCTTGGGAGTGAAGGTTCTCCTGTGACCTTGGCCTGGTCTCCTTATCTGGGCTGTCTTCTCAACGCCAGTGGCTTCTCTGGAGGTCTGATTGGGACCCATCCCATGGTTCTTCACCTTTGCTTTCCAGCCTGGTGGGGGGCTAACTGTGGGCAGAGGGCACAAGCTTGAAAACCTCACTCCTGTTTGATTAATACAGTAGTGGCAGCCAGAGAGGAGCTCCCCTAGAAGCTTCAGTGGTACAAACCTTTGTAACAGGACCTGCTCTGTGGGCAGTTCAGAGGCACAACTTAGGCCTTTTTCCCACCCTAGGTCACTGCGCCTTGGAGAAGTTCAGGTCCACTGGGTATGACCACTATTAACAGCTGCTCATCTCCTGGCCACACACTTTGTACACATCTCACTTTGTCATCACAGCAAATCCACCAGGTGGAAACTGTTATTGCCATACCCATGGTCCGATGAGGGCAGCAGCCCAAAAAGTTTAAATCTCTTTCCCAAGGTCACAAAGAGTGAGGGAAGGAGCTGGACTCTCAGCCCTCTGCTTCTATCCCTGGCTCACACTGC
Organism: Cynocephalus volans; assembly: GCF_027409185.1. NCBI lineage: Eukaryota > Metazoa > Chordata > Mammalia > Dermoptera > Cynocephalidae > Cynocephalus > Cynocephalus volans. The sequence goes on along the minus strand of NC_084467.1, from coordinate 112,602,568 downwards.
CTCCCAAGGGGATTCAATCAGACAAATTTAGGGATAAAAGTGGACTCAACCACCTTGACCTAAAATGAAAATACAATGCCCCTTTGGGTTGTCTGTGGTTTTAGATGACCAAATCTGCCCTCTGTAGGCAGTGGCAAGTGAAGAGTCAAGTTAGCAGGGACCATCTGGGGGCTCAGGTGGCTGTGGCTGCTAAGCTTGCCATCACAGTGTTTCAGAGGGAGGGGGGAAGTGCCTTCTGGATTTGGTAGAGCTTGGCTCTGGGGTAGCAGAGGAGAAGTCAGGATAGGGCCCACTCCATCTGGGGCCTGCAGACCTTGGTGCCTGGTGTTTGCCTTGGGGGCTGGGGCCTGACCTCGCCATGCCTCCTCCACAGGGGTCGATGATGGTGAGTCAGAGTGCGGCCTGGACAACTTTGGAAGCTTTGACTGGATCATTGAGAACCACGGAGATGAGCAGCACCTGGAGGAGCAGTTGGAGAACCTGATAGAATTTATCCACTCCAGACTTTAGTCATCAGGTTTAGGAGTGAGCCGGAGGCTGCCTGGGTCAGGGTAGGGCTGACTCTGCAGGATGTGCGGTTCCTGATCCTGGCCAAGGTGGGGGAGCAGACAGGGAGCCTGGATCCAGATTTCTGAGGGGGCTGGCTGATGTTGGGCAAGTCGGGAAGTCTCTGGGGACCTCATTTTCTCCATGCAGAGGACACCCCTACCTCTTCAGGAGGAGAAAGGCAGGGCAAAGGAGGGTGAATTGGCTGTGCTTGCAGCAGAAACATCACTCTCCCATGGGTGCCAGGCCTGTCGCCTGTGGTGGCCTTGCTTTCCTGTCTGGATGCTCTCATCCCCTTGTCCTGGGCAAGAACCTGGCTCCCCAGTGTGGATACTAATAAACCTCCTTGGAGCACACGCTCAAAGCTGGGTCTCTCTCATTTCCCTGACACCAGTTCAGCCTTTGTGGTGCTCAGAAGGGCCTGGGGTGTCCTGGTGGCTGTGGGCCCCTGCTCTGCCTCCCACCTGGGCTGGATGTATCCTGCAGAGGTTGACATATGCCTGCATCTCACAGGCAACAGGCCTGATTACATTGGCAGTGGGCTCGGGGCCTGAGGGTCTTGCCCTCTGGATGGCCCTAAGAAAGACTCAACAATCCACAGAAAGTGCCACCAGCAAGTGTCCCTTTTATTTATATAGCCTTTTACAATTTCCAAATTTCTTCTAGGTTTTTCACAGCTACCTCATGAAATGGGCAAGGAGAGCATTTTCATATGTATTTAGCAGATGCAGAGAAGTCAGAGAAGCAGAACAATTTGCCCGGGGTTAGAGGGTTAGTAAGTGTCATTGCTCAGAGTTAAGCATGATCCATTTGACTCCTGACCAGGGCCCCTTCTGCCACATTCCTATGGACCATGGGACTAAGTCCCACGGTTCCTTGCTATTCTCAGGCCAAGCCTGAGCACCCCAACTCTGGTCCTGGCTATGTTCTCATTCCACAAATTCTGTCAATTTTCACAAATAAGGGGACAACCAAAGAAATTACAGTTTCAATGTCATCCAAACTGAACTTTGCACATTTCTGCTGAAATCTCCTCATCCTCTTCTGCCACCACCTTGCTGGGTGCCAGGCACTGAGGACACAAAGAACAGGCCCGTTGCTCAAAGGGCTGTCAGTCTAGAGGAGAGACGGAGGTGTACCCCAGGGTTCCAGGGAACATGAAGTCAGTGCCAAGGATAACTCCCTTGGGACCTTGAGGAAGGGAGATTGGGATCTCATGACACTCCAGCCACCCACACACCCAGGTGAGCACTGACCCCTTGTCCCTTGGGCTCTGCCACTGCTGCTTGGAAATCCCACTCTGAAGCCTGGAGCAGATGCTTGTGAACAATCCCTGTCATGGGAATGACCAAAAGTCACTGGGGCCAAGTTTGGTGAGTGTAGGAAGTAAGGTCTTTGGTTCATAAACCTGGGACGAATATAAAGCAGAGGAAGGGTGGGGTAGGGGGCTTGGCCAGCAACTGTGAGAGGAGCCCCAAAGAGCAAGGGCCCCAGAGGCAACTAGTGCAACTGTGGCCTGAGACTGGAACCCCTCACAGGACCCCTCAGGGGTGTCCCCAACAAAGATATATTGAGCAAATTAAAGCATATAACAACAAAGATCAGAGCTGATCAAAGTGCCTAGTTCTTGCAGGCACCATGCTGGTGTTTTTACACTCCTGGCTCGATCTTCACAAACTATCCCCATTTTATTTATTTATTTATTTATTTATTTTTTGTCTTTTTCGTGACCAGCACTCAGCTAGTGAGCGCACTGGCCATTCCTATATGGGATCCGAACCCGCGGCGGGAGTGTCGCCGCGCTCCCAGCGCAGCACTCTACCAAGTGCGCCACAGGCTCGGCCCAAACTATCCCCATTTTAAAGATGAACAAACATACTCAGAGAGGTTACTATATAACTCACCCAACTGGTGCTGCAAATTATTAACTGTGAGAGCTGGAATTTGAGCTCAGATTTGTCTTGCTATAAAGTCCATACTCTGGGCCATAAGGTCTGGTGCCTTCTTTGTATGCCCAGCCCCTACCAGCTCTATAGGAGAGGAGGTGATGGGAGCCCACATATGGAGTGGGAGAGCCTGAGGCTGTTGACCAGCAAGTGATGTGCGGGAGGAGGGCAGAGTGGCAGCAAGTGGCCAGACAAGGCCAGGGAGACAGAGCAGACTCAGAATGGAAGGCCTTAAATGTCTGGCTAAGAAGATTGAAGGAGGAACATTGATGGTTTTAAGAGGGGTAGGGAGAATGTAATCAAACAGGGAGAACTTAGAGCCCAAGGGGCAAACCAAGAGGCTTCTGCAAGATTCCAAGAAATAAGTAGCAAAGGCTGAAGGAGATCAGATTGCTGGAAAGCAGATGGATTGGTGGTGGCATTCAACCTGGTTTCTGACCCAGCCCACCTGAGACAGAGCATATTGCCACCAAGGAAACTGGCTTAATGCTAGAAGTGGAGCAGAAGTACCAGGCCCCGGGAGCTGGCTCAGAACCTCCTGGTTCGGGGTAAGGAAACACACACTGTGTGATAGAATCACCCACTTGATTCCAGCGTGACTTTTGTAGTACTGTCTCACATCCCATCATGTCTATTTTCTGAGTACCCACTGTGGGCCAGCATGGCTTTAGGAGCTAGGAACACAACTGCGGGAGAGACATGGTCCCTGCCATCAGGGAGTTTACCTTCCAGTGAGAATCCCAGAAGGAAGACACAGACAGGATAGGTTCAACAGAACCTGGTGACTGATTAGCCACAGCAGTCAGGTGAGGTGGAGGAGTCCAAGCCTGGGCCCAAAGGCCTGTATTTTATTGCCTTTCCCAAGGGGGGTGTCCTGCAGTGTGAGGGAATGTGTTGGTACCCCGCTCCATTTCGAAGGCAGCCAATCACTGCCTTTATGGGCAATGAGGTTCTAAGCTCTGGGTGGGTGTGAAGCTATGAAGTGTAGTACTGGAGTAAGAGATCACTGGTTGTTATAGTTAGGTGTAAACAACAAGAGGCAGGGATGCTGCAGACAAGGGTGTGGAGACTGGGTGGGCCTCATGTCCTCCGGGAGGGGTGCCGACATGCTTTCCTGGTTCTGGGTATTTGGAGGAGTCACAGGATTGTAATTTGGGAAGCAGCGGGTCCATCCGCCACTTCATGATGGGTTGGTGCTGATGTCTCTTAGAATGGGACGCCCAGTGGCTAACCAGAGTTGCATCTTCTGGACTTGAAGTTCCTCCATACTTTTTTTTTTTTAAACTGACATTTCTCTAAATATAAAAATCAAGAATAACCCTGACTTTTGACACTCTATGTTATGACAAGAGCTTTAGCTGCTACTGTTAGTCTTTGCTAACTGTCTATGGTTATAATCTGAGAGTATTACTATTTATTTTTTAATATTTTGTACTTTATTTTTTTGGCAGCTGGCTGGTACGTGTACATGTTTTTTTTTTCTGTTTGTTTTTTTGTTTGTTTTTTTTTTTTAAAAGATGACAGGTAAGGGGATCTTAACCCTTGACTTGGTGTTGTCAGCACCACACTCTCCCGAGTGAGCCAAGGGCTGGCCCCCGTGTACATGTTTTTAGTCATGATTTGTTACACTAACATTCTCTTGAAGTTTTTATTATTCTATTTCTAAACAGCTTTATTAAGATATAATTAACATATAATACCACCACATACTCAAAATGTACAATTTGATTTTTTTTTTTTTTTTTTTCTTTTGGTGGCTGGCTGATATAGAGATTGAACCTTGGACCAATTTGATAAGTTTTGAAATATGTGTATATCTGTGTAACTATCACTACAATCATAATGGACATATCCTTCACCCTTGAAAATTTTCTCATACCCCCTTGTAATCCCTCCTCTTGCCTCTCCCTGACTTCCCACCCTCATCCCCAAGCAACCACTGATGTACTTTTTTTCTCTCTGGATTAGTTTTCATTTTTAAGAATTTTATGTAAAGAATCACATAGTATATTTTTTGGTCTGGTTTCTTTCACTCAGCATAATTGTTTTGAGATTCATCCACATTATTTTAGGTGTCAATAGTTCATTCCTTTTTATTTCTGGTATGTGGTATGAATATACCACAAATGTTTACCCATTCACCCGTTGATGGATGTTTGGGTTGTTTCCAATGTTTGGATATGACAAATAAAGCAACTGTGAACATTCATATACAGGTCTTTGTGTGGACATGTGCTTTCATTTCTCTTGGGTAAATACATTTTTAAGAAACTGCCAAACTGTTTTCCAAAGTGGTTGTACCACATTCCCACCAGTAGTGAACCAGAGTTCCAGTTGTTCCAGTTCCAGTTCCTTTCCAACACTTCATGTGATCAGCCTTTTAAATTATAGCCACTCTAGTAGGTATGTAGTGTTATCTCACTGGCATTTTATTTGCATTTTCCTAATGATTAATTTGATACAAATCCCATATTCATGTTTGATAATATCTCCTAGCAAACTAGGAATGGAACAGAATCCTCAGCCTATGAGAAACATCTACAAAAACCTTAGTTAACAGCATACTTAATGGTGAAATACTAAATGATTTCCCTGTAAGAATGGGAACAAGGCAAGGATGTCTGCTCTCATCACCTATTCAACCTTTTACAGGAGGTTCTAGTTAGTGCAGTAAGACAATAACAAGAAATAAAAGGAGAGCTGGCCAGTTAGCTCACTCAGTTAGAGCATGGTGCTGATAACACCAAGGTCAAGGGTTTGCATCCCAGCTGACAAAAAAGAAAGAAAAAAAAAAAAAAAGGCATTCAGATTGGGAAGGAAGAAATAAAACTGCGTTTATTTATAGATGACATGATCCTCCATGTAGAAAACTTAATGGAATCTCCAAAAAAGCTACTGGAACTGATAAGTGAGTTTAAGGTTGTAAGATACAAGATCAACATACAAAAATCAATTACATTTGTATTTCTCAGCAATGAAAAAATTTAAATTGAAATAAATAATGCCAATTACAATAGCATCAAAAAATATGAAATAGGGGTAAAGCTGATAAAAGAAATGTAAGACCTGTACACTGAAAACTACAAAACATCACTGAAAGAAATGAAAGAACTAAATAGAGATTATACTATATTCATGCATAAGAAGACTCAATATTTTTAAGATATTCATTCTCTAATCCAGGTATAATGACATACAGTGAAATGTACTGATCTTAAGTGTACAGTTCGACAAGTTTTGACAAATGTGCACACCTGTGTAACACACACCCTTATGGAAACATTTCCATCATTTTAGAAAGTTTCCTGTTAACCCTTCCTTCTCAATCCCTGCCCTCCCAGAAATATCTGCTGTTTTGATTTCTTTCACCATAGATTAGTTTTGCCTGTTCTAGAATTTCATACAAATGGTTAACATGCAAATGGTAATTTTAAACCAAATTTACAACAGTTATTTATTTTTTAGATTTCACTGGTTTACTGCTCACTTTTAATCCTTTCATGGTATCTCAACTTCCCCATTTTTGAATTTTGTATTTTGATTACTCTCCAGATAGTTGATGTGTCTTTATATTTTTTTTCAAAAAGGTTATGCAGGTAATTTATTTTCTAAACCCATGTGTATGAGAAAATGACATCCTATTTCCTCTATACAGGGACAATGACTTGGCTGGCATAGAATATGTGACCTGGTTGTACTGTCTGTTAGTGTTTAATGTTGCAGAGTCTGAGATCACCTTGACTTTTGTTCATTTGAAGGTAACCTCCTTTTTCTGCCTGGATGCTTTTGGATTTATTTTCTTTCTTTCTTTTTTTTCCTTCATTTTTGAAATTCAAATTCTGGCATTCTCCAAAGCAGACATGAGGACATGCCTTGAGAGAAAAGAGTTGGCATCTTATTGTTCCCTGCTAAATATTATTGAGTGATGAGATGGAAATTGAAATGATTTCGTACATCCAAGTGCCTGCTGGAATCTGAAGTAGTCACCTTGGGTTTTGGGGCTCAGGCACTTCAAGGATATTAACTCTACCAAATGTCTTTGGGAGCTCTACTTTGCTTTGAGGACCTGGCCTCAATAATGGAAAATTCTCATCCCCTGAGAGTGGATTTGGGTTTTGGAAACAACCAAAGGGAATTTGGTGCTAAATTCTGATGAAGGAGGCAAGGTAAAGGAAGCACCTTTTGGCCAGGAAAAATAGTCCTATAATGTAACAACTCTAAAACTTCCCCAATGTTAATTCTTAGAGAGGAATTTTTTAAAGTTGCATAGCATCCATGCCTCTATATCTTTGCATATGCCATCCGCTCTGCCTAAGGTACCCTTCCCAGTTGCTTGGGCTTGGACCCCCCACAACTTGAGCAGAGCAGGGGATACCCCCTCCCCAGTCCCAGACTGCTCCACGTTGTGTACCTTGTCACTTTTTCACCACCCTGTGAGCAATTAAGGAGAGGTGTTTTTTTTTTTTCTTTTGAATCTTTGTCTGGTGCCTGGCACATAGTAGGTCTCAATAAATGTTTGTGGAAATGAAAAAAATTGAAGTGTTAGAGAACGATATGACCTCCTAAGCTTATTGTCTTGAAGTAGCCAGCATTCATTTAGACAAATAAAGTTATGGCAAGTGTGTTTGAAGCAATGACAAACTGACCTGAGTTAAATTGCATACTCTTATTTACTTATAAACAGTGGTGTGCCAGCAAATGTTTAAAAGCCCGCTCTGGGGAAAAAAAGAACCTTGATTTGTAGTGATTGACCATTTTTGTAGTGTAAATACTTCCAATATAGTTGACTTTAGGCTACCAATGTGATGTCAACTGGCTAGAAAAATTCCTGAACATTTAAAAATTGGCTCTTCCAAGCTGGTAGAAGCTAGCTCAAGCTGGCTCCAATACACCACTGTAAAAATTCTATATCTCTTTTGTTTTTCTGTCATCACCCAGTTCATTTTGGTGACACTCTTGCTATTTATACAGCATAGATCTATGCACTGTATATTTTATCCCCTGCATCAGTCTGATTATTACTTTTATACTAATAAAACGAGGCCCAGAAACTAAGGGACTTGTCCAGGGTGGAAAAGTTTTCTTGTCTATTTCTGGGTGGAATCTCCATCTGGAGCTCCCTCCCTGAAGCCCAAAACCACGAGGAACTAGGGTTTTGTTTGCTGTGCCCAGTCTTCTGTTCCGTGGTGTTGAGGGAAGGACTCAAGGACCCACTGCTTGCCACCAGCTCACACACTCGCTTGAGAAGCACAGGACATTCCTCCTGTCATCTAAGCTGTGACGAATAGCTAGCATTTGTCTCGTTCACTCATGACCTGATGAACAGGTGACAGGGAGTTTAGCAACTTTTGTTATATGGGGATCAGCTGCTACACTTTCATGGCCCAGTTCAGGATCTGGACAATTCCTTGTTGCCTGATAGCCAAGTGAAGTGATAAGTCCCCCTTTACAGTTTGGGGCTTTAACCCTTTCCTTCCAGGTGAGTCCAGGGAGCGTCCAGCCAAAGCCAAGTTCCTTGGCATTCTAAGCTAATGGCAGTGACAGATTCCCCAGAAGGTGAGAAGAGGATCTGCTGTCTGCTTCCTGCTTGGATATTTTGTCTTTACAGGCTTCTAGTTTCAGCATTTGTGGAAGGTCTGTGTTAGGGACTGTGTGGGAATTTCTTTCTTTTTTTAAATAAATTCTGAACCTGTGGCCTTGGTGTTATCAGCACCGCACTCTCCCGAGTGAGCCACGGGCCGGCCCCTGTGTGAGACTTTCTGATCATCACCTAGATACGTGACATCCAAAAAGTGAGTATTGTAATGGACCTTGGTGATCTAGCTACAAACCCCTCACTTACCAAAGAGGAAACTGAGGCCCAGAGAGGAGAAGTGCTTTGCTCGAGGTCAAACAGCAATTAGTGGCAATGCCAGGACATGACCCCAGAGCTCCTGACTCCCTGCTTAGTGCCCTTCACCTGCCCTAAGTGTCTCTGAGAGAGTGTGAAACTGTGCCCTTTATCGGAGGATGGCATAGAAAGCTCAGTGTGAGCCCTTGGGAGCCTAGTCCAGTTCTCTGCTTCCTGGGTTTTTCCAGCCTTTCCTGAGGAGGCCAGGCCACCTGCCTGTACCACCTGGCATGTCCTATTTAGGTGAATCAAACTGTACCAGGATGAGGGATCCACAGAGTCACTTCCCAGAAGGGAACAATCCTGTGCGCTGGGGGCTGAGGGGGTGGGAGAGATGGGTGCAGACTTGGACTTGCTGTTCTTTCAGGTTTGACACTGAGATCCTGAGGTGGACGGCCTTGCCCTTCACCGTGGCTGCTTTCCATCTGGGCATTGATGGTGTCTGCTAAATGGAGACATTCCCAGCAATGTCTCTCTGTTGTGACACCTCTGGTGAATTTCCGGGCGCATCCAGACCTGAGCCAATGGTAGCTTTGTCACCTCAGGTCTCCTGCTGCAGTGGCTGGCTGGTTCTGCAAGGTGGTTGGGAGGCCTCAGGACAGCTGGCTTGGATTGGCATTGCTCTAGCAGATCCGGGGTGTTCCAGGAACTATGCTATAAATCCTGTTGAGCATTGGCCAAGCAAGCCTGGAAGGGCAGGGAGCCAAGGTCTTGGAGCCATTTGGCAAAGTCATTCTTAGCACCTGCCCTCTGGAAGAGAGTACCAGAGACGGGAGGTGCTCAGAATGTTGCCTGGGGACGGTCAGTGGGGAAGCATTGGGCAGGGGAAGATATTAACATGGGTGGTTTGCTTTATGGTTTACCACGTGTTTTCCTGAATATTATTTCATTTGATTCTTGCAATAGCCCTATTTCTGTTCCCATATTAAAGCTGAAGAAATGGGGACACAGAAAGATGAAGTGACTTTGCCCAGCACATTTTGCAGTCAGATTTGAATCCCACTTGTCACTATCTACCTGTGGGTTCTTGAACAAGTTAGGTCACCTTTCTGAGCCTTTATTCCAACCTGTAAAATGGGGATAATGCTATTCACCATAAAGGTTTGTTGATATAGCACAGTGCTTGCCCTTGGCAGGAGTGAGGGCAAGACTATGACTTTTTCCTTTCTCCCTTTCCCCACACCACACAGCCATAAGCAATTGGGCCTAGAATTGAACTTCTATTCCATTTTTGGTGTTTGCACCCTCCAATTTACCCTTTGGTATATGTGAGATAAGTTTGGCATTTTTGGAAAAGGAATTGTTATTAAGAAATAAAGGGAAGCATGGAAATAAAGATATAAATGCATGAACATAGGGCAGAATGCTGATGCTAAGTCAGTGTCATGTTGAGCTCAGGCAGGCTTCCAGGGCTTACCTACGCTACCTGTGCTCCTTTGTCCCCTTTCAGCATGTCTCCCTGGCCCAGACTTGCGTATGCCCCACAGGAAAGTCCTCCATGGACTTTCCCAGAAGTCCATGGCAGGTCCTTGGACTTTCCCAGAAGTTTCTCCCACCTGCTCTGTAAGTGGGCCCTAAATGTAATGAGCTCACGTTAAACTGATGAGTCCACTGATGAGCCCACCTTGAACTGAAAGGGGGCAACTAACCAGAATCATCCCTGGAGTAGTCTCAGCTGCCCCCTTTGGTGGCCCTGGGGCCCAAAGCAGCTTCTCAGCACACACTCAAACTCCTTCTCACCGCAGTCACAGGAGGTTTGGTACTTGACAACAGGGATGAATCTGGAGGTCCACACTTGGGATGTTTAGGCCATGCATACGTGAATCAGGTGCAAGTCACACTTTGGTCATACTCGATTTCCTTCTGTTAGTCATTCTTCACAGGCCCCACGTTTATGACATCTGGTGGGATTGAACTTGACCAGCTCAAAAATGATATGGTCAATTATGTTCAATTCCCATTAAGCCAAGCTGAATATAAGCCCATTTATTCATTCAACCGACAAGTATCTATCACCCATTGCACAGGAATTAGGACATATAAGGTTGGACAAAACCCAGCCCTTGTCTTTGGGGAGGTCATAGTTCATTTGGGGAGACAAACAAAAAAATACCACCCCCATGTAATGCTACTAACTTAAACACATATGGTAATGCCTTCAGGAGGAGGGAGGCCAAGATGGTGTGAAGGTAACTTGCAGAGTCTATGGAATTAGATGTGCTGACTCCTGCAAGCCAAGCAGGTCATGGTGACATTTCCCCTCTTGCACTTGCTGCTGTTGGGACCCACCCAGGCATGAGGGGAGATGAAGGGAGCTCAGGGAGCCCAGCAATGTCACCTCACACATACCCCAATTCTTCCACCTTTTTCCTAAGGGTAGTTTGACTCACCTGGGCCTGGGTTTCACCCTCTGCTTACATCTCAGGGAGGGGCTTGCTCTCGCCTAGTGCTGTCCAGGATGGACGGTCATCTCCACATCTTGATACTATGACTCCCTGGGACCCACTTTTGCTTTCAGGAGTTCAGGTTTCTTCTGGTCACTGATTTAGCCCCTTCCCCTGCAAAGGTTACGGATTTTATTCAGTACACAACGAACACAGTTGTTTTGGTCCCTGGATATAGTGACCTATGGAGGCCTGTACTCACAATTAGGTACTGATTTTATTTTGTTCAGTATCTTTTGCTAAATGTTCCAGGCAGGTCCTGTTCACATGGCTCCAGCCTCACCTCCTGGATGACAATTTTGGTGCTCTGTTCTCAAGCTATTCTGAACTTTTGGATCTCAGTTCCCAGAACTCACCAGGCTCTTGTTCACCTTTGTACCTCTGAGTGTTCTGTGCTCTCTGCCTGGAACACTCTCACCCTTTCTGTTCTCCTGGCTAAGTCTTCCTCTGGCTTTGGTCGTCTGCTTCCATGTCACTTCCTTCCCTGGTTTTACTACTCCTCCCTTCCTCCCCAGGGTGAGGTGTCCTTGCACTCAAATTCCATAACAGCTCTATCTTGCCTCACCACCCACTGTGAAAGTCTCCTTAACTGTACTCCCTGTGATCCTCTGAGCTCTATGAGGTCAGGGCCTGGTCCCTCTTCCTGATGTATCTCCTAGCTCTTTTCATGCAAGAGTTAGGCAATAACTGCTGTCAAATGAGTGAATGAGAGAGTGAATCCCCGACTGGTCAGGACGCCATGGTCATGACCATGAAAGTGACTGGGCTCTGGGGCATACGGGTCCCTTAGCTCAGATCCCATACAAAAAATGGTGGTGTGGCCACATGGATGTTGTCTCTTTTCCAGGCATCAGGAAGGTTGGGCAGGGGATGAGAACCAGAGTGGCTGAGCCCTGACCTGTGTCCCGCACCTCACCTTCAGCTCCATTCTTCCCCTCCCATCTCCTCTGCCTCGGTCATGGGGCCCTGCCTCTGGCTCTTTCTAGTTCTTAAACCCACTAGTGCCCCCTCATCTAGACTTGAGTGCATCAGTTAGCTCCTCTCTGTTGGTTTTTCCAGTTTCTCCATCCTCCCCTGTCCTGAAACAGCGTTCCTTCTGCTGACCCCTCAATACCATCTCACTTCTTTCTTCCTTTTCACTCCCTTAGCACGTTGCAGTTTGGCCTCTGCTCCTGCCTCCACTAAAACTGCTTCTCGAAGGTCCACAGACCGCGTTTTTCAATTCCCGTCCATGACCTGACTACCTCAGCCGACCTGTTCCCCCACTCCCTCTTTCTCGAATTCACTTTTTTGGTTCTCCTGCCTTTCTGCTCCTGCCTTCTCTATTTCTGGTTCCTCCTCTCTTCTTGTCCTTGAAATGCAGGTGCTCCTCAGGCCCTCACCTTCTGTTCTCCCTATTCCCTCTTCCCTTGGCGAGCTCACCTTGATGTGGCTGTCTCTGGAATTTTCCTGTCTCTTTACATGGATGTCCCATTAGCTAGATTCACACCGGCTTTGCCACTGTCTCTCGGAAGCTTACTCCTTCCTTTACAGGCTCCGTTTCCTTCACTCAAACTAACAGGTGCCCCAGCTGAGGCCCAGCCCTCAGATTTTGGAAATGTTGGTGAACTGAAAAGTGAAAAACTGCCACTGAAAAGTTACAAGAAGTTTTTAGTATTTAGAGGTGTTGACCTCAATTCTCTTTTAGATCAGGTAGTCTCTTTGTTTTAGGAAAATTGCCCAAAGGGGCCCTTTCCTTACACACATGTGAGGTGCACATTTACCCATCGTTCCTGGGGAGAATGCAGGCCCAGGTTACCTTAGTGCACCTGCTCTGGTCCAGCCACTCTGCTCAGTATCATTGGCTCTTGTGTATAGCTGAGCCAGAGCTCTGCCTCAGAGACTTTCCCACTTTTGGGGGGTGGTTGGGAGGAGAAATATTTATTGAATCTGTGTGAATTTAGAGGACACTGAGCTTCAGACTGCTGTTTGTTCTTGTGGGGCTGAGTGTTGTTGGGCCAGTAGTTCACAGGGTGTCCAGAGCCCCCTGAACCTAGCGCAGCCCCACCTGTATGGGAGGGGCTGTGGACAGCCTCTCTGTGTGCGCGCTGTTGGTCTTCCCGCTGGGCTGTAGGCCACAGGAGGGCAGGGACCACACATCTCTGGCGTATGGCTCACACAGCATCTGCCAGATGAATGAAAAGATGAATGAACAGCGTGTTCTGCTGTGCAGTACTTGAGGCCATAGAGCAAGAGCACCCTCTCTTGGTTGGGCTGAGGTTTCTCCAGAAGGTTCTATCATCCTGGGATAAGTAAGCTGCTACTGGGTCGGGAAGGCAGATTTTCTCCTGGCTGCTGGGGAACCTCTTTATTTCCTCCACGGGCAGGCTGGGAGTTCGTTATGGAGGAGGGCCTGTGAGCCCTGGGAGTAGCCCCTTCTCTAGTAGCTGGTGCTGTTTCTTCTGTGTGTGATGCTTTCCTTCCACGGCCCTCAGTAAGAGTTGGAAGACACAGCCAGGGGGCCTGCCCCTCACGTTTGTAGGCCTACATACTAGATGTCTAAACATTTCAGAGTTATAAATAAAACTAACGAACTATTAAATAAAATATGTCCTAACCTTATACTTTGACAAATATATCTTTATAATGACAAAATTGGAAAAAATGTAATTCTAAGTTGCCAACATATGAAAATTGACTGAATTTGATTATTAATGTGCATGTCTGGGTGTTCTCTTAATGGGCTAGAGATGATTGGATGAGTAATAAAGACAAATATTATTCATGTCATTACAGAGTTTTCCAAAAAATTTATTTTTCGTGACTTTACTTTAGCAAAATCACAAATTATGTTGATTTGGTCAAGATTTTCACCTAATTTGTGTGCTGTTGATAGCAATGGTCTAAAAAGATAAAAGTAAGGGCCGGCCCGTGGCTCACTCAGGAGAGTGTGGTGCTGATAACACCAAGGCCATGGGTTCGGATCCTATATATGGATGGCCGGTTTGCTCACTGGCTGAGCTTGGTGCTGACAACACCAAGCCAAGGGTTAAGATCCCCTTACCGGTCATCTTTTGGGGGAAAAATAAAAAGATAAAAGTAGAAAAGATGTAGCCAAGAGTTGGAACCAGCCCAAATGTCCATCATCAGATGAGTGGATACAGAAAATGTGGTACATCTACACAATGGAATACTACTCAGCTATAAAAAGGAATGAAATACTGCCATTTGCAACAACATGGATGGACCTTGAGAGAATTATATTAAGTGAAACAAGTCAGGCACAGAAAGAGAAATACCACATGTTCTCACTTATTGGTGGGAGCTAAAAATTAATATATAAATTCACACACACACACACACACACACACACACACACGCACACAAACCGGGGGGGAGGGGAAGAAGATATAACAACCACAATTATTTGAAGTTGATATGACAAGCAAACAGAAAGGACATTGTTGGGGGGGAGGGGGGGAGGGAGAAGGGAGGGAGGTTTTGGTGATGGGGAGCAATAATCAGCCACAATGTATATCGACAAAATAAAATTTAAAAAAAAAAAAAAAAAAGTAAAAATAAAAAAATAAAAACCTTAAAAAAAAAAAGTTGAAAAGATGTGCCAAAAAGTGCATAATCTGAATATTTTCTCATTAATATGTAAATTGAAATAGATATAAAACATTAAAAAATTAAAATTAATTTCCATGTGTTTTTTAAAAATTTCCTTTACTTCTTTTTTTTTTTTTCTAAAAAGATGACCGGTAAGGGGATCTTAACCCTTGACTTGGTGTTGTCAGCACCATTCTCACCTCTTGAGCAAACCGGCCATCCCTATATGGGATGTGAACCCGTGGCCTTGGTGTTATCAGTTCCACACTCTCCCGAGTGAGCCACGGGCCGGCCCCTACTTCTATTTAAAAAAAAAAAATTTTTTTTAAAGATGACCAGTAAGGGGATCTTAACCCTTTACTTGGTGTTGTCAGCACCACACTCTCCCAAGTGAGCTAACCCGCCATCCCTATATAGGGATCCGAACCCGTGGCCTTGGTGTTACCAGTACCACACTCTCCCAAGTGAGCCACGGGCTGGCCCTCAAAATTTCCTTTACTTCTAAAATAGTTAACTACTATGGTCTGAATGTTTGTGTTCCTCTAAAACTCATGTTGAAACCTGACCCCCAAGTTGATGGTATTAAGAGGTGGGGCCTTTGGGAGACGATTAGGTCATAAGGGCTCTGCCCTCATAAGTGAGATTATTGTCCTTATAAAAGACACCTGAGGGAGCTTGTTCGCCCCTTCCACCATGTGAAGACACGTAGAAGCCACCATCTATGAGGAATGGGCCCTCACCAGACACTGAATTTGCTGGCACCTTGATCCTGGACTTCCCAGCCTCCAGATTGCGAACAGTAAATTTCTGTTGTTTATAAATTACCCAGTCTAGGGCTGGCATGTGGCTCACTTGGGAGAGTGTGGTGCTGATAACACCACGGCCACAGGTTCGGATCCCTATATAGGGATGGCCGGTTAGCTCACTTGGGAGAGCATGGTGCTGACAACACCAAGTCAAGGGTTAAGATCCCCTTACTGGTCATCTTAAAAAAAAAAAAAATTAATTAATTAATTTTAAAAATAATAATAAATTACCCAGTCTAAGGTATTTGTTATGGCGCCCTGATGGCCTAAGACATCAGCTTATCTATTAAAATAAAAGACAAAACATTAGTTAAAATGAATGAATATAAAAACTTTAAAGCAAAATTTTTGAATAAAGCTGATGATTTAAAATTTTATTTTATGAAAATTTAATTAAATCTTATTACATGTTTTTATAAAAATAAAACTATTTCCAATTCTAATATTCAACATCTAGTATTCATCTAGCAGCCAATGTAAAGAATTAGTATTAAGCTTTATGCATTTACATCTAGACCTACATATTTACAAATTTACGAGTAATATGAATTATTTAATACTGAAAATATTCCTCAACCACCATGTGCAACAGTTGAGAATGCCCTGCTAATTCATGACTACTTCCATAGTTGTGACTGAAGCAGGAGGAGAAGCTAGAAAATGAACACTCAGCCCTGGTAAAGGATATGTTGTTGTGCTATCTAAAAGGATTTGACAAATTAATTAATTTGTCTTTTCTTTTACTTCAGCACTTCTCCAGTGAAGTCTTCCCTGTACTTTAACGCAGGGTTCATCTCCACTGTTGGCTGTGCCACAACCCACACACCGTCATACCTTTTGGATTTCGTTGTCTTTGTTTGGAAGACATAGGGCAAGTGATGTGGAGAAACGTTAGTCATAAAAGAGGATGTTAGGGTTCTGCAGTGCACTGCGCCAGCACTGAGCTAAGCTCCGGAGAGACCCAGCGTGTGTGTGTGTCTGTGTGTGTGTGTGTGTGTGTGTGTGTGTGTGTGTGTGTTATTATAACAGCTTTATTATAACATTCACATACAATACGATTCACTGATTTAAAGTGAATATTTCTGTGGTTTTTAGTATATTCACAGAATTGTGCAACCATCAGCACTCATTCCAGAACATTTTCATCACCTGAAAGGAAACCCCAAACCCATTAGCAGTCACTACTCATTCTCCCCTCCCTGAAGACCCTGGCAACTACTAATCTACTTTCTGTCTTTATGGATTTTCCTATTCTGGACATTTTATTTATTTATTTATTTATTTATTTATTTATTTATTTGGACATTTTAGATAAAGGAAATCATATAATATGTAACCTTTTATGACTTAGTTCTTTCACTTAGCACAATGTTTTCAAGGTTCATCCATGTTGTAGCAGGTTTCAGTACTTCATTCCTTTTCATGGATGAAAAAGTTTCCAGTGTATGGGTAGACCACATTTTGTTTATCCATCCATCAGCTGTTGACATCAAGGTTGTTCCCACTTTTTGGCTGTTATGAATAATGTTGCTACAAATATTCACGTACGTTTTTGTGTGGACGTATGTTTTCACTTCTCTTGGGTATGAGAGGAACTGCTGAGTCACCCATGTTCTTTAATTGCATTTGTACATATGCACCTGTGCATGTGTGCAGGTCCCAGGGCTGGGCCCTTTTTGCCTGGGTCCAACGGTGGTACTGGCAGCCTGGTCTCTGCTATGCGGTGGGCAACGAAGGAAAGGGCTTTTGTCACACTGGGCTGAGTAGCCAGAAAAGGGAAAGGCCAAAGCAGTAACTGTCACTTGTGGGAGATGACCAATTATATTTTGGGCATTTACGTGAAATGTAACTTTATTTGTAGCGAGGTGCTACTGTACTGGTTGTAGGGTCATCGCCTTCTTAATCATCCAGGCTTAAATTTCATGGTGTACATTTTGTGAATTCTGTCTCATTCTCAATAGCTCTCACATCTGTCCCCTTGTCTCCACTCCTTCTGCCACTGTCCTGGTCAATGTTATTTATTACTTCTTGTTTGCTCTTTATGTTTTCTGATCACAGAAGTAATGCATAGATATACAAACCTGAAGCATTGCAGAAATACAGAATGTAGAAAGTAGAGCCCCCCGTATCAAGTCCCCCAGAAATAATTATATCAATAGTTCAGTGCATTCTCTTCTAAAATTTTTACACATACTCACATATTATTCCTGTTTTAAAACAAAAATAGGATAGTACTGTGTATACTCCTCACTTTGCAACTTGTTTTTTCCTTCCTAACAAGATACATTAGACATCTTTCTGTGGGCCGGCCCGTGGCTCACTCGGGAGAGTGCGGTGCTGATAACACCAAGGACACGGGTTCAGATCCCATATAGAGATGGCCGGTTCGCTCATTGGGTGAGCGTGGTGCTGACAACACCAAGTCAAGGGTTAAGATACACTTACCGGTCATCTTTAAAAAAAAAAAAACATCTTTCCGTGAAAATACATATATCACAGCACAAAGAAATGACAAATGTTTAAGGTGATGGATATGCTAATAACCTTGATTGATTGTCACACATTCTATGCATGTATTCAAATGCCACGTTGTACCCCATATGTATGTACAACTATTATATGTCAATTAAAGGTAAAATTAAATTAAATTAAAGGAAACACATATAGATCCTCATCACCTGTTTAAATAGTGATATGTGTGGCTATACAATGGTCTACATAACCAGCCCCCTATTTATGGACATTTGGGTTGTTTCCAAGTTTCTGCCATTATAAACAATGCTGCAGTGAGTGTTTTTGTATATATATATCTCTTTGTGCATTTGTGGGAGTTTTTCTGTAGGATAAACTCCCTGAAGTGGAAATGTTGGGTAAGAGGATATAAACATTAAATATTTTATATAGATACTACTAAATTTTCCTCCAAAAGCATTATATAGTTTATACTGTCATCAACAGTTCATGAGAGTGCTGGTGCCTGCCCCTCCCAGTGCGGGACATCACTGAGTTTTGTCCTGTTCACTAGTCGCAGCAGCAGTGTGCCTCCTTTGTGGCACCGGCCTCCTATAAGTTCCCCCTCAGCCCAGTTTCTGTCCTTTTGCATGTTAATATGTCCAATACTTAGTTCTCATTACGATCTTGACAACTCCGAAATCCTTTTGAAAAATTGAAATAGGCCTGTGCAGGACACTTTTCTTCTTTCACTCAACAGATAGTTACTGACTATGAACTGTACCAGGCACTGTCCTAAGCACTGAGGACATAGCATTGACAAGAATGATAAGTGCTCTGCTGTCGTGGAGTTTAATTCTCATAGTGGAAGACAGAACACAAACAAATGAAGAAGCAAACATTTATGACTGTTATAAGTGCTATTCTGAGAATTAATACAGGGAGATGCAACAGTTACTGGGATGTTGGATGGTCAAGAAAAAAAATTCTGAGGAGAAAACACTTAAACTGAGTTCTGAATGATAACAGCAAAGATCCAGGGAAGAGCATGCTAGGCAGAGGGAACAGCATGTGCAAAGGCCAGAAAGTGGGAAGGAGCTTGGGATGGTGAGGAGCCGAAAGAAGCCAGATTGGCTTGGGTGGAGAGGGTGTTGGGCAGAAAGGAATGTGAAGAGAATAGAGGTTTAGCCAGGGTCTGGATGGGCACAGTTTTTTGAACCAAGGCAAGGAGTTTGAATTTTACATGCGATGAGAAGCCTTTGGAAGATTTGAATCACACATGTGGACTGACCTAAGTTATGTTTTTAAAGATCACTCTCGGGCTGGCCCATGGCTCACTTGGGAGAGTGCAGTGCTGATTAACAACACCAAGGCCATGGGTTTGGATCCCATATAGGGATGGCCGGTTCGCTCACTTCAGAGAGCGTGGTGCTGACAACACCAAGTCAAGGGTTAGGATCCCCTCACCGGTCATCTTTAAAAAAAAAAAAAAAAGATCACTCTCACTGGGCATAGAACATAGATTGTAAGTGGGCAAGAGAGAAAGCAGGAAGACCCATTAGGAGAAATCATGGTGGCTTGGGCAAGGGTGAAGGCAGTGCAGATGGAGAGAAGTGAACAGATTTTGGGTAAACTAACTAGGTAGATGGTGGTGTTATTTACTGAGATGGAGAAAACTGAGGGAGGTTTAGGTTTTTCTGTTTGTTTGTTTTCTTCATTTGTGCTTTTTAAAAATGTTTTCTTTTTTTAAAATTTAAAAATTTTTTGTTTTATCTTTGTTTTGTTATTATTATTATGTTTATATTATATTGAGGTATGGATTTAGAGGTAGGAAATCCAGAGTTCTGTTCTGCCCAAGGTAAAGTTTGAAATGCTTATTAAATGTTCAAATGGAGATGTCATGTAGTTAGTTCGATATTTAAGTCTAGAGTTCCAGGGAAGTCTAAAGTTCAGTGCTATAGACATAAGTTGGGAGCCATCAGCATACAGATGGTATTTAAAACCTTGAGACAGGAGGTGATCATCTAGGGAGAATGTAGTGACAGAGATAAGAGGTGGTCCTGGGACTGAGCCCTGAGGTCCTCCAGTGTTGAAAGATCAAACAACATGGAGGTCATCAGTCTCTTTGACCAGAGCAGTCTCGCTGGAGCACAGTATAGAGAGAATGAGGGATGAACAGGTAGAGCTGGGGGCTGCAGCGACTCTTCTACAGAAGCTTTGCTGTGGAGGATGGGGAGGAAGGCAGTGGGGGAGTGCCTGGAAGGGGATATGAGATGGGGGAGGATTTTTAAAGATAGGATATACTGGAGCATGTTTACATACTGATGGCTGGATTTGGCAGAAAAGGAGAAATTAATATGAGGGAGAAGGAGAGAGGAATGGGATCCGGGCACATGAATGGGCTCAGGGACACGCTCCCACCTCCTACAAGGAGGCAGAGAGAGTGGAACTGATGAGGGCGGGCTGTAGGTGATAGAGAGATGAGCGGGTCCTGCTAGACCACATCAGAGGCTTTCCTTGGGAATTTTGCAGCATAGTCATTGGTGCGATGTATAAGAGTGTGGGGGGTGGGGAGGAGAAGGTAGGAGGTCTTAGGAATGAGGAGGAGTGAACTCATCATTTTGGAGACTGGGGAAGAGTCTATTCCAGGGAAGTGCAGTGGGATTACTGAGTGCTCATTTGAGATTGACTTGTAAATATGCCCAGCTCTTTACTCAGAGGAATATCTTTTGTTCTCCTTTCAGGCCCGGCATTCCCACCCCCATACCTTTGCGCATTCATTTCTTTACTGGGGTGCACTAGGTGGGATCTGAAACAGGGATGGAAGGAGGTAGGTAAGGAGAAGGGCATGCACAGTGGAATAAAACCGAACAGGTTCCCTGTCCCCAGCTCAGGAAGTCCCATAGCAACCCTGGGCAGTGGCAGGAGACTAGCTGGGCCCGCCCTGGCAGGGCTGGAAGCAGAGCTGACTAATGTTAGGAGGCCTCTTGGTGCTATTGTTCTGGGTGAGGCTGGCGGCAGGGGAGGTGGTGTCAGGCGGGGATGCCAGTGTGGGAAAGGAAGCGAGGCTGCTGTCGCCTGCCCCGTGAGAAGGATGGAAACTGTGAGCTTGGTGTGCAGGTTTCGGCCCTGGGGAGGTTCCGCCCCAGTTCCCATGGAGCAGGTAGGAAGTTGCCCTTCCCCTGACCCCTTTCTGCCATGAGTGGCTTTTCCATCATCCCAGCTGAGCGTGGGGTCAGCTAGACCCCTCAGCTCCCACGCCTGCTCCAGCACTGCCCCAGCCAGTGTGTGTATGGGGGGACTGTTTCCCCCCACCTGGCTCTAAGGCTGGCTGAAGGGCGAATGCCAGCCTGTTTGATTTTCCCAAATGCCAGTGAGGCAGCTGATTGCCAGCTGAAGTGCAGGGATTTGAGGCTCACACATTGAATGGCTTGCCCCAGGCCTCACTTGGGTACTTGAAATCTCTCTTGGTCCACTGGGGGATTCTAAGGTTTCTAGAAGGACAGAATACTTTGTGGTTCTGGTGAGGTTTGCTGCTGTTTGCATGATGGGCTGTGTAGGCACAGTGAAGATGATTTTTCTTAGTGTTTGTATAAGAACAGAGGCAGTGTAGGGGTCCAGAAATGGGCCCCGAAGGCCTGTGTTCAAATCTTCTTCCCTGTAGGTGTTAGTCACATGACCTTGGGCAAGCCATTTGATCTTTTGGAGCCTCGGGTCCCCATCTGCTCCCTGGGGCCAGTCCTCCCTGCCTGGTTCTAAGGGCTGTTGTGAAGCTCCCTTGAGATAATATATAGGAAAGGGCAGCACAAGGAGGAGGGATTCATTAACTCGAAGATAATAGGCCACGTCAAAGCCTGGATTTTATCTCAGCCCCAGAGGGAAAGGATTGCTTTTCAAAAGAAGAAGATTCATTGTACTTATTTGGGGGTTTCATGACTATGTGGATTTCTTTGTCAAAGTCTTGTGGCCGCTTAGAGAAAGGCACACAGGGAGATGGATGAGGTGTTGCCGATGCAGGTGAAATTCCAAACCCCGCTGGTCTCTAAGACCTTCTTGAAGTGGAGAGCCCTTAGAGGCCGAGAAAGCCACTTAGAAGGCAACTTGTATGATTTAAAATTCTAAAGATGACTTGACAGCTGAGTATGTCCTTTGTTGCTTAATAGGTTTTCTCCAGCTAATTCTCCTGGGTTCTTTGCATTTCCTGGACAGAAGGAGTCAGTTTTAATATCTCTCCTCACTGGCAATAAGCTGCTGCCTGGTGAATGGAGATGAGAAAGTGCAGGTAAGTGGGGGAGGGAGAACCAGAGTGAGAGGATCTCAGCCGTAGTGCTGGAGGGCAGTCAAGCCGCCCTCAAGGTCATCTGGGGGTCACGGAGGGCCTACCCAGCTGCCGGACAGATTCTTGTTTTCTGATGAGCTCCTACTTATCCTATAAATCAAAGATTAAGTGATTTCCCATCTAGACAAAATGAATCAGCCCTTCTTTGTGCTCCTATATCAATATGGAAGATTTTGGTTGCAAGGAACAGAGAAAAATCAACTTAAATGGACTTAAACAATAAAGAGAATTTATTATCTTAGATAAGCAAAAATTTCTGAGGTAATGTTAGCTTCAGGCACAGTTTGATCAAGACTCTGGCTCTGTTTCCTATTAGTTCTCTAGGCTCTACTGTCCTCTGATGTATTGATTTTGTCCTCAGCTGACTTCTCCCATGGAGATAAGATGGCTGTTACCAGCAATGGAGACTACATTCATCCTTGCTTATTTAGAAGCAGAAAGAGAGAATGCCTTTTTCCCCAGCCAAAGAGCAAAAGCCCTAAGACTTGCTGTGGTTGAACCAACATGAACTGGCCAAGAGAATCCATGCATTGACTGACTTAGGTCAACATTATCTCCTCTTCCTGAATCAGTCAGTGTGTGGTACAAAAGATGAAACTATGCCAGGCAGTGCCCACCTTGGAACTGGGGTACTCAAACATGTGGTTGCTATAAAGTACAAGTGAGGTAGTTCCAAAAGGGAAATCTTTTATTGGAGGAGAAGAGGGTAATTGTTGCTGGGTATGTAACCACCATTGCCCACTGTACTCACATGGTTCTTGGTATACTAAAGTCATGGGCATTTATGTTTGACTTTCCAATTCTTCTTAATATTGATGAAGTTCAATTTGTAAGTTTTCCTTTTATGGACTGTGCTTTTCATATCATATCTAAGACATCTGTGCTTAGCCCAAAGTACAAAGATTTTCTCCTATGTTCTCTTCTAGAAGTTTTATAGATTTAGGTTTTACATTTAAGTCTAGAATCTATTTTGAGTTAATTTCTGTGTATGGTTTAAGGGATGGATCAAAGTTAATTTTTTACATATGTATACCCAATTATTCTAGCATCATTTATTAAAAAGATTATCCTTTCTTCACTGAATTGCCTTTGCACCTCTGTTGAAAAGCAGTTGTCTACACATGCAGACATTTCTGTACTCTAAATTCTATTTCACTGATCTATTTGTGTGTTTTATGCCAATACCACACTGTCTTTATTGTAGCTCGATAATAAGTCTTAAAATTAGGTAGTTTAAGTCCTCTAACTATCCCTTTCAAAGTTATTTGGGCTCTTCTAAGCCCTTTGCATTTCCACATAAACTTTAAAATCAGTTTATAAGTTTCTACAAAAAAGCCTACTGTGTTTTTCATTGAGATTGCATTGAATCTGTAGATCAATTTGGGGAGAACTGGCAACTCAACAATATCGAGTCTCTGACTCATGAAAGACCTTTATTTGGATCTTTTAAAATTTCTCTCAGCAATGATTTGCAGTTTTCAGTGTATGGATCTTGCATGTCTTTCATCAGGCTTCCCTATTTCCGATTTCATGTTTTTGAAGCTAGTATAAGTGGCACTGTTTATTTCAATTTTTTTTGTAGCACATTATTTATTTATTTAATGTTTAGATAGAAAATTATTTTCTCAACATGCAAATGAGGGAAAACATCACAAATTGAATTTAAAGTCAGTTGATAAGGAACAAATTTAACACACAAAGATTAACATCCTTAATGTATAAAAATGAATTATGGAGGTGGGGGGGAAATGAATTAGAAAAATCTTAACAGAAATTTGGTGAAGGACATGGGCACAGAAGTCACACACCCCAAAGAAACATTATGTGGCTAATAAATGCATTCTAAGATGTTCTTGCGGGCAGGGGTAGTGGCCCACAGCCCCTGGCCTCAGGACCCCAGGCATGCTCCATTGCTTGCCTGGTTGTGGGAGGGGGTGGGGCCTTATTTCGATTTTGGATTGTTCATTACTAGTAAAAATACAGTTGATTTTTTGTGAATTGATCTTGTATCCTGAAGCCTTGCTGAACTCCATATATCATTTCTAGTAGCTTTTCCTCTTGGGACTCCTGGGAGTTCAATTATGCACACGTTAGGCCACTTGAATCTCAGTGATGCTGTGAGAAAAGTATCTTGGATGGGTTTAACAGCTATTAGACACTGTAGAATAACATTAGTGAACTTGAAGACATGTAAATAGAAATACCCAACATGAAACACAGAGAAAAGAAACTAAAAAACTGAACCCAGCTGACATTTTGATGGCAATCTCATGTGAGACCATGAGTCAGAATGTCCCAGTTATGATGCACCCTAATTTCTATCCTAAAATGCTTTTAGATAATAAATGTTTGTTGTTCAAACTACTATATTTTGGAGTAATTTGTTATGCAGCAAGAAATAACTAATCCATCCTCTTTGCATTTCCCTCTAACTAATCCATGTGTAAGTTTCTCTTCTTTAGTGAACAAATCTAAGGAGAGAATCATGAATTCACTCTTAGCTCTGCTTTTGTAACTTCCATTTGTCCCTATCTCACTGCAGTAAGTTTCTGTCACTCTCCCTCCCACCAACTCCACTGACTCAGCTTTCACTAATGTCATTTGTGAACTCCTTGTGGCCATGGGCATTTTACAGTCCTCATCTCTCCTGACCTCTCTGCTGTCTGGCATGCTGTTGATCACTCCTTTTCTTTTTATGGCTCTTGATGCTCTATTATTTTCTTGACCTTCCTAGTTTTCAGTCATTCCTTCTAGACCTCCTATGTGGGTTTCTTCTCTTTGGCCGTGTAACTGTTGTTTCCCCAGAATCTTGCCTTCCCCTCCCCAAGTTCTCACTCTACAAACTACACACACCTTCTCCCATGGACATCTCATCCACACATGTGGCTCCATCCACAAACTCCATGCTACCACAGTCTTGTCTGTAACCATCTGACCAGCTTCATGGCTTCCATTATTGCCCTCTGTGCTGCTGCTGCTGATGATTTTGGCTGAAAGTAATAGAAAACCCAACCCAAGCTGGCTCCAACATAAGAGGCCATATATTAAGAAGGTCACATAATAAGAAGGCTGGGAGGAGGGCAGCTCCAGAGTTGGTTGATTCAACAACTCAGTGATGTTATCAAGCTACCTAGCCTCCTTTTTCTCTGCTCTGCTATCCTAATTGAGTTCCCTTCAAGCTAACTCCCCTCATGGTCCCAAGTATCTGTCATGGATTCAAGTATCACATACAGACCCAACAACATCCAGCATCAAGGAAATCTTTCTCAGAAGCCTCTTACAGACTTCCCTTACTATTTTGTTGGCCATCACTTGCCTATGCCAAAACCAGTCACTGTTAAGGGGAATGGGACCACATGGTATCTTCAGACCAATTATAATTCAACACCTGAGACTGGAGAGGCGGTCCTCCTTATCAGAGACACATGGCCACATGAAGGATGAAGTACCTGAACAATCTTGGGTTCTGTTACAAGGAAGAAGAGACAGCGGCTTCTGGGGAGGTAACTGTGTTTCTCTCTGACTCCATCTCCCAGTGTGGTGAGACATCTGACCATGCCAATGCTTTGATTAACCCTTCAATGGCTACACAATGACTTATGTTTAAATTCCAAGTTTGTAGCATGGCACTCCAGACTTCCACGACCTGCTCTTTATCTACCTCTCCAGTCTTTTCTCTGACTCCTCCCCACCTTGCCCTTTCATACTGCACCAATGCCAAATACTCTATGTTTCCCACCCTTGCCACACCATACCATACCATACCATTATCCCTCAATGCCCAGATCAGGCATCACTTCCTCCAGGAAGCTCCCCAGAACTTCCAGGTGATCCAAATACCTCTCCCTGAGTGCCCACATCACCCTGTGTATCCATTCTCTCTCTTAATCCTCTGTGACATTGACATTTCTGAGCACCAAGAGCTCCATAACTCTTTTCTGAACTGAACTGCACCCCTGCTGACCTCTCTCCTGAGGCTCCAGGCCTATCTGACATGTGTATTTGGTTTGTCCCACGGACACCTGAATCTCAATATGTCCAATAAGCAGTATCAACATTTTGTTCGTATCTCTTCTTCCTCCTTCATTCCTTATCTTAGGGAATGTACCTCTATGGAGCTGCTCAAGACAGGAATTCGGAAACTACCTGTTCTTTTTAAACCCCATATTTATTTTGTCACTAAGCCCTGTCAATCCTATCTTCAAATATCTCCCTAATTTCCCTCTTTCCCTCCTTTCTCTTCTCACTGCCTTAGTTCAAGCCCTTATCATCTCCCTGGATTACTGCAGCAGCATCCATATTGATCTCCTTGTCTCCGTCTTATGCTGTTCTTTCTCTACACTGTAGCCACAGTGTGTTTTTTAAGAAGGTCACTCTGTGCTTAAATCTTCTGATGCTCTCTATTCCCTTATCAAACTACTTTTCTTGGTTGTAAGACCCTTCTAGTCTGGCTCCTACTTAATTCTTCAGCCTTTTATCATACTCTCACATTCATGTGAACTCAAGCCATATGGGATTACTTCCAATTTTCCCAAAGTAATTCCCCAAAGCTTTTTCTCTGCCTTGAGTGTGAATCTTCTCATTTCTCCCCACAATTGGCTCATGAATCCTCATCCTCCAGGGCTCAGCTCAAGCTTTATTGCCCAGAAAACTCACCCATTTCTACTACCCACATTGATCCCACATTGATCCCATGTTGCCCTCCAATGTCACAGCTCCTGGTTCTGCAGTAAGGTTTTAGTGGGAGCCAGGGTGGGGGTGGGGCTCTGACACTAAACACACACTATTTGGTTACAACTGAGACAGTGTCAGGAAAGAAAAGTACAGGGTGTTAATGGAGTAAATAATGGGGTTCTGCCTTAGCTGAGGAGCCAGGGATGGCTTTCCTGAGGAAGTGCTGCTTATATGGGACTCCAGGGACGAGGAGGAGTTGGTGGCCAGGTAAAGAAGATGGTAGTGAGGGGGCGTCTTGGTGGTATTCCAGGCAGAGGAACGTCACATGGGAAGCCCTGAGCAGTGAGGAGACTTTGCTCTTGGAGGAACTGGAGGGAGCCAGTGTGGCTGGTGTGCAGAAGCAGGTGGGGGGTCGGGAAGGGTAACCCAGAGGGGCAATATGATCAGATCTGCATTTTCAAAAGATTGCTCTGCTGCCATGTGGATGATGGATTTGAGGGCTGGAGAGGTGGTAGTGGGACCAGTAGGAGGTGTGAGCATAGTGATTTGGACTGGAGAGGTAGGAAGCAAAGGAGGGTGTTGTGAAGGGCGGTTTACAAGGCTGGGT
Organism: Cynocephalus volans; assembly: GCF_027409185.1. NCBI lineage: Eukaryota > Metazoa > Chordata > Mammalia > Dermoptera > Cynocephalidae > Cynocephalus > Cynocephalus volans. The sequence continues at coordinate 112,575,274 of NC_084467.1, read as the reverse complement.
CAACAGGACTGGGGAGAGGCGGGTGCCAAGGAGAGCTCCCATCATCTGGGGGATGATGGGGTTCTGCCTGAGGTGGGGGACCCTGGATGAGGGGATGGTTTTGGGGAATCAGACTGAATCTATTTGGGACACAGAGTGAGCTCTTCAAGGATGGACACAATATTATCCATCTGTAATTCTCTGCCTGGGCACAGTAGGGGTCTGAGAAATGTTTGCAGAATGAAGGACTGGAAAGACTCTCTTGGGTTTGCTGACATGTTTTTTTTTGGTTGAACAGTCAGCACACAGTGCTGCTCCTTGGCTGACAAGGGGAAAGCCCCTGTTACATTGTTTCTAACTTGGTGAGTTACCTGCCCAAATAGACTGTTTTGATGGTTATACCAAATGACAGCAGAGAGAGGCACACGTGTGTAGACAGTGCTGTGTGGGGGTGTGTGACAGAGAGAACAAGGGACACTGGGAGTTGGGGGAGCATTGCACTTAGCATCTCATCACCATTCATTAACATTTGCTGCTCAGCTGGGGGCATGGTCTGGCGGCAGTGTAGTGCTTTTAACCCAGAGATTTGGAACACGTTCCCACCTCTAACATATAACATTCCCAGAGTTCCTCAGAGGCTTGGGGATCCATCTGTAGCCATGAAGTATAACACACACAAGGCTGAGGCTCAGCCACACTGCTAAGGTATCTGAGCACAGTTCATTCATCCAACCAACCACACACTATTCATTCATTCTCCCACCACCTGTCAGGCCCTGTGCTGGGCTCCAGGTACATAAGGGCAACAAAACAGGCCTGGTCTCAGCTCCCTTGAACTCCCACACTTCATGTGCACGAGGTGATGCCACTGTCACCAGGGCCACTTTTAGAGTCAGCTAACAGGATCCAGAGCATATTATCCTCACTTCCATCTAAGCTGGCTGAGTTGCAGCACTTCCACAATCCATGGATGATGCTGTTATTGGGAGTTTTATCTCTAACCACATGTACCTACTTGCTGGAAGTTTGCAGCAGCAATGCTTACAATGACCAGAAACTGACAACCACCCACATGCCTGGGAATAGTGAATGGCTAAGCAAAATGTAGACATATGATGGGAGAGCATGACATTATCTAACAAAAATGTGGGATTATGTTGATGTGTTAATGAGATGGGCTTTACTGTATCTATGAAGTTACCCTTAATGAAATAAGAACATAAAACATCAGGTACACACTAATTACAACTGCTCTAAAACCTATGTATACATACTGTAATCTCCATTGTGTAAGGAAAATGCTACTTTAGGTAGAGGAATTATACATACATGATCATTCTGCTTTCATATGGATTGAATTGTGCCCCCCAAGTTTTATGTATTAGAAGCTTGATCCAAGAACAAAAGAAAGAATCACAATAATACATTAAACTTTCCAAAAAAAAAAAAAAAGAGAGAACAGGACTGCGGTTATTAAAGTTGGGAAAGCAGGAGGGAGTGGCGGTTAGCAAGAAATTAGTTAAGGGTCACAAGATTGATTATGTTTTATAAACATGAGTATACTAATTATCCTGATTTGATCACCACATATTATACACATGTATTGATATTCAATTCTGTACCCACAAATATATATAATCAATTACCTCACAATAAAAAACTATCAAAAAAAATTGTGTGAAAGTAAACGGGAAAAAAGAAAAGCTCGATTCCCATTAGAACTGTTAAGGGTGGGAAATGCTATAATGGTAATTGAAAAGTGGGGCCTTGAAGAGGTGATTAGATTCCTAGGACCATGCCTAATGAATGGATTAATAATGGTGGTCATGGGCGTGGTTCTGAGCGCTTTAAAAAGGGAGCTCTCACACCCTCTTCTTCTACCATCTCGCATGTGATACGCTGTGTCACTGAAGCCACCATCCAAGAAGACCCCCACCAGATGTGTGCCCTGGACTTTGGACTTCCCAGCCTCTGAAACTGTAAGCAATAAATTTCTTTTTCTTTTTCTTTTTTTTTGTGTGTGGATGGCTGTTATGGGGATCCAAATCCTTGACCTTGGTGTTATCATACTGCTCTCTAACCAACTGACCTAACTGGCCAGCCTATTGTTTTCTATTCTTTTCAAACTTTTTATAATGAGCAAGTAGGTATTTACGGTGAAAATTCAGAAAAGTAAATACATTAAAATCCTCCTATGTTTACACATTGGCATAGGTCAGAAAGGTCTTTTCAGGGATATAGGAAGAGCATGGTGATCACTAGACTCTGTTATTAGTATTTGTAATGAACTAGACATTAATATTTGAGAGCTGGACTAGGTGGGCACTAAGTGCCCTTTTACTCTGAAGTTCTGTGACCCAACTTAATTCCATACAAGTTGAACAGTCACAATCTAGTCAGGGAGGCAGACTTATTTATTTACTCATTCATTCATTCAACACATATTTATAAAGTTCCTACTATGTTCCTGGAATTGTCCCAGATGCTGGAGAACATAAAATCATAATTATAGGGCTGGCCCGTGGCTCACTCGGGAGAGTGTGGTGATGATAACACCAAGGCCATGGGTTCGGATCCCATATAGGGATGGCCGGTTAGCTCGATGGGAGAGCGTGGTGCCGACAACACCAAGTCAAGGCTTAAGATCCCCTTACTGGTCATCTTAAAAAAAAAAAAAGAAAAACATTGAAAAATTAAAATTAATTTCCATATGTTTTTTAAAAATTTCCTTTACTTCTTTATTTTTTTTTTCTAAAAAGATGGCTGGTAAGGGGATCTTAACCCTTGGCTTGGTGTTGTCGGCACCACGCTCAGCCAGTGAGCTAACCCCCATCCCTATATGGGATCCGAACCCATGGCTTTGGTGTTATCAGCACCACACTCTCCCGAGTGAGCCACGGGCTGGCCCTTACTGGTCATCTTTTAAAAAAAACAAACAACATAATTATAATATGATGTAAGAAGTGCCCCAGTGGAGGGTCCTACAGAGTGTTTGGGACACAGAAAAGAGGGAGCAGCTAACCTTGCTTGAGGATGTGGGGTTCAGGGAAAGCTTCCTAAAGGAGCATCATGTGAACAGGGCCTTGAGGCATGAATAAGAGTTCTCTAGGCAAAAAACAGGGTCAAAGGGAGCCTGTGTTATGTTGGAAGTTATTTTTGGAGGTGCCTACATGTGCTGTGAGGGAAGACAGGATAAGATTGTTTATAGATTGTTTATTCTGCTGTCCTCCTCCCAGCCAGGACATCAGAATAAGAATTTGAGTTCAAGTCTGAACTCACAACGTTAGAATAACTCCTTTGAGGCCTGGCTGTTTTCTTAACCCATGTTTAACTAAGAGTCATGTCTGTTCAAGGCCTCTTTCAAGGCCTCTTGGAATAATGACCCCCTTGCCCCATTAGTGCCACCAGATCCAGGAACTGGAAACATCTGGATCCTGCTGGGCTAGGCAAACATGTGTGACCTCCCGATTTCTATCCTCATGCGGAAAGCAAGGACGGCTTCCAGAAGACGACCTAGGCCTGGAAATTCCAACTGGTAAATATTAGCGTTAACAGGAAACCTTGAAAAAGCGATTAGTGGGCGTCTCGTCTGTCTAGTTCTGTTGTTCCTCTTTCTCCCCTCCTTTTCTCAGTCTTTCTCTCTTTCCTCTTTCTCTTTTGTCTCTCCTTCTTTGCCACATCTATTTGTTTCTTTCCTTCTTTTTCTTTTTCTTCTCTCTCTCATCTTTTGTTCTCTATCTCCTGTCTCTTGTAGTGTTTCTCTGTCTCTCTTGCTTTGCCTACCTTTCTCTCTCTGTCTTTCTCTTTCCCATATCTCTTGCCCTCCTTGGGGTCACCCCTTTGGTTTCCTCCATTCAGGGGAGCTCCCAACTTGCCTTTGAGGGTATTTGGAGAGGGCAGAGGTGGTGGGTCGCTCTGAACTTAATTAGCTTTCCTTAACAAGGATCTCTTTTTGAGGAGCCTGGTTTTCAGCATGAAAATATAAAGGGCTCTTTAATTCTGGCTCTCACATATCCCCACTTGAGCTGAAACACTTCCAGACAGATAATCATCAGGTTTCTTACAGGAAATTAAAGAGCTTAGCCACGTGTACTTGTTCACATCACCTGCATTGCCTGTTAAGTTTCATGAAAGGCTTTGCTTCCCTGGTATGTGATAGAACAAATCTTTAATAAGATTTCTTTCCCAGATCTCTCTAATGAAGTTGGTATTGTATGTCTTCTAGATAAGCTCATAATAAAGCCAGCAGGTTCCCATTTTGGTGCAAGCCAGTGCCTCACCCCTTCTTATCTGAGCACAAGGACTCGGAGCTGGCACACTGGGGAGCTGCCCTGGGGGCAAGGGCCCTTGCAGTGAGGTGCAGTCAGACCTGTGCCTGGCCTGGCAGATGGAGCAATGCAGTGGTGCAGCACATGCCTATCCTTGAGCCCCTCTCTCGTGTCTACACCCCTCTGGTCAGCATGGTAATCCCACCTCACTTCGTCAGTGATTGGTTTCAGTCTGAGCACGTAACCCATTTTTGACCAGTGAGATGTGAAGGAAAGACTAGGGATTCCTGGGACAGTTTTTCTCATTATTAAAAAGAGATCCATGACAGGGATGCTTCCCTTTGTTGTCTCTGGACCTTTTTTTTTTTTTTAAAGATGATCAGTAAGGGGATCTTAACCCTTGACTTGGTGGTGTCAGCACCACACTCTCCCAAGTGAGCCACGGGCCAGCCCTGTTGTCTCTGGACTTTGAAGGGTGATGGTGGGATGCCTGGATGTGCTGTGACCACTTTGTGATCAACATGCTGAGGATGGAGGGGCAGAAAGTCAGAAAGATCCAATGTTCATGGTGACATGTGCCACCAAGTTAATGACCCCTGGAACTGTTTAGCCTTTTGAGTTTTTAGTGTGCGGGATAATAAATGTCCTTCTTTTTAAACTCTTTTGAGTTGAGTTTTCTTTTTCTGCCAACTAAAAGCATCTTAACAGATACAGACAGGGAGGTCCAAGATGGGCTCACCATGTTTTATAAGGGAGGTCTGAGTTCCCTGAGAGAGGGCCAGAGTGGGGAAGTGAGCCTTGGAATCAGGTGGCTTTGCCTGCAATGAGTCATGGGCAAGTCAACCTCCCTGAGTTGAAGTTTCCTTGGCTCCAACTGAGTACTGAGTACCACCCAGATGCTCAATAACTGTCACTTCTCTTCTTCAATACGTTGATCTTCCAGCTATTTTTAAAGGGACCAAGAGGTGCCAGTTGCTGAGAGCTATTTAATGACATTTCAATACTGGGAAATTTTATACAGAGACCATTCTGAGTCCTTTACCCACAGTTGCTCCAAGTACAAATCACGTCTCTAATGCCAGCAACAGCGTTGAGGGGGAGGCAAATACACCCAATTCTCAATTCTCCATGGTGATGAAGGATGTGGATAATTGGAAACAGCAGATAATCCCTGAACCTGCTTTGAGTCACTGACTTCTACTGCCTCCCCCACTGTCACTTTCCTGAAGCAGATGTCAAACTGCCACATGGATGCACGTTTCTCCTCCTCTCTCTTCTGGTGCATCACTTGGCAAAGCTGCTTACTTCAACATGGCCAGGGCCAGGGTGCCAGGAGAAGCAAGGGGGCCAACCACCACCTCCCCAGCCAGGAGCAGCCTGGAAGCTGCATGACTGAGCTTGGCATTGGAGTGGGGCTTTGTCTACCCCTTGGGCTAGTTTGACTTTGATTTCTCCAAGCTCTTTAGTAGGTCAAAGACAAGAAGCCTCAGCCATCCTCCAGGTGGAAGTGAGCTCCAGAGATGCTGGGCTCCTCTCCTCAGGCCAGCCAGGGCACAGCTATCTTCATGTGTGCTCAGAGCGCCTTCCCACATGCCACACATTCTTTGGAAATAAAGATGTCTCCCCTCTCCTGAGCAATGGCATGAACTAAGGTTAATTGTACCAAATGGGTTTAGGGCTCCTGGAGTCTTGACCCAAGCCCCCTTCTGAGTCAGTAGAACACCTTCGCACAAGAAGGATGAAAAGTGAGGAGAGAAGGAAGTCAACATTCCTTGGTGATAGAGTTTGGACATGTTGTCCCCACCAAAGCTCATGTGGAAATCTGATCCCCAATGTGGCAGTGTTGGGAGCTGTATGAGTCATGGGGGCGGATCCCTCATAAATGGATTAATGCTCTCCCTGGGGGAAGGGGGACTGAGTGAGTTCTCGCTCTATTAGTTCCCACAAAAGTTGGTTGTTTAAAAGACCCTGGCACCTCCTCCCTCCCTCTCTCTCTCTTGCTTCCTCCGCCATGTGATCTGCTTGTACCCACTGGCTGCCTGCCACTTTCCACCATGAGTACGAGCAGATTGAGTCCCGTGCCAGATGCAGCTGTCCCAGAATCGTAAGCCAAATAAACCTCTGTTCTTTATAAATTACCCAGTCTCAGGTAATTCTGTTATAGCAACACAAAACGGACTAAAACACTTGGGTACCTACTATGTGTCTAACACTGTGCTAACCACTTCACATCTATCACTTCACGAAGAGACCAGATCTTTCCAGTTAGAACTTGTCTAACCTGGGCCGGCCCGTGGCTCACTTGGGAGAGTGCGGTGCTGATAACACCAAGGCCACGGGTTCGGATCCCATATAGGGATGGCCAGTTAGCTCGCTTGGGAGAGCGTGGTGCTGACAACACCAAGTCAAGGGTCAAGATCCCCTTACCGGTCATCTTTAAAAAAAAAAAAAAAAAAAGAACTTGTCTAACCTGAAGTAGGAGATACTGACTGCTTATTTGTCTCTGGCAGTCTCTATTCTTCTGGAAAATTCCTGCCTTGGTATCAATACCATACAAATAAAATTCCTACAGTCCCAGATCCAGGTTCAGGTCTCTCAGGATCTCTTGCTGTCTTGTCCTTTCTTTCTACAGTAGAAGTTTGACCAGTTGAGATCCATGGGTCTGAGAGCACCAGACGACCTAAAATGTCTGTTGGGCAAGGAGGAGTTGGTGGCCCTCTTGGCCTTATTGGAAGATGCAGATGTGCCCCACTGCTCGGAGTCAAGGCCCACACTGATGGAAGCAACCATGATAAGATCTTGGGGCTGCCAGGGCAGGCTCTCACCTCTTTTTCTTTTCTTGGCCTTCTCTTGCCCTCCTGGCTGGCTCAGAAGTTTCTCTAATGAAAGTCAAGAAGTAGGAAGCCACTGGCCTTTCTTACGCTCTGGGGCTCACATTTTCCAGTTCCTGGAGTCACTAGGAGGCCTCATCACAGGGTTTGCAGGGGGAGAAAGGTGCTAAGAAAAGAGGATTAGTGCTCACCAGGCCTCCCAGGAACTCCCATGATGGGTCACAGGGATTGCTGGAGAAGCAGTTTGTCAAAAAATTGGCCCTGGGAACACAATTTTGGAAACAATCAGAGGAGGCAAGATTTCCTAAATTGTAGGAAAAAGCTCTCCAGTTAGAATAATGGCTTATATTTGTCACACATTCTTTCTGAGATGTACAGCCTCATTCATTCCCAATCTGAGACGTGACTTTCAGATGCCAGATGGGAAGAGAGCCAAGATGAGGGTGCTGGGCCTTGGAGTCTGAAACTCAATTATTTAATCTTGGGCAAGTCTCTAGGCCTCTCTTGGCCCCAGTGTCTCTTTGTAAAGTGGGACAAGAACTGCTTTGCAGAGAGACACATTGGTAAATGGGGGGATTAGAAAAGTCTTTGATTCCTCCCTCCCCCTCTCTCCCAGTCTCTTTATTTACATGAGGTACTTCAAAAAGTTCATGGAGGTGGGTGCGGTGCAAAAAGAAAAAAAAAGTTCATGGAAAGATTCACATCATCCTTTAAGTCTATTTTTCCATGAACTTTTGAAGTACCCTTGTATATATGTCTATTTGTATACACACATATATACTCATACATACATATGTGTGTATGTATGTGTGCATATATGTATATCTATAATCTCAAGGGTCTTTTGGGATGGAAATGGTCTTCCCTAGTCTGTCCGCATTCTTTCTCCAGGGCTGATGCTTATGGGGAGGGAGGTTTCTGAGGCAGTGGTCAGGGCAGAGCAAAGCTAACTCTGTCCTCCTTGTAGCCACACTCTTATGTCACTGGGCATCAGGCACTGAGTGAGACAAGTACAGCCTCCAGGAGGCCACCCCAGCCACCACATATGTGTTCAGTGACTTATAGGACCCAATGTGCTCTCCTATATGCCCTCTCTTTAAAGGTTCATTGTGGCCACTGGGGGCTCTGGAGGGTGAAGCTGACTGTGCCCTGCCCGGCAGCGTGTGGTCTTGGGTTGGGATGCTCCACACCGAACCTTCCCTTTCAGTTGGACCTAAGTCTGTGGCTGTGTGGAGCCTTGTGGTCTTGGTGATGTGTAGGTGGGCAGTCATGGTGTCACATGAATAGAGGCAACAATGCTCTGATTTCATGGTGGAGAGCCCAACAATGGAGAAAAAGCTCTGGTCTCGTGGTTGGGACAAGAATAGCAGTGACAGTGTCCTGATCTCTTGGAGAGGATGTTCATAGAGGTGATAGTTCTTTGATCACATGGTGGGAGCCTAATGGGGTGGAGCATGCTCTGTTTTCACGGTGGGGAAACTAGCAGTGATAACAATCTGACTTCTTGGTGGGGACAAATGAGGGAGGACAAATCCCCCAGGGTGGCAGTGGGGAGCTGGGGGTGCTAATGCCCACAGGGCAGCACAGTGGCCAGGGGTCCAGTTCAGAAATGCTCTTGGACCCGTGGTTGTTCTTATATAAGAGCAAAAGGGCTGTCGAGGTCTTTCCTGCAGACACTGCCCATGCACACATCTGTGAGGCCTCTCCTCTCCCCCCTTTTCTTCTCAGCATCCTGTCCGAGAGACACTGGCCACAGTGATTAAATGTCCAATTTGATGGGGAGCCTTTTAAGACACTATTGCTTTTCTCATTCTGGCTAAATTGACATTGGTTTTGTCAATCTACCTACAAGGCTGAGTTTGTTGCTTCCAATTTCAGGTGATTTCCATCTTGTCACTCTCTCCTTCCCTCTTCAGCCCATCTAATCCTCGGGTTCTTCGGTCGCCCAGTCCCTCCGGTGAAGCATCCCGGCTGCCTCCATGGCTTGGCAATTAGAGACTCAAACTTCAGCAGGGAGGGCAGCTTTGGATTATTACTGAGGAGGGAGAGCCCGACTGCAGTGTCCATAGCAACCCTCCGGCTTTCACCTTTACCGGAGAGAAGGAAGGCAAAGCAGGAAGGGAGGTGTATTAGTTCATTCCTGTTGCTATAACAGAATACTTGAAACTGGGTGATTTATAAAGAAAACAAAATGTATTCTTACAGTTTCTGAGGCTGGGAAGTCCAAAGTCCATCTGGTGATGGCAACAATGACCCAGGGGTCTCACATGGAAAGATGGTGGAAGCAGAGAGAACAAGACAGACTCTCCTCATCTTTGAAAGCCCTCAGAACCATGCCCCGACCACCATGTTTAATCCACTCACTACCGCACGGTCCTACAATCCAATCACCTCTTCAAGGCTCCACCTCTCAATTATCATAACAGGATTTCCCAACCTCTTAACAGTCACAGTGGGGGCTAAGTTTCCAATACATAAAAGTTGGGGGACACATTTCAAGCTTTGGTGAGTTTTGGTGGGCCATAATTCAGTCCACTACTGGAGGCAAGCGAGAGGCCTGCCCTCCTGCCTTATTCATGTCAGACTTGGCCATCAAGGGCCTTGGCTCCTGACGGTGCTCCACGAATGTGGTGAGGGGAGAGGAGGCTTCTTTCCTCACTTGGCAGCAGCAACTCGGGGTGGAGCTGTGCTGCGGGTGGAGCAGAGGTGGGCTGTCCAACAGCAACTGAGAGAGGATGGACCGGTTAAAGGGGACATATCAAGGAGACCTGGTTTAGGTCCTGGCTTTGTCCTTGCCTCTCGTGTGAGTTTATGCAAGTCGCCTCGCATCTCAGGAGGTCTTCTCTTGTTCATAAGGAAGGGGCCTGCAGCATCTTTTTGGTCTTGCACAGCCCGCTCATTTAAAGGCTTTATGCTGCTCTACTAGCAGTGATGATAACGATCTGACTTCTTGGTGAGGACAAATGAGGTGCCCTGTAGGACATAAGAATGTTAGGACAAACAACAGGGGTAGTTTCTTCTTTCCCAGAGGTGGAAAAACCCAAGGAAGCTTGACAAATAGGGCTATCTTTGCAAAATATTCACAAAGGCTGATCCTGGCACCAGATCCAGTCCCTGAGCTCCCACAGAAGGAGGCAGAAAGTTGGGGCTGGGGTTCAGGTTCTGCTTGAGATCTCCCTCCCCGTCTCCTAGGGTGCCTGGAGTGCGAAGCTATGTGCATGAGCCACCAGCAGAGGCCGCCACACTCCTCACAAACCTGCCACAGGTTGCCCCATTCCAGGTGCGTGAGTCTGGCTGAGCAGCAGACAGCTGGGACCGCCACTTCCGAGCCGACTGGGGTGCAGAGCCTCCAGACCTTCCCTCTTGAGGTGCTGCTGGCCACCGGCATCTGGGGAGGGACTGATAGTGCCCAGCTAGCTCCTAGGGCTCTGGCCCAAACTGGCAGCCAGGCCCTGTTGGTCACTCACCTCACTACCCTAACTGTAGGCGGATGGTTTATCCAGGGCCACAGAGTGCTCGCTGCCTCTTCCCATGCCAGCAGCCTGTGGCCGGTCTGGTTCTGGGCCCTCCTTGGGCAGTTCAAGTGCCTGTTTTGAGTTTGGGAAACAGTTAGAGACTTTTTTTGCCTCTGAACCTTTCAAGACTGGAGATAGGAAGCTTATCTATTGAATGAATCCTAATTGCGAGCATGCTCTGTGCCAGGCACTGTTTCAGGCACTGGGGATACAGCGGTGAACCAAACAGATACAAATCCTGCCCTTGTGAAGCCGAGTTTCTAGTTCAGGAAGGTGCCATCATTGACATCACAGTTGGGCTGAAAGTGGACACCCCACTGACCCAGGGAGGCCAGTGTCTACAGGGCCCTCCCTCAGCCACCGGTCCTTGCACTTGCCCAGTCCACACGGCCAGCACTTCACAGTTTGCAAAATGTGTGCCCCTCTGCAAGCTCCCTGTGAGCCTGGCAGGACATCGTGGAAGAATGTTGGTGCCCTGTACCCATCTCTCATGCCTTCTTTCCAGACGTGATATCAGCACCTTTCACTTGACTCCCTCAAATAAATAAATGTTCCCGTCTGGACTGATTCATCTGGTCAGAACAGCAAGTTCCCACACTAAAGCCATGGAGAAGGGATCAGAAGAAGCATTTAAGTATGTATCTCGGGTTTCACAAACCAACTGTGAAGGGAGGAATGAATGGGTCCAGTTTGACAGGCTCCAAGTGTGGTCACTGGCAGGAAAATGGCAGCCCTAGACAGACAGGCCCGATTCCCTGCCCAAGGCTGCTCCACTGCGTCTTCTCTCTACGTTGGGACCCTCCTGGCCTTCCACAGAGTTTTAGGAGCAGAATCAACAACCTCTTCTGGTTGCTCTTTTGAAGGCTGCTCTTTTGAAACCTTCCTCACTCCTGTTGTCAGAGGGGGTTTAGCCCAGTGGTAGTGGCTGAGTGGAGAGGGTGTGACCTGTGGAGCGGACAGGCCTATCTAGCTCATGGCTTGGCTTCCTGTCTCCTCCGTGAGGAGCAAGCTGGTTACGGTCTCTGAAACTTGACTCAGTTTCTTCATCTATAGAATGGGGATACTAATCTTACTCTCTGGTTTGTTGGAATCACATATGTGCAGGGTAAGCCCTCAGTAAATGCTCTAGGTGTGGGGGGTTGGGCCATATGTCACCTTTACATTGACACGCAGACAAGGCACAAGAGTTTCAGTTTTTCTCTAGCAAAGCAGGGTACTGTGAAGAGACTGTTTAAAGCTGAAGAATCCTTGGCACCCAGAGGTGGCTGAGAGTTGTTGTGTGGCCTGGTGGCAGGTGGGATGTGCCGTCATCCTGCCTCACTCTTTGGATTGTGGTTTGGGATAGTAAGAGGCCTCACCCCAGGGTCTGGACATCTAGGGACTCAGAAAAAAAACGTAGATGTGAGACCTACACTTACCAATTGGCATTCCTGGTTGCCAGTGGTGCAGGTAAGGGGCAAGTAATGTGTCTAGGGTCCTAAACTCTCACTCATGCATAAACTTGCTCACTCGCTTATTTATTCGGCACAATTTGGATGCAGGGTATGCTGCAGCGTTGTGTGTGTGTGTTTTACAATTCACACCATAAGCTCCTGCCATCAAGAAGCTTATGGTGTAGATTAAAAGCAGGGGAGAAAAGACATGTACGAATATAGACAATGCCAATACAAGGCAAGGGGTGAAAAGTGTCCCCAGAGAGATACAAATACAGTGCTAAGGGAATTTAGAAGAGGGAGATGATGTGAAATTGGGGGAACGGGGCAGAGGAGGGGAGCTCTGGGAAAGTGTGGGGCAGAGGCAGCACTTGTGCTGCTCCTTGAATTCTAGCAGGGTTGGACACGGAGCAGGGAGGGGTGGAAAAGCAGTTCAGGCAGAATGGATGGAGCGGAGCGCACACAGACCCAGGTTCAAATCCACGACTAACTGGTGACCTTGAGTGAGTTACTTAAACCTTTCCAAACTTTTATTCATGGGGGTAGGAGTGAGAACAGTGGAGCAATAGGTAGAACCTCCTTTGCCTGCCCTCCAGGGCTGCCAGATGAAGTATTTTATGTGAAAGCAGTTGAAAAACTATAAAGTGCTATGCAAACACGGGTTGTTTTTTATTATTAGAGCATTAATTAATCCAGTAACAAAGCTCTTAAATAAGAACTCAATAATGCCTGAAAATGAGCTGTTCAGCCCAGAGCTGTCTCTGACCCAGTCATCCAGGGTCTGGGGAGGGGTGTGGCTGATCTTTATGATACTGTCCCTAGAAGGTCAAGGGTGGTGTCAAGGTCAAGGGAAGGTCCCTCAGACACCACTGACTTTTCTAGAAAACCTACTATGATCTGTTATTGTATCTAAACTCCATCTATCCAGTAAACCTTTAATGAATATATTCATGGCCAGGCACCCTGCTCAGTGCTGGGAATACAGAAAAAATTTAGACTCCTTTTCTGCTCTCAAGGAGTTCACAGCCTATGGGAAAGACATCCACGTAAACCGTGAATCACAGCTTTTTTTTTTTTTTTTTTTTTTTTTTTTTTTTTTTTTTTTTGGTGGCTGGCCTGATCCAAACATTCAACCTTGGTGTTACAAGGCTGTGCTCTAACCAACTAAGCTAACCAGCCAGCCTCATAACTTTTCTTAAACCTATTTCCAGTCAGTTCTATCTTTGGGGAATAAAAGTTATACAGACCATCTCTTCTATCTCATGCATTTTACTGATGGGGAAATTGTGTTTATTATGTGTTGTGAAAAGTGACTTCCTCTTATTCTCCTCGAAATGACAGCTCTCCTAGGTTTCAAGTTTGGTCAGTTCAATTAATCTTTATTAAGCATCTACTGTATGCCAGGCTCTGTGGAAGAGCTGCATAGACAGTGATGAAGACATCATTCCTATGCTCAAGGAGGTCACAGTCTAGGGGGAAAGGGATACACAAAGAGATAACAGCTACTGCTAGAAAGAAACTGTTAGCACAGGGTACTGAAAACACAGAAGAAGGGCCCCTGATTTGGGTTTGGGGAGTTCCTGGGAGGCTTTCCAGAAAGAATACCTGTGAGCCACGTCTTGAAGGGCAAAGAGCAATGTGTTAGATGAAGATGTAGAGAAGGGCACGCCAGGCAGAGGGAACAGAGTGAGCAAAGTTTGGGGGTGTGAAATGGCCTGGCTGACGGGGGAACTATGAGAGGTGGGTGATGCTGGGGCTTAAAGAGTGAGGTGCTGAGGAATGAGGCTGGAAAGGAGGGCAGGGGCTGTGGGACAGCATGACTTATGTGGAGCTGTATGGCCAAAGGCCACCCCTATCTTCCTGGGTTTGGTAAATGTGTCCTTGTTCACTTTCCCTGTACTCTCTGGGGTAAGAAACTCCACTACACCCCCTTCTCCTTCATCTTTACAGACAGAAGAGGCCTAATTTGTCAGCCTTTCATTTTACGGCAGTATGAAGAGTTGCTGCCCATCCTTCAAGGTATGGCTCAAGTCCCACCACCCCCATGAAGCCTCCCTTGACTACCCTCTGCTTTCAATGAACTCCATTGTCTCAAACACACTTTGGGATCTTTATTGTTTATCACCCCATGTGAGTATAACTTATCTCTACAGTGAGACATAAGCTCCTGAGGGTTGGCTATGTGAGTCACATGGTAACATTTAATAAATATCATTAAGGGGCCGAGCCTGTGGCGCACTCAGGAGAGTGTGGGGCTGGGAGTGCGGAGACACTCCCGCTGCGGGTTCGGATCCTATATAGGAATGGCCGGTGCACTCACTGGCTGAGTACCGGTCACGAAAAAGACAAAAAAAAAAAATAAATATCATTAAGAATGAATCCTACAGATTTGGGTTTCAGGACACATGGCAAACGCTTGAGCTTTGGGGTCAGACAGACCTGGGTTGATTCAAGCTATGCTACTAGTTACTAGTTAGTAACTATGGGCAAGTTTTAAAATCTGCTTAATGCCTCAATTTTCTCATCTATAAAATGGGTAATGGCCCCAACTCATGGGTTGTTGTGAAGACATGGTTGTAGCTGGGAGTCAGGGAAAGTGTTGGGGTCTTCCCAATAGTGGGGATTTGGACCTGCAGCAATGGTGGGAAGACGCCTGAGTGCAGTGCATCTGTAGGGCAGAAAGGAAGATCTGACATCATGAGGCCCTTTGGTTGAGCTGCATCTAGTTGATTCACTAACCTGTAGGCACTTTACACTTACAAAGTACTTGTCCTCTGCTACATCATTGGAGCTAAGGAAATTGAAGGCCTGAGAGATTAAGCAGTTGGCTCAAGGTCACACAGTGAGCAAGTGGCAAAGCTTGTCCTGATGAGAGGGAAGAAAGTGAGTAGAGCCTGGATGGTGTCAGGAGGAGGGTGGACTGCACAGTCTGTGTATAATGACATGGCAGTAGTGTGCTGGTGAATATTTAACAGCCAGGAAAGGTTTAACAACTGGCTCTCCAGGAAAAAATAAGGCCTGATTCACAGTGTTTGCCAATTTCTGAAGGGTAAATACTCTCACCATGACTGATTTCGAGCTATCAAAGTGACGTCACTGAATGTGGAGTTGAGAAGAGATGCACCCAGTGGCTTTTATGTGCTGGTACTGTCCAGCTTCAGCACACCAGCGAGGGATTCCAGGCTGCCACGGGATAGCCCCTTTCGTGGTGACTCACAACTGATCGCCACCAAGTCTTATGAGGTAGGTACCCTGTTACTTCCACCCTATAGAGTAGAAAGCTGAGGATCAGAAGATCAGCTTGCCTGTGGTCACATAGCCATCCGGAGGCAAAGAGGGGATCCAGCCTGGACAGTCTGACTCTAGAGCCCAAGCTTTAAATATGACACTGTCCTCCTGTTTATGACAGGATAGCTGTAAGGAGGGGTGTGGGTTGCCTCAGTGGCATTGCTGTCAAGTTCCAGCCCATTCCCAGGTGGACCTCTGCTCTTTGGCTCTGCCATAGCATGAGCTCCAACAGGGCTGTTTCTCATCCCCATGCATGATGGTGGGACATGCTCTAACAGGCCCTATTTGGGTCCCACTGGCACAGCCAGCAGAGTGGGAGGCAGGAGGAGGCTGGCCCAGAAAGGTCAACTGAGGCAGAAGGCAGCTCATGGGGTGGAGTGGGCACAGAAATGCCCAGGCCTGGAGTCTACCCCCAAAATTGATTTTTCACAGCCCAGAAACTCTATCCAGCACTGAAAACCAATACTAACAGCACATTTCTTCTACTAACAACATATTAATGATAATTTGTTAGAAAATCATTAAACCTGAATATGTGATCTAGAGCTTGAACCAAACAGTGGCTCTGTTGGGGATGGAGAAGAAGGAGGTAAATCAAGAAGACAGAGGGAAGGGGGGAAGGCAGGGCATACTGGAGGGGTTGGGGGTGTGTACTGGAGGGCCTGCATGGTCACGGGAAAACACATGAGACCCCAGGCTTGCACCTGAGACCTGGCACTGTGATCTGCAGTGTGTGTGGTTTGGGGTAGGGTGGAGGGGGGAGGGAATGACCACGTCACTGATAATAATAACAATTACCAAGATTATTGTGCAGGAGTAATTGTAATTATTCAGGTATCTGAGGTTGTGGCTTGTATTACAAGTAATATTTAAATCTTAATCATCAGGGCCGATGGGGGATTGGAGAGGTGAGAACTGATATACAGAGGGTACTCTGGGCTCATTTGGTGGGAGCTCTGTGCCCCTGTGACCTGGCCTCTTGCCACTCACCATTCAGGAGAGCTGCCTTAGAGTCTCACTGTGTGTGTGCATGTGCATGGGCCAGTGTGTGTACACACCTGTGTACACGTGTGCACACGTGTGTGCATCTGCATGCATGTTTCTCAGTGTGCGTGAGTGTGGTGTGTCTCCCCTTCCCTTCCCTCTTCCCATCTAGGGAAGGATCTGGACAGAGGCCAACGGGTGATGGGGATACAGGAGCCAGATAGGAAGATGCTTCTCTATTAAAACCCCAGATGTGCCTGGGGGATTCCATAACAGTCTCTTCCTCTCTGATCCCTGAGGCTGCTGCAGTTAAAAATGGAAATTAATTCAGCTTTGGTCCCATCCCTTTGGAACTCCCTCTGCACACAGTGGGAGCTTAATAAATACTTGATGATGATGGTTCTGAACCTGGGAAGCCAGCAGCTGTTCCCAGCTCTGACTCTCAGAGCCCCATGGAGTAAATCAAGTGGGAAGTGAACAAGAGGGATCTTTGGTCTTTCTGCTAGACCCTCCAGTGACTCCATGCCCAGCTGTCAGGGAAGGGGCTGGAGCCATTGTCCACTTCATGCACCCTGCTTTGGGGAGGCCAGTGCTTCCTTGACGGCTTCTGTCTGGCTCTTTCCCACCCATCACCTGAATAACGTTTATTGAACAACCACCTTGTACTGAGCTTCATAGTGGAAAAGCATCCTCGGAGACAGTATAGGAGCTGTGGGTCAGACTGACCTAGGTTCAAGATCCTAGGACCTTTAATTACAAGCGAGGTGACATTTGACAGGTTATTTAACTTATCTGTGCTTGAGTTTTTCTTTTTTCTGTTTTCATTTGTAAAAGGAGAATGATGACATCATTTTCATAGAGTTGATGTGGGGGTTGGAAATAACAGAGAGGCGCCTGCACACATTGCAGGCGCTCAGTCAGTAGTAGGTTAATTTATCCACCTGGCATCAGGAGGAGTGGATCCCCTCTGCTTCTGTGACCTTGCAGCTGTTACTCAACATCTCTGAGCATCAGTTTTCTCCTTTGTAAAATGGGAACATAATGCCCACCTCCTTGGGTGTTTGGAGGATGTACCTGGATAATATGTGTGAAGCAACCTACCGTCCGTAGATCCTGGCCATTAATACATGCTTGTCTTCTCTCTCCCTGCCCCCTCATCATGGTGCACTGCTCCCCTCCGTAGGAGGCCCTCTGTCCCTCCTCCCCACCGCTCCGCGTGAGCGTACATCCCTTATCGCCGTGGGCTTGCGGATTTCGGCCATACCTGTCAGAGGGAAGAGGGCAGCTGCTCGGCTCCGGGGTGGGGTAGCAAAAACTACAGTTCCCAGCCTTCGCTGCGCTGCCACTGGGGCCGGGAGCGAGGACGGCAGGCCCCGCCTCAGGGGAGGAGCCTATGCGGGGGGCGGAGTTAGGAGGTGGTTGGAGGGTTAAGCCAAGCCAATGGGACCAGCTGCTAATAAGTGGGCTTGGCTTACGATATAACAGTGGCAGGAGGAGGAGAGCAAAGCTATTGAGCCAGCGAGGAGTGAAGCTGAGCCTGGCTTCACACGCTCCTAGAGGACCACCTCCTGAGACAGAGTTCTTTCCCCCTTCTTCTTTCTCCAAGCCTCCCCTGCTGCTCGCCCTCCCTGCCCAATACAATGCATTCTTGAGTGGCAGCGTCTGGACTCCAGGCAGCCCCAGAGAACCGGAGCAAGCCAAAGAGAGAGGACTGGAGCCAAGACACTGGTGGGGGAGCTTGGATGCCTGGCTTTCTTTGAGGACATCTTTGGAGCAAGAGTGGCTTTGGGGTGGGGGGTTGTGCTGCAGGGAATCCAGCCAGGCCTCAAGATGGACACTTCTGGGCACTTCCATGACTCGGGGGTGGGGGACCTGGATGAAGACCCCAAGTGCCCCTGTCCATCCTCCGGGGATGAGCAGCAACAGCAGCAGCAGCAGCAACAGCAACCACCACCACCGCCAGCGCCACCAGCAGCCCCCCAGCAGCCCCCGGGACCCTCACTGCAGACTCAGCCTCCGCAGCTTCAGCAGCAGCAGCAGCAGCAGCCACCGCATCCCCTGTCTCATCTAGCCCAACTCCAGAGTCAGCCCGTCCACCCCGGCCTGCTCCACTCCTCTCCCACCGCTTTCAGGGGCCCCCCTTCGTCCAACTCCACCGCCATCCTCCACCCTTCCTCCAGGCAAGGCAGCCAGCTCAATCTCAATGACCACTTGCTTGGCCACTCTCCAAGTTCCACAGCCACAAGTGCGCCTGGCGGAGGCAGCCGGCACCGGCAGGCCAGCCCCCTGGTGCATCGGCGGGACAGCAACCCCTTCACGGAGATCGCCATGAGCTCCTGCAAGTACAGCGGTGGGGTCATGAAGCCCCTCAGCCGCCTCAGCGCCTCCAGGAGGAACCTCATCGAGGCCGAGCCGGAGGGCCAACCCCTCCAGCTCTTCAGCCCCAGCAACCCCCCGGAGATCATCATCTCCTCCCGGGAGGACAACCATGCCCACCAGACCCTGCTCCATCACCCCAACGCCACCCAAAACCACCAGCATGCTGGCACCACTGCCAGCAGCACCACCTTCCCCAAAGCCAACAAGCGGAAAAACCAAAACATTGGCTATAAGCTGGGACACAGGAGGGCCCTGTTTGAAAAGAGAAAGCGACTGAGTGACTATGCTCTGATTTTTGGGATGTTTGGAATTGTTGTAATGGTGATAGAGACCGAGCTGTCTTGGGGTTTGTACTCAAAGGTAGGGACTGTGGTTTCTCTTTATACCTTGAACAAAAGGAATATATGTAGGTAGGTAGGTAGAGAGAGAGAGAGAGAGAGAGAGAGAGAGAGAGAGAGAGAGAGAGAGAGAGAGAGAGAGAGAGAAGATTGGGAGAGAGAGATTGGGAGAGAGAGATTGGGAGAGAGGTGATGGTGGTGGGGAGAGGCGTTTGCTCAGTTATATTGAACACTAACTTCCCATGGTTTTCCTTCTTGATCCTGGGAGATTTCATTCCTTGCTTCCTTTGGAGGGGGACATCCCCATACACTATGTCTAATTTGCAGACTTTGTGTTAGGGAGGATTGAAGAATCCCTTCTGAGAAGTCGTTTTTCCTCCTAACTCACTCGTGCTAAAGCATAACCCAGCAGCTTAACGCACCAATTAATTACACTCTGCGTTGATGTGTTTGCCAGTTCCTGTGACTTCCCCTCCTCTCCTCCCCTCCCTGCTCTGCTCCATTTTCGCGAGGATAAAAAAGAAATAAATGTCTGGGTGGGGGGTGGGGATTCCATACCGTTGCCCAAGTCCCTACTGTCCCTGTCTTCTCCCTCTCTTTCCAAGTTTCTATTTCCCTCCTCTTCCCGGAGAGATTCGGGGCAAAACAGAAAAGCACCAGTGGCCTGAGTCTCCTGAGGGCATGGCGGTAAAAATGCAGGCGGAGGAAATCAGCGCTCCCTTCCCTTAGGAAAGAGGACTCAGTATCAACCTGCCGCTGCCTCGTAAACATCCCCTGATAAAAATGGCTACAGGTGTTACCTGGGCAGAGCAGATGGGCGCTGCCTTGGTATCAGCCGGGGGGAGCCCTCTCCTTGGGATGCGATGACAGGACTTCCCAGGCGGTCCCCGCGAGCCCGCGCCCCCAGCTCAGCCCCGGCTCTCCCCTCCCACCCCACTCCTCCTCGGGATAAATAAAGATGAGTGTATGTGTGAGTGCGCGCCTGGATGGAGAATGAACGGCAGGCACCAGCTTCAGGGGGAGCTGGTTCCACTGCTCCAGCCTCTCATCCAGCCGCAACACGGAGGAGGGGGCTTCCCTCCTAGAGGGAATGGAGATTGAGGAAGGTGGGTTTCTGTAGGTACTTTGCTTGTGAGGGGCGGGGGTGCGGGGAGCCCTCCTGCTGTGGGCTGGAAGGCTTGGAGACCTGGGGAATCGTTGGACAAGTTTGGCTTTTTTCCCGCTATACCCCTCACCCCCAATCTGTTGGGGTGTGTGTGTGGGGGGGGTATGTGTGTGCACGTGCGTGTGCATGTGTATGCGCCTGCTGGTTGCTTGGATTTCTCTATTTATTGTCATTTGGGGAAGGGGGTGGCTGGGTTGGCCAGCGGGTAGCTGGGAGGGGTTCAGCTGTTGGAGGTTTCAAATAGAGCCTGTTTCAGGCAGGGCACAGCTGCTGCGAGACTGTCACATTCCTTGTTGAAATCCAGCCACAAAAACCTAGGAGGTGCTGATCGGATTTCCCCTATTCCCAGAATCTAGCTTTAATCAGGGGTGGGCAGGCTTGCTGGCTCTCCTGGGAAACGGGTGGGGCAGACCTGTCAGACAATCTGAATAGCCAGAATCCAGACTTTCAGGCAGAGGGTCCTTTAGGACCCTGGCTGCTCGGAGGGGGTTGCCCAGCTGAGGGTAGCACCTGGAAGCCGCCTTAGTCTAAACAGCTCAAGGATGAGCCCCTCAGTGAGCGAGTGGGGTTTCCCCTGGAATCGCAGCTCACTTAGTCATTCCCTGTAATGAGCCTCTGAGTCTGCTGGTCCTTCTGCTCACTGCCTTCTCAGAACTGCCTCTCCTGCTGGAGGCTCTGGGAGATGGGGTTGGCAACCTCTGCAGGGCTGGCTCCCGTTCTGGGCACAGCCCTAGCTCCCTCCAGTCACCCCCTTGGGACCTAGGGCCCTCACTGGGGGAAACTGATGAAGGCCCATGTGCTAGGGGGGTGAGGGGAAGGGGCAACACCAGCACCTCCTCTTTCAGTGATCCCCGTGGGCAGAGCTCTTAAGGAAAAGGCTCTTCCCAGAGACAGTGGCTGTGCACAGTTCCCAGTGTGGGATCCATGCACATTTGTCTTAATGTGATCAGAGAATCACCGCTGGTCAGGAATGGCTGGCTGACTCGCCGGCTGTCTTCCCTGCCCAGGGCAGGTGCCACCCCTGAGGGAATTACTCAGGGAAAGGGGCTTTCCCAGAGCTGGAGAAGGCAGACTTGAATGAAAGGTGAGGAGACCTGAGCTGCTTGGCTTCCCGTTTCTAAATTGCTGACCTTCCCGCTGATGGCAGCATGAGGGGGAGCAGCTGAGAAGGTCCTGCTAGCCTCAGCTAGCAAAGTGGTCACTTCCTGTGCATCTTAGGGCTAGTGTTGTAATAAGCAGGACTCACTTTAACCTGCTCACCCACTCACTCATCCTTCCATCTATCCATCCATGTTTTGAGTCATTTACAGAACAAATATTTTCTGGGCATCACCTATGCGCCAGGCCCTGTGGAAAGGGCAAGGTGGGGGGAGGTGGCACGGCAGATATTCCTCTCTCTTCTGGAGGCAATTCTGAAAGAATGGGACTGAAGTTGGGATCCCAACTCAGCCAATTCCAGTTGTGTGATCTTGGACAATTCATGTAGCTTCTGTGAGCCTGTTTCCCCAGCTAAGTGGAGAGAATTAAATTAGATAAGTATGAGGCACTCCATATAGTGCCTGTTCAATAAATGGGATCTGTTGTGATTGTTATTAATGATGATGATGATGATGGTGATGATGATGGGAGGAAAAGAGATGTCTTGTTCTCTGTTATCTAACTATGGCTCTAGAGTAAGTTAGGGCCTTAGGTTGGGAACTAAGAATTGTCATAATGGAGTGAGAAGTGGAATCTCAGAAGGAAGAAGTTCTGAGAAGGGGCTGGGTCTGCCTAGATACCACCTTAAAACATTGGTCTATTGTGCGTGTGTTGGGGGGGAGTGAGCATCTGTTCCCCATCCTCGTGGAGAAAATGGACTCTATTTGTGACAAGAGAGTTTGGTTGGAATGAAGAATTACCACCTGGTAGAACTCAGAGATACTCAGTAGACCCAGGGGAGGGTGGGTGGGTGGCATTCTCTTTTGCTGGAGAGCTTTGTGTGTGTGATTGGCTTTCTGACCAGTCTGGAGGCAGGTGGAGGGGCAGGGTGACTTCAGACATGCCAGTCAGATCGGCTCATTCCACACTGATTGTAGCAGTTCCCCCTCAAAGGCCCTCTAGAGAGGACACACATTTTTTTTTCCCCAAGTGATTGACTGACCTTGTGCCTGGGCTGCTGCTTTCTGAAGTTCTCTCCTTTTTTTTCCCTATGGGGTCGTGGTCTTCTTGTTCACCTTTCTTTGGCTGATATCTGTAGCTGGGGAAGGAATTCAGTGTGCAGGCCTGGTTCTCTCAAAGAGAAACATGGCATGTTCCCTGAGCGTGTTCAAAGTTAATGCAAAAGGGAGCCAGTGTGAGGAGGTTGAGAATTGGGACAGAACAATCCCCAGCTCCCACCCTCACAGGCCGTAGGCGATGACACCGGGAAGAAGTGCTGCTGAGAGCTAGAAGGTTATCAGCCTGGAGCGGGGAGGTGAGGCTTGGCTCCCAGGCGAGCTCGGATAGAGGACAGTCATTCATTATTATGTCCAGGCTGTGAGGCCGGATGGCAGAGGGATGCATGAGGTGGCCCTAATAGGCTTCTAAAGTTATTTGGCTACTCCTGAGGAGCCCAGGTGATTTTTGTTGTTGTTGTTTTGTTTTGTTTTTTAAGTAGGTGGATTTACTTTGTGAAGGCTTAGACATCATGACAGGGCCGGGTCTAGAGACCCTCTTAGTGACAGTGTCTCTACCTATCAGTGCCAGTTAGGGTTGGAGCAATGAGGATCTGGGAAATCTTTCTTGGTATTCTTTATTTTCTCCTAGAGCTGGTTTGGGGCACACCCACTCTATTGCCTTAAACTGCCTGCTGTGCTCTCTTGACTGGGTCCAGAGAGAGTGATAGGAAGGCCTGGCCTGCCCTCCCCCTCCCGACCAGACTGGATTTCCCCACTTCCACCATGCCATCTTGTTGGTGGCTGAGCTGACGAGTCACCAGTGAGTCTTGTTTCTCAGGGACCTCAGGCATCAGGCTGTGTGGTTGTCTCAGGGGAGGCTGGAAACTGCTGGTGCAGCAGGGTGGCTCTCCTTTTTCACCAATTTTGTACAACCTCAAACCACTTCCCATCCCTGGCCTGGAAATCGGTCTGAGTTTCACCTCCCAGGCAGAGCTGATCCTCTGCCCCCTTCATGCCCCATTCCTGCCTGCCCCACCGACTTCCTGCCCCTCTGCTCCTCCCTGCTACCCCTGACTGGGCTTGTGGCCACAGAACGAGGAGTCGCTGTGGAGGTGCTTACCCGGGCTACCCGGTCTACTCCCATGGGTGGCTTCTTTTCTCATTTCTAGTTACTCTTCCCTTTTCAGACCACCTCATTGGAGACCACCCTGATGGGGCAGGCTTCTTTGAATGCCTAGGGGAGCCTGGTCCCCAAGCCATTCACTCTTCAGAGAGAATGGTGTCCTTTAGGCCAGGGCCAGCTGGCTGCCTATCTCTTTGGTGACCTCACAGAGGTCAGCGAATCCACCCCCAGCCTCCAGCCCGAATAGTTCTTCTGCTCCTCTCCCACCCCCCACCCCCCCAGCCATGCAGGTCTTGTCTGCATAAGGGCAGAGCAGCAGCCGGGTGAATGGCTCTGCACCCTCTGCTCGGACCCACATGCTGCTTTGGGGTAGGTGGGTGGCTGTCAGAGGATGTCCTGGTGTTTTCGAGAAGATGTCTCAGGGCACCAGTGTCTGTGGTTTCAGGCATTTTGGGAAAGTAGGAGTGGGACAAACCTCTCCCCATGGGCCTTCCCTGTGGGATGACCTGCAGGACAGGGTTGCAGAAGGCAGGAGACTGTAGAAATGATTCAGCTACAGGCAGGAGCCTGAGAGCCAGCTGCTTAGGGCCCCGGGCACATGTTCATTCTCACAGGTCACAGTAAGGCAGGCAAGAGCAGCTCTGGCAGTGTGAGAATAGGCCCTTCTCCCCCTCCCCCCTGCCCTGGGCGTGGTGCTGACTTTATTTATAATCTTTTTGGACAGTCTGCAAATGAGTCAAACGTTTGTAACCCACAGGGGGACAGCTAACTTGTTATATATGCATATCCTTTGCATGTCATCACACTATTTATAACTGTCCTGGGGGAAGACTTCATAACACATCCGGCTTCCCTTACCCACAGGCGGTGTTGCCCGGGTTCTTGGGCACTGGCGCGATGGCTGGGGCATTTCTCTCCTGCACAGGCTAATTAAAAAGCTATTCGAAGGCCTTTTATTTCCATTAGTGAACTTTCAGGAAGGGGGATTTTTGAGGCTATGGTCCATAGATCTGCTTTAAAAAACATAAGGTAAAGAAAAACAAAATAAAAAAATTTGAGTAACCTCTGTAGTGAATCTGAGGCCTGGATGGAAATGTAAAATCAGAATAGAGAGCTTTGGTTCTGTTGCAGCTATTTGTAAAGCGCATTTGGGGGAGAAAATGAGTGTGTGGGGGGGAAAGGGGGGTTGTGAGGGGCGGCTGTATATTGATGAGATATCACTTTGCTCAGCTCAGTGACAGGCAGACCGGAGTGTTCATTTGTAGCTGTTTTTCTTCTTTTTCTTTCAAAACCCCAAAGGGAGAGAGAAAAAGAAGAAAGCTACCTATTCCTCTTTAAATAATGAGGGTGGGGAATTCTAAGACTGCTGTTCTCAGGAGCTGTGGGGAGGAAAATTCTAGTGCCTTTTCTTCTGGTGAGGAAAGTCCGGAGGAGGCTAATGGGTTTTTAGGTGCCCCCTCCTCTTACCCTGTCATTCCACCCCCAGGAGCTCAGCTGGGAGAAAGAAGGGGAGCAGGCCTGGGGGCAGGGATCATGCTGCCTGATCTTTGTGCCCAGCACTGCATCGGCTTGTGAATGTTGCAGAGTGACAGAAAATGGGAAGGCAAGGACCATTTGTTGAGCACCGGACTGACTTTCCACCTGAGAGTCCTAGAAGTAGGTGATGCTCACGGCCCCCTATGTAGACAAGGTCACTGGGCCAAACTGACACAGCTGTGGTACAGGAGCTATCATAAGACCCCGGCCTGTTTGACTCCCGAGTTCATGCCCTTTCCCTTGCCTGCTACTGCTGGATACATTGCTGATATTCTTAAAAGACACAGATATGAAACCCATGATGCAGAATGTTGGGACAGGAGGAACTTTACCAACAGATGGGCGGGAAGGGCTTGATGGAGGGTGGGATATACCAGCCATGAGAAGACAGTGTTCTGAGGGCAGCCAGGGCAAAGGTGGACCTCTGGGGGAGCTTGGGTTCAGGGTGAGATTGCGGACAGGCCCATGGTCAGTCTTTGAGATGTCCCCTGGGGAGTCTGGTAATTCTGCCCTCGGGGCGATACTGGACAAGCCGTGAGGGGGTAGGTTTGGGGATTACAGAGAAGATGAGAGTCTGTCCCGCACAGGCCTGTACTGGTGCGGGCTCCTGCCACAGCCCCACAGCACCCCATCCTCCACACCTGGAGAGTCAGCAGGACCCCCCCAGACCTGTCACTTCCATATACAGCCCTCCCCTGCTGTCACCCCCCCCTTGCTCTTCACTTAGTCCTCCTTTCTCCTTCTCCAGTGCTGGCTCGAGGCTACCGATGTGGGAAGCACATGGGCTCAGCATCTTACATATTACAAGGTATTTTCATGCCTGTTATTCCTCATGAGCCCTGCAATGGTCCAGGAGTCATCAAAACCAACTGTATTTCACAGATGAGAAAGCTGAGCTGCAGAGTTTTGTGACTACTCCAGGTAGTCATGAGGTTGAGTGACTTACTCCAGGTGCCCAGTTTCAGGAAAGATGGTTCTAGAATGAGAGCTCAGGACTCTAGTGTACTGCTGGTTTCCATGTTCCAAACCCCACCACACATCTCTGCTGGGGATGTGGGTGAGGGGACATCTAAGAGCTTCTCCATTCCTTGTGCTAGAATTTCTGTCCTCATTCTTGAGTCCCATTTTCCTACTTCCCTGCCTTTTTGCCTCATGCCTCTGTCTAGCTCTGTCGGTGGCAGTTAGTGCTCAAGCAAAGCCTGTATCTGCTTTGCAGGAGCCGTAAGGAGGTGCTTCTACCTCTTGCTTCCAGCTTGTTGTGTGATCTTTGTCAAGTTCCTCCACCTCTCTGGGCCTCTGTCTCTCTAGGTAAAATATAGGAGCTGAACTCCTTTCCTCCTCTCAGGCTTTGTAATCTGAGTCCAGATAATGCTCCATCACAAGGACGATGAAGCCATAGTCCTCAGACTCATGTTCTCCAGGGACATCAGGTGTGCACCCAGACAACTCTGATCTGGGCTAGACTGTGGTTTACGGTGTTAGTGCTTGGGAGCACTGAGGATGGAGACAGTAACTCAGTCTGGGGACATTGGAGAGGCTGCCTATAGCAAGTGGAGTGGTACCTGAAGGATTAGACAATCCAGGATGGGAGGGTTACAGGCAAGGTGTCATTTCTGAGTACGAGAATGTTGGAAGTTGGGGTGGAGGAAGCAGAGTGTGTAGGTAACAGAGCTGGGCATGTGGGGCAGCTTGAAGTTCCTCCCACATTGTGTCCTCAGGGGCAGGTATGGAGGAAAGAGAAGACTGAGAAAGTTGCTGGGACTGTTTCATCCCAAGAGGTTCTGAGCAGGGAGTGCAATGCTCATGTCAAGGGCAAGGGCACAGTGATGGATTCAATAGTTAGTATCTATAATTGCCAGGGGCTCAAAATTCTGTACACTCTGTCCCGAAGACCTGATGTTCTTTTCTCAGGGGTGATCTTAATGGACACAGGTGGCCTGGCATGGAAGTTAAGGACTTGGGATCTGAGTTCAAAACCTGACTTAGCAGCATACCAATGGTGGGTCTCTGGGGAGCTTACTGAACCCAGAGCCTATTTCCTGGGATGTTAAGAGGGAATCACAACCCCTACCTGGAGCCTAGTACCCAGCACAGACCGGGGCACACACTGGGCTTCAGTATCTGCCAGCTGTTGCTTTGATGAGAATAGTCATCAGAAGATGCCAAGATCAGGGACTGGAGGGGCACGAGTGAACATGTCACCACTCCACACTCTCCAGGTGGCTGTGGAGGAGATGATGTCCTTGCTAGGAGAAAGGGGTTCTGGAATAGTTGAGCACATGTGAAAGACATGGGTCTTACTGGGCGAATCTGTGTAAGTGAGAGGGCACTGGGTTGTTCCCTGGAAGGCAGGGCTGTAACGGTGGCCTGGCCTAGACTTCTGGAGCCTTCTTACCCCAAGGGGCCCAGTTATTCTATGCTCAGAGTCAGCAATCTGTGGCCTGGGCACAGCTAATTGGATGTGGACATGCAAATCGAACAGGTGGAGAGGGAACAAAAATAAGCCCATGGGGGCAGGCTAGAGGCTGAAAAGCCTGGAGGAAGGTCAGGGGGACACATGATGACCAGGCAGAAGGAGGGTGGGAGAGTGGCTTTACAGGGAGGGTGCCAACCAGGAGGCCAGCCTGGGACAGAGCCAGGGAAGAAGAGTGCTACAACTGCTTGATGTGTCATCAAGAGAACACAATCTTTCCTTCAAGATTTGAGACAGGGTGCTTTCTAGAATTCAGAAGGTTCTTTCTGCCCCTGCTTGGAGCACCAGGGCTGTGGCCGTTGGTAACTAACCTTCCCAGACCAGTGCCAAGGGGCACGGAGAGCAGCTGCGTAGGGAAGGATGTGCTGGGGACCAGGGCTTGCCCTGCGTGGAAGCCTTTTTTTTTTTGACAAGGCTGGTCGCAAGGTAACCAGAATTGTATTCTGAGCAGAGCCTTGGTGATACTAAATGAACAACATGCAAATGATGTGTGAAATAATATGCAAATTGGCATCTGTTATTTTTGAGTCAGCATGTTGGGCATTTTTCTTAAAGGACAGAAGTGGTGCTCAGTGTCAAATGAATACAGAAAGCTGTCTTAAAGGGTGCTCGTCAAAGGGCTGAATGGGCTGGCACCTACCCCTTGGAGCCTGCCAGCAGCATTGACAAGGACAGTTGTTTGGTGTTTAGCTTCAGGTTATGGATGGAGAAGCCCATACAGGTGGGTGCCTTGCCCCGGGTCACCCAGCAAGTGGGAAGGAGGAGGCAGATGACCTGCTGACTGGACAGGGCCATCTCTCCTGCTGACCCGTAGGTGGCTCTGAACTGAGGAGGCCCTGGGGGGAGGTGGGAGAGACTGCACTGGGTGCCAATTCTGGCCCACTCCTTACTGCTGGATTACCTGAAGGCCTGTAACTCAAACTATTTGAGACTCAGTTTCCCCATTTCTAAATGGGGATACTGACATTCACTAGCCTGGTAAGAACCGAACTTGCTAATGGTTGGGTAAGTGGCCAGCCCGGTGGCTGACACATTCCAGGCTGCCAACGAATGGTAGTTGCTCCTATTGCCTTTTCCTGAGTTAGCACCTGCCTGCACAATCACAAGGTTTCACTAGCAGGGATCTTTGCAGAGCCTTTTCTCCATTTTGAGAAGATTTCTGATTTTAACAAATTGGGGCTTAGCCATTTTCTTTCTTTTCCAGCTTCTGGTGGATGAGATGTTGGCTTCCTGAATAGCTCCCATACATGGGAATGCCTGGAGCTACTGACCTGGGTGGTTACCTTCAAGGCGAGGGCTTAGGGTAGGCATGTTGCTCTGTGTCGGGCCACTACCTTTGGAGGGGCTCAGAGCTGGATGGCATTGGTAGGGTGACCCAGGGGAGTTAGCTGGGGGAAGCTGGTGGCATATGTGGCCTGGCATGGGACCATACCTGCACTGAATGGCCAAGCTCCCTGGGCCAGCCAGGTATGCCAGCCTAGGTGGGCATGGTCCCTGAACATGCCTCCCACCCCATCATGGAGGCAGGGCAGGGACCAGCCACCTCCTCACAGGATCCCCAAAGCCTAGAGAAGTTGCATGACTTGCCCAAGGTCACGCAGCATTGTAAGTGGCAAAGGTGCAGATAGAATGTAGGAATTCCAGGTTTTAGTTCTTCCTCTCTTTTTCTTTTTCCTGTCTCCCTTCCCTAGACATATCCCGAACACCACTATGTACCAGACCCCATTCTAGATTCCAGGAGTGCAAAGAGTCTTTGTGCTAAAAGACTTGAGTCAGCTACAAGGATCTTTCCTCAACCAAATGTGTTGCTGTCCACCACTCTTTCTAAAAGAGCACAGGCTTTCCTCACAGACCTGGGCTCAAATCCTGGCTGTTTAGCTGTGTGGCCTTGAGCAGTGGCCTCTTTATCTGATAGGTGGGATTTAAATTCCTCTTGCTGAGGGTGGAGGTGAAGGGTTCAATGTGGGACAGACCTGGTACCCAGGGGGATGTTGTCTGATCTGTGGTGGGTTTTGCCTTGGTTGTTTCTTCTGAGAGCTCAGTGGCCTCAGGATCATATGAGGTCCTTCACAGTTGGCCCATGGTTCCTGGCCTCTCCTGCTCTGGGCTGGACCTGGCACTCAGTTCTACCAAGATGCTTTCTCCTGCTCCTGGGGAGTGGTGGTGCTGGGCGGGGTGGGAGGACATCTTGGCACAAGACACCAGACTGGGTCCACACTGTGTGCCAGTGATGGAAAGATCCCTCAAGAGTGAGATGAAATTGATGTAAGTCGAGAGCAAGTCTCGGGTGGAGGCTGGATCATGAGGGATTCCTTGCCAGTGGATGGGATCATATATAACATTCCTGTCCTCGGCAGCCTGGGAGAATGCGCTGCTCTCATAAAATGGAAACTTCTTTCCCCTTCCATAAAAATGACTGCAAAGCAACACCAGGTCTTATTCAGGAGTGAAAAGAGGGACAGATGGAGGAGGAGAAGAAAATAGATATTTATTAAGGACCTACTATATGCTTTCACACACCTCATCTCATTAAATCCTCACAACAACCCTGTGAGGTGGATGTAATTACCCCCATTTTATAGATAACAGACCCAAGGCTCAGAGAGGTTAAGTAACTTGCCCAGGGTCTCACAGCTAGGAAGCAGTGGAGTTGAGATTTGAACCCTGGGGACATCTCTGAAGCCCATGCCCTGTGCGGCAGACATGCATTTGCAGACCACCTCCTGGACTGGCCCTCTCAAGCCAAAAAGCTTTTCTTGCTCTCTCAAAGCTCTCCCCACCCCTCTGCTGTGCCGCCCTCACTGCCCTGCCAGCCTCTCTCAGAGCCTCAGTGGGATGATTCGTGCTTGTAGAGTGAGGTGGGGTGGAGGTGGGGGAGGGGATGCTGTCAGTTTAGACACAGAGGTTTATTGAGCCTCTGGGAGCCATGGGCTCCTTGACAGGGAAGGCTGAGCTCTGGGCCTGAGGCAAGTCTCCATGTGCCCTGGTAGGGTCAGCCCAGCCCACGCTTTGGTGTTCTGATCCCAGCTCTGTGGCTTCCTGGCTATGCAACTTTATTAAGAATGTTGACCTCTCTGAGTCTCAGTCTCCAGGTCTGTAGATGGGGATGATGATGTTTTCCCCCTCATGGGGGATGTAAAGAGTAAATGAGACAAGGCACCGTGAGGCACAGGGTAAAGGGCTTGGTAAATGCCGACTGTTATTACTGTTAAGTTTTTCACTGTGCAACTCTGAAAACTCCAAATGTAGATGTATTCACCCAAACCCAGAGGACTAGAATGAACCCCCAGCCCCGTGCCCCACCCCCACCAGAACCCTTATGCCCCTCACCCCTGGCCCCACCCCAGTTTCATGCAAACTCTCATGCATCTGTCCCCTCTCCCCTCCGTTGGTCCCTCTCCGTGTCTATCTCAGGAACCCTCCCCTCCTTCTACCCCACCTACCTGCTTCCCAAGCCTTCATCTTTAGTCAGGAATTACTCATGAGGGTCTACTCCACACCAGGCATTCTGGTTGGCTCTGGGGCTTGGCACTGAGCAGACATGGAGCTCACGGGCTGGTGGTGGGGGCAGGTATGGAACAGCAATGACAGGTCTGATGTGAGTTTTGTAGGAGACCAAACCACACATGCGTCTCCTGGATGTGACCCATGGCCTGAGACTTATTCCTGGCTCTGTCACTTGCTGGCTGTGTGGCCTTGGAAAGTTGCTTCAATGCTTTGATTCCCAGTTTCCTTGGGAGTTAATCATAAGGCAATTGCTAGGGTTGCCATGAGGATCGAATGAGATAGTCTGTACGTAAGGCCTGTGACGTGGTTTTGGCCCACTGAGCACTGGGTAAGGTCAGCTGAGCTTGGGAGTAGAGGGGAAAGCCCTGGACGAGGCATGCGGGGGGGAAACTTGGATTCTGGGTCTCTGTTTTGTCATCTGGTGAGTGGGAGAAGTGGGCTGGAGGAAGAGGGTGATTCTTCCCTGGCCGGCCATCTTCAGGCAGGTGGTGAGGATGAGATGGAATGAGGGAGGGAGGTAGAAGGAAGTTGTGAACTCTAGCCCAAGGGAGTTGCTGTGATGGGCACATGTTGGAAGGGTGGGCTGGGCAGGTTGTATCTTCCTGTCCCACAAACGAAAACCTGTGACGGTGCTGTGGCTAAGTGGACTTTCTCTTGTCAGGAGACAGCTGAGGGACGGACCCTCTGGCCAGCCTCCCTCCCTGCTGTCTCCTCCCTGCAGGCCGGCCCTTGGCATGAGGTCTGCTAGTCTCCTGAACCCTCCTAACAGCAGGGACTTAATTACTTTAATGTAAGTAGCCATGACTCAAGGCTTCTGGAAGAGGGGAAACAGATCTGTCTTCTCACTGGGGGAATAAAAATCAATGGAAAGGAAAGGAAATGTACCCTCCCCTGAGGTGCCCGAGTCTGTTAGGAGCTTCCCTGGGGGAGGGGAGAGATGAGCAAGGGCGGCAGGGGGGACACTGTGCCCAATGTAAGACTCCTTGGTGCTTGCTTTTGTCTTCCATGGGGTGACACAGCTAAGCTGCCTGTTTCCCCAGGGATCCTGGTAACAGACCAGCCTGCCATCCACAGCTATATGTCAGCACCTACTGTGTGCTAGGCACTGCCCTTGAGAAAATTCCAGATGAGTAGGGAGCCCTGGCAGGAAAATAGATAAATTTTATTCATTCAACAAATAGTTATAATGTGCCAGTATATTGTTCTAGGCATCACAGATATATTAGGAAAAAACCATAGCAGATAAAAATCCTTGCCCTCAGGGAATTTACATTTTAGTAGGTAAACCTGACAGTGAACTATATAAATCCATTATATATTATGTTAGATGGTGATAAGTACTACAGGTTGAACATCTCTAATCCAAATATCCGAAATGTGAAATGCCCCCAAATCTGAAACTTTCTGAGCACCAACATGGTGTTCAAAGGAAATGTTCATTGGAGCATTTCAGATTTTGGATTTTCAGATTAGGGATGCTTAATCAGTATGCATTCAGCAAATATTAAAAAATCTGAAAAAATAGGAAATCCAAAACATTTCTGGTTCCAAGCATTTTGGGTAAGGGATACTCAAGCAGCATGAAGAAAAATAAAGATGGGATGGGAGGGCAAGGAGTTCTGAGGGGAGAGGGTAATTTAAAATAAAGGCTCAGGAAGTTCTCACCAAGAAGGTGACATTTGGTGAAAGACCTGAAGTTGGTGAGGGAGCCAGCCATCTGGGGGAAGCAGAAATAGCACCATGAAGTCCCTGGGTCAGGATTGTGCCTGGCGTGGTCTGTGGACAGCACTGTCCGATAGAAATAGAATGCGAGCCACCTCTGTCATTTTAAATTTCCTAGTAGCCATATTTTAAAAAGTAAAAAGAGAAATGTGAAATTAACGTTAATAATAGTTTTATTTATATTTATTTATTTATTTTTTATTTTTTAAAAGATGACCAGTAAGGGGGTCTTAACCCTTGATTTGGTGTTATCAGCACCACACTCTCCAAGTGAGCCATGGGCCGGCCCAATAATAGTTTTATTTAATCCAATATAACCAAAATATTATCATTTCAACGAGTAATCAATGTAAAAAGACTACTAATGAGATATTTTACTTTCTACTTTTCATACCATGTCTTTGAATTCGGTGTGTATCTTACACTGACAGCACATCTCAATCAGACTCTAAATCTTCACTGGAAATGTCTGATCTGTCTTTAGAGTTCATAAAAGGTACAGTTAAGAGTAGACTCACACACCCAAGTTGTTGCAAACATGCTTAAAAGTTTTCCAGTACACGAATGGAGTATCAGTTTTTAAATTTAAGTTGAATGCATTTAAAAATTCATTTGTGCTAGTCACATTTCAGGGGCTCAGTGGATACACAGGGCCAGTGTCTACCGTGTTGGACAGCGCGGGTCTTGGGGCAGCGAGGAGGCCCACGAAGCTGACTCTGTGAGTGATAGGGAGCATGCGGGGTGGGGGGGTTGTGAGGTCAGAGGGGAAGTGGAACCGGCCCTGCAGGGTTTTGTAGACTGAGGAGTTTGGCTTTTACCCTGGGTGACATGGGAGCAGGTGGAGAGCTTTGAATAGAGAAGTGACAAGATCTGACTTACGTTTTAATAGGATCACTCTGGCTGCTTAGTTGGGAACCGATAGGGAAGGTGGGAGCAAGGGCAAGGGAGCAGGAGGCCGTGTGACCGTCCAGGCGAGGGCGGTGGTGGTTTGGAGCTGGCTGGTAGCAGTGAGTAGGAGAAGGTGGCTGGATCCCTGAGATACTTGGAAGGAAGGCATTCCTGATGAAACGGAGGCGTGGTTGTCGGGAGGCAGGGGAAGGTGGTGAGAGAAAAGGGGAGTTAAATATGAGGCCAAGACTTTGGGCCCAAGCAACTGGAAAGATGGAGTTTGTGTTCATTGAATGGAGAAGACTGGGGGAGAAACAGTTTTGGGGAGGAAATAGGGAGTTTGCGGTTGGACTCGTTAAGTTTGAGGTGTGTCAATGTTAATATAATGTGGGTAGCACGTGCCCTGGAGGTTGTGAGAGGTCAGAGGACGGCACTTGGGGCCATGGAAGGCTTCTATCTGGGCCTCTGCCCCATGATGGTTGGCTCTTCTTGCTTTCCACAGGACAGTTCAAGGCTTGGCTGGCCACATTTTTAAAAAATTCAAATAACTTATCTGTGCCTCCAGTACCATTGTGTTCACTCCCCGAAGGTCAATGGAAGTTGCTAGGGTCTTAATGAATCCATCCAAATTTCAAGGTCAGATCTCCTTGCTCCAGGCTGACCTCACACCAGTGGGATGAGTGAAAGAATCGTAAATGATCAGACGCTACCCCAGCATGGCTGGAAAGCCTGATTTTGTGGAAAGTTACTGAAATAATACAAAACTCTAAAAGTATGCATTCCTAATTTGTCAGTACCTTCAACTCCACAGGGATGTGGGGAGAAGGGATAATGAGCTTGGAGAGGTGGAATAACCTCTTTAAGGTCTCACAGCTGAGGGGAGGTGAGGACTGGATGCTGGGAATCACCACCCTCATGTTTCCAACCGTGGCACCAGGTGTCCAAAGCTCATAGAGTGCCAGGGCTCTCAAGGATCACACAGGGAAGCCACCACACCTGTCTCCTTTGAGACTGGGAGGAGAGGGGGAAGGGAGAAGGAATGGCCTCTTGCATCCTCTCCCAGCCCCTCCAGTGTCTGATGCTGGGACATGGGCTTGGAGGGTGAGGGTCTTGGGACCTGTAGACCAAGGCCACCCACTTGAGTAGCCCAGGCCTGCTGGACATGGGCCTTCTGACCTGGGTTCAAAGCCAGACCTTGACCCTTGTTGGCTATCTGACTTTAGTGATTTGATCTTTGAGTCCATTCCCCTATCTGTTGCGTGGGGGTAAGGGTGCCTGCCTTGAATTTTGTGAAGTGATCTTAATGAGTGACCTTGGCTCAGAGATTTGACGCTTAGTCAGTGTTGACTCTCAGTGAGTGTGGATCCATGTCGAACATGAGGAATGCCCGTGGGCAGGCAGGCTCTGCTCCTGGAGTGCAGGGAGACGGTGCAGAAAGGGATATCTGAACTGGTATGGGGCTGGGAATGCCTGGTGAGTAGCATGAGTAGGGGAGAAAGCAGCACCCGCCTACATGGGAGAGAGTGAGGACAGTGGGAGGTCTCCTCTTCCTCCTGAGACCTGGGATCTAGCTGTGTCTTTAGATCAGGGATTCTCAATGGGAGCAACTTTGCTCTCTAGGAGGACATTTAGCAATGTCGAGACATTTTTGGTTGTCACAACTGAGGAGGAACATTATAGGCATCTAGTGGGTAGAGGCAACAGATGCCCCCTGCAACAAAGCATTTCCCAGCCCCAATTGTCAGTGGTGGTAAGGTTGAGAAACTGTGCTTTAGATGAATCATTCTCACAGGCTTGTTATGAGGATAAAGGAGACGATGAATGAGATTGCTTTATTAACTGCAGCCTATCATTCCAGGTTTTCCCCTCCCCTCATTCTCTCCTGGGCAGTCCTGGGTCATCAAGGACTCTGGATCAGAGGTGGGAAGACTTGAGGTCAAATCCTGACTCCTCATGCCTCCATGGAGTTTTTTCTTTATTTCTAGTGTCCACGTCTTTTCATCCTGTGAGATCTCGTGTCAATGTGGCAGTGGTGTCTACACAGTGGTGGGGCTGAGGTGTGGACCAGTTGGGAGCCTGAATGGGGAAAATGCTTAGTCAGCTGTGGTGTGCTAAACGAGAGATGGTGGGATGGTCACCTTCCCAGCCCAGCACCGCATGATAACTTTAGCAGGGGGATTGCCCAGGAGTCCCCCTTTGCCACTGCGAGGCTGCATGGCTGTTCTCCTAGGCCTGCTTCATCTTGTTTCTTGTTTTGTGTTTCCTTGAACAGGTGGAGCTAAAGTCTCCATTTGGGGAAGATGGATTTTGCAGGAAAATGCAGGGCTATTATTTCTGTGCTGTGTGAGTGGGAGACAGAGCTGGCTGAGTGGCAGATTTCCTGGCAGGGGGAGAAGTAGCTGAGTGTGCCAGCCTGGGCATTGCTAGCATCTTTTTGAGGTGAGTGGGACAGGATTCCCCAGTGGCCACCTTGGGAAGCAAATGTTTTTTCTGAGCTTAGGACCAGCTCTAGGGAAAGACAGGACTTGCATTTGGGGAAAGGCCTGTAGCAATATATTGAAGCTCTGAGGATATTCTACTGGGAAGACTTTAACTGATACCCGTTTTGTGCCAGGTCCCGGCCCTAGCTATGTTGGGGGATACAGAGACGGACAATATATGGTTGGGGGGCTGTTCAGGCTGCCATAACTCTGAGACAAGGCAGACTAGGATAAGTGCGATAAAGAGGCACACATCACATTAAGAGTATGCCTGCAAATATTAATTTCTGGGGGCTTCTTAGAAGAAGTGGAGGTTGAGCTGGGTTTTGAAGGAAAGTAGGACTCCATGAGGCAGAAGAGAAAGAGTATCAGAGCCGAAGGAACAGTAGGGGCAGAGGCCCGAAGCTGAGAGTGCCAGGAGTTCTTAGGGAGGGACAAAGGAGGCACGTGTTCCTGGAAGGGTTGGGAAGAGAAGACTAGAAAGGGACATGGAGCCCATGCCCAAGGGGCTTTACTCACTGGCTGAGGAATTTGCACTTTTTCTAAAGGCACAGGGAGCGATGGAAGGTATTTGAGCAGAGCAGTGGTGTGATCAAGCCTCAGCATGGAGGATGGATTATAGGAGGAGGCTGGAAGCGGTGTGATCATAATAGTTCTGGAGAAGGAGAAAGGAAGGCTTGACCAGGCTGGGGGCAATGGAAGGGAAGATATGAGAGCAGGGGGCTTTGGGGAAGCAGGCAAACATGTTGGGCTTCATATTTCTCCACCCTGGATAACTGGGTTGTGTATGGGGGTCCCGGTGAGTGCTGTGGTTCAATCACATCACTTCTCTGCTCAAAACCCAGCCTCTTTTGGAGGATGGGAGGCAGTGAGCAGTCAGGCAGCCTGCTGGCCCCTAGAGAGTGGGCATATGCCCACACCAGCCAGCACTAGCTGCCCTGGCTGGGGGCTCTCCTTCTAGAACCCAACAGTACTGGCTTTTGGCCAGGCCCAGGGGAGATGGAATACACCCTCTTCCTGCCTGTTTTCAAAGATATGGGAGGAGTAGCGGCAGCGTGCTGGTGCCAGCTCCTCTTGGTTCATGGCATAGCTTGGGTAGTGACGGGCTGTGCCATTGGGAAAGTTGCCTGGTCTCCCTGAACCTCAGTTTCTGCATGTGTAAAGTGGGGGAAATGATGCTTAGTTCATGGGTCGTTGTGAGAGAGGATTAAATAAGGACACAGGTGTCATGATCTTAGCTCAGTAAATAGCCACTGTTTTTAATCAGCAAGATATGGTGATGGACTGGACAGGATGGGTGGGGAGAGGCGGGACCATGATGCCTTGGAAGGAGATGAAGGCCTGGGAAGCAGCTGAGGTGGTGAGTTCCATCTTGGGTGTGTTGGCTTTGAGGGGCTGGGGAAATCCCAGGAGGATATCCAGCAGAGGTCTAGGTTTTCCAATTGTGTTGGTCAAAGAATTGACCCTTACTATCTACCTCAAAATCTGCTTTTCAGAATGTTAGCCTCCCTGCAGGCAGCCCCTGTGTGAGGTCAGGACAGCAGGGCTGGCGGGGTGGGCATCGATGCCTGGCCTGTGGCATCACTTGCATTGTTGGTGACTCCCTTGGTCCTCAGTGCCTCTGTGATGGCATTTCCCAGAGGCTGGCTGGACCTCTGCCCAGGACTCCAGCTGGGTCCTGGCCCAGCTCAGGCTCCTGAAAGAGCCCTGGATTTGAGACTAATGACCTGGTATTCACCGAGGCTCTGCCCCTTCCCTCCCAGCAGGATCTGGACAGGTGTGCAGGCTCTCTGAGGAGCAGCGTCCTCATCCATAGAGTGGGACGGTGGTGCTTCTGTGATTTTCATCAGAGTCCAGGAAGGAAGGCATGTGAAAGTGCCAGCACAGTGCCTGGCACCCAAGGACACTTGGCAAATGGTTGGTGAATGCATGAGGGCGGGTCAGGCAGGGAGCAGAGAGGCCCAGGGCACGGGGATGGGCAGTGAGGGGTCAGGCAGACCCGGCTCAGCTCCTGGCTCTGCCATTACCAACAGGAGGACCCTGAGCTTTGGCGTCTTCATCGATTTCCTTTAGGTGTGGTGGCAGTGACGGCAGGTTGAGCTTGTAGGTGGCTCTAATGCCTATCTCATAGCATAGTGATGGGTCTAGATGGATAAACGGCACCAGGACATACAGAATACTCAATAAACATTCATTCATCCTTTAATAAGCACAGTAAGTCTCTAAGGGGCAGTCCGCAAGTGCCTCGATCACCCCTGCCTATAACAGTGCAGAGAGAGGGGGAGCTTCTAAAGGCCAGAACTTCCTCTCTGCTCTGACTACGTTTTGTATATCCTTTTGCTCTTTCATCTCCTGAAATGTGACCCAGCCCCACTGGAAACTGGCTGCAGCCACTTAATGGCAGTGGTGTACTGAGGGGTGGGGGAGCAGTCTGCTCCAGGTGCAGACAATGAAGGGGCATGTTGTCTGTAGAGAATGTAAAAAAATAAATAAAACGGACTAAAAGTCAGTCTGCTTTTTATTATCACTATGTACCAGCACTTCCAGACAAGGTCAGTGATAAAATACTCCTCCTCTCTTGGGCAGATGACCCCACCCCCACTCCTTGGTATGCTGCTGCCTAATGGTCCTCCAGAGAAGAGCCTCGGTGGCTGTAAATATCAAGAAGGAAACTCACCGAGCCTGGCAGAGGAAGCCTGAGATGATTTGGACAATGAGCCCATTTATGATTGCAGTGGCAGTGCTGCTTTCGGGCCCAGGAGACCAGGGAGAGTGGAGGGTGCCTTCTGAGAAGTGAAGGTAGAGTAGTGGGAAGGAGATGCAGGGCGTGGAGGTGACAGTTGTGGCTCAGGCTGGGAGAGGCATCATCTAGGCCCTTTGGACATGGGCAGGAAGAGGGTGTATTCCATCTCCCTTGGGGCTGGCAGGAAGCCAGTGCTGATGGGTTCCAGAAGGAGAATCCTCCAGCCAGGGCGGCTGGTGCCAGCTGGTGTGGGTGCACTGTGCCACCCTCCCTCTGGGACCAGCAGGCTGCTTCCTGTCCTTTAAGAGGGGTCTGGCCTCTTGACTAGGGGAGGAAAGGAGCCAGGGCTGTCCTATGGGTTTGGGTGCAAGTAGGGGATCTGGGAAGGCAGGATTCACATTTCTTTGCCCTGGATAACAATGATGTATGTGAGGATCAAAATAAGCACTTTTAGGGTTTTATTACTATTATTTGAATAGGTCCTTGCAGGGTTGTGGAAGGGGCCCATGTGGAAGGATTGTGGGAGCAACTCTCTCTAGACTGGAGGAGGCTCAGAGGACGTACAAGGGATGGGGTGTGTGTCCTGGGGGCTGGCCAAGGCATTGGTCCCCAGGCATTGTGTGTGTGTGTGGCGGGGGTTGGCAGAGTTTGGCACCTTTTCTGGCTGAATCCCTTGGAGGGCCCCAAACCAGAACAGCAAGGCTAGGGACCATTTCGGAAGCAGACACCTTTGGCCCCTGCTGCATCTGAAGCAGGTGTGCATTAGTCAAGGTGGGCCTCTGCAGTAATTGTATGGTGGGGACCCTGCGGTGAGAAGAATACAGACCTCTTGGGCTTGGGGATGTGTAAGTTCCTTTTCTGGGTTTGCTGTCAAAGGCAGGTGTGTCTGGGTCCATTTGGAGCCCATCTGGAACCAGTGAGCAAGCTCATGGGTAGCTGTCTGGGGTTCCTGGGGCTGAGCAGCCAGGCTAAGCTCAGCCTGTAGGCACTTTCCAGAAACTTGCAGCACATCACAGTGTTGGCTGGAAGCTGAGGAGTTGGCAGGATATAGTGCAGGAATAGCAAACAGGTTTTATCCGGGTGTCAACTCTGAACCGTTGGTACCAGCTGCCAGAAGGGCTGTGTTGAGAGGGATTCTGGGAAGAGTGCTATGATTGATTCATGATGTCCATCCTGGGCAAGGAGAGATGGAGAAGTGGCAGGGTGTGGCCATCCCCAGTGTAGTGGGAAGAATACAGGGAGCCTTGGTCTGAGGTGAGTAACTTTTATGTCTTTGGACTTGTTTCCTCATCTCCAAAATGGGGATTAAAATGTTGCCCTTCCAATCTGATAGGCTTATAGTAGGGCTTAAGACAGTGGAGTGAAGTCATTTTGTAAAATATAAAAAAAGATACAAGTGGGGAGCAGGGGTTTTGTTGTTATCGAATCACACAGGAGCCCAAAATGACTTCACAACAATGTCTGCAGTCTCCATGTCCCCACCTCCCTGGGGACCACTCCGCAGTCTGAGTGTGTAAGAGACTTGGCTGATGTGGCGTGTGACTGGTACAGTGCCTGGCACGCATACCCTTGATACACTCTTGGCCAAAGTGTCACTAAATGTTTGGTCATGTTTCCAACTGAAAGTCAC
Source organism: Cynocephalus volans (assembly GCF_027409185.1). Lineage (NCBI taxonomy): Eukaryota > Metazoa > Chordata > Mammalia > Dermoptera > Cynocephalidae > Cynocephalus > Cynocephalus volans. Next base: position 112,534,857 of record NC_084467.1, on the reverse strand, counting down.
TTCATTTCTGTCACCAACTCTCTCCCCGGCTTAAGATTTAGAGACTGTTTTTGTGTGTAATGAAAAAAGGACAGGAAATCTCTCCAGAACCTTGTCTCTTACTCTCCATTAAAGGTAACAAAATTACTTTATAAAGTCTAAAAGCCTGACAAGAACACGTACTAATAATGCATGAATTATGCAAATCTGTGTAGTCGCTTGATTTGCATAATGGAGGGGCTGAAGGAGGGTTGGGGAGGGGAAGAGGTTGGGGGTGAGGGCACTTGCTCAGATCTTTATGTAATGGGGGATACCCATTCGCTCCTGTGGGATGAGCCTCCTTCTCCAAGCCCCTGCTGGTTCCTCAGACTTTCCCTACTGACACGGTGTCTGCCCCTTTGCAGCCTAGCTGTGCAGCCACCCCTCCCTCTTGCAGGGGCAGTCATGGAGGCAGGGACACACCGCACTGTGCTTGCCTGGTGTGGAACTGGTTTCATTAAATCTCACAGCCACCCCTCCTTGTACAGACAGCTTTCGCTGAGAAGTCCCCTGGGTCATTATTTCTCTGAATGTCTGTCTTGCTGAGGCATTGGACTTCGTTAAGTACTGTCTGGAATTGTAACTATTGCCAAGTGCCTTTTTCTTGGGCTCTATGGGAGGTGCAGGTGAGAAGGTATCTGGAGGAGAGAACTCCCACCTAAGCTGCTTGATTTCTCTCTGTGGCTTCTGACCATTACTTTGAAGGGTCTCAGCCTCTACCTTCTCCTTTTCCCTCCCATACTCCCTGAGCCCTTGCTAATCTTAGGACTTTAGACATGATGAGGGCTGAGGTTGGGACTGAGGGCACTTGAGGCCTGAGCCCAGTGGGTGCTGCCTGGAAGCCAGAGGATGTGGGGTGCTTAGGCTGAAGGGACGCCGGGAACCAGCTGTGGAGGTGGGGCAGGCACTGGGGGTGGGGTGGGGAGGGATCAGGCAGCTGGCTTCTTCAGAAGGTACTGATCCTTCTCTGGATGGGGCAGCTTCTTGTTTTGGGGAAAGGTGAATGTTCTGCGTGGTGGGTGGATGCAGGGAGCCAGCCCTGGTTGGGCATTGGGCAGGGGCAGGGGCAGGGACCATATCTAGCTCCTGGAGAGGCTGAGCAGACTGTCGAGGCTGCAGACAGGCTGGGGTTCAGCTGAGTTCTATAGACTTATTAAGCACCTGGCTCTGTGTGCTGGGGGTCTGCTTGGCCCTATAAGGCACTCATAGCTCACACTTACTGAGCTCCTGCCCTAAGCGCTGGGCCCTGTGTGAAGCCACTTATTTATATGTGTCAACCCATTTAATGTTTATAACAACTTCATGAAGTCACTACTCTTATTTTAGATGAGTAGTTGAGGCTTGGTCATGTGGCCAAGAAGAGGCAAAGCAGGTGTCTAAGGGAGGTCTTCTGACTCCAAAGCTAATTCTCCTGACCACGATGCTTTGCTGCCTCTGTTGAGTCAGATCCAGCACCTTCTCTTGCGGGTCATGGTAACAGGTGTAAGCAGGTGGTGGGTGTAGTGTAGTGCAGTGTATGCAAAGGGAGAGCTGGAACCAGGAGTGGCAGCAGCACAGAGCAGTTAGTTATGTCGGGGAGGGCAGGGAAGGCTCCCAGAGGATGAGGGCCCTGAATAAGCCACATGGGGGAACCAGAATCTGTCTGATACTTGGGGAAGCAGTGGGCGGAGGCTTCAGGTCAGTGGGCTGGGGTGGGGAGTAGGGGCTCTCAGAGAAGCAGGGTAATTCCAGATGCCCACAGCCCCCTCTTTCCCCTCTCTTGGGGTGTGACCGGGTGAGGTTGAGCTGACAGACTTTGGCTGCTGTCCCATTCAGTGGGTCATGGCTGGGACAGGCAGGGGGGAGGTGTGGGGTGCTGCCTCAGGATCTCCTCTTCTCGGCCCCTGTGCTTAGCAGGTGCACTGGCCTCCCCAACCTGGCCAGGCACTCCGAGAGCCTGGGCTCTGTGTGTGGACCCTGCCTGCCTGGGGTGAGGCCACAGCTGTTCCCACACCCACACCCACTCAGGTCCAAGAACAGGTTCTCCATATCACCTCGAAGGACAGGCTGGGAGGATCCTCCCTCTGAGACTATGTGATCCCACCCCATTGTCACACAGAAGAGAGATCTGAGAGAGGGAAGTGACTTGCCTCGAGTCACACAGCCAGCAAAGAAACAGATTAACCTTTGGGGCTTCCAGGTCAGGCCTCTCCCTTCTCGACTCCTGGGCTCCTGTCGTATCCAGGCTGTGTGCGCTCCCTTCAGCACCCTCTGTTGTGCACTGGCGCACCACACGCCTATACTCTGGCACGTGTCCCCACAACTGGCCACCCTCTCAGGCCAGGCCTGGGTTTTGTTCTGGAGAGAACCTAAATGTCATTGTCAGATAAGGGAGGAACAGAACCTGCTAATCCCATTACCTTCAGCTGGCCCTCCCCACACTGTCAGCCCACTCTCCCCAGCCCTGCACACGCCCTTCCGCCTGCCTGGCACCTCCTTGCTTCTGCATGCGAGCAAACGCACCTGGAGATGCTCTAATGGGGGTGGGGTGGAGTGGGGAGAGAAGTACCTGTAGGTAGATCTGAAAGACTTTCTGCAGAAAGTGTGGGGTGAAGGGGGCTCCATCTTGGAATCACAGAGCAGTGAATGGATCTTAACTCTATTGCGTATAAGCTGTGTGACTTTAGGCAAGTGACAACCTCTCTGAGTGTCAATTTCCTCATTAATAAAATGAGTAATGATAGCACCTTCCTCAGTGTTTTCCAAACTTTGCTACATTTTGAAATCACCTGGAGATCTTTAAAAAGTGCTGATTCCTGGCTCCCACCTTCTGACCGTCTGATTTCATTGGTCTGGGGTGTAACCTGGGTATTGGGATTTTTAAATGCTCCCCAGGTGATACCAATGTGCGGCAAAGTTTGGGAACCACTGTGGTAGTGTTTGTTGGGGATTGAAGAAGACTGTGCAGGTACCTGGGGAGAACTCAGCAAACGGAGGTGGTGGTTTTATTATTTAACTTCCTGCCTCTCACTCCATTTAATGTGGGGTCTGGGGGGGAAGGGAGTGTTTTTATTTTAATTCCACAGTGGGTTTGCCCTGAGTGCTGACCCTGTGGCTGTCAGTGGCCGTCTTTACCCAGAAAAGCCACTCCCTTATCCCCCTCACTGTCTCTGTGGCCCTAGGGCAGGCTTCAGTCTTCCTGACAGGCCCCAGGGTTGTGATTAGGCTGGGGGGCTAAGAGGGGTGCTGGAAGGTGCTCTACGGCACCGCACCGTGGCCTATCCTCCCCCGAGTCTCCTCCTGGTGGCTTTGGGGATGGAAGTGCTGGTACCCATGAAGGCTTCTGGGAGACAGAGGCCGAAGATGCTGGTGTGGATTCGGTGGCCTGACTGGCGGCGTTCGGGGGAGGGTCACGTCTTTGAAACAGTCAACTCTGCTTCTTGGCACCACCTCAGGCTCTGCAAAGCTGAGGCGGAGGCTGTGAGGGAAGACACGTTTCCCCAGGTTCCTCAGCTGTCCTGATGGGAAGCTGCGCATCACTGGGCCACCAGGAAGGAAATGGTTCTGACGGGCTGAGGGAAAATGTGTTTGCTTGAAGAAGCCGTTTTGTCCAGATATGAGGACTCTTTTTTTCCACTCAGGTGATCGCTCCCTGTGTATTTTTCTCTGAATGACAAAGATTGGATTTAGCTAATGAGGAGCGCTGAGAGGAAAGTGAGAAGGGGCCTGTGAGATTTGGGGCAGTGGAAGCCTCTGCAGGATGCGCAGCCCTCTGCTTGTAATCAGTGTCCTTCTTACCCAGCTCCCTGTTTTGGGGAACTGTAAGGCGACAAAGCATTTTGTGATCTCACATGCCACTTTTTCCTCCATCTACCAAACATACCTTTGCAAATGCCTTTGATTTCTATTTCTTTTTACCACCCAAAAAACACAGTGAATCTTTTAATAGCACAAGGCCTTTTGGATCTCTAACCAATCAGTTGCCAAATCCTATCCAAAGTGCACTCAGAATAGATGCTCTTAATAAAATATATTGCCTTTAAGCCAGCATAAACCTGTGAAATTTGTACATTTCTTTTAGAGCATCTCTACAAATTTTACCATATTGAAATCACTACCCGGTGACCTTTCAGGAAATATTAGATAAATTACAAGAGACAAATTCACAAACCAAATGGAGTAAAAGAACAATTTCAGTGCCTTTCCTGCTGGATTCTCAGGCTGTCTTAGAAATCTCTGACTCCCTGGACCCCCACTCCCCAGCTCTGTGACCTGCCCCCTGCCCCGCAGGCCTCTCTCCCTATCCTGCTCCTGGAAAGGAGCTAATAGCTGGGGTGTCCTCTGAGAACCATTTGCAGCCCTGAGAAGAAGCTGTGGTATGTGGCTCCTGGCACCTTGTCTTGTCTGGGTGTGCTCCATCATTCAAAACCCTTTCACCAGTGACCACAGCCCCCAGAAATGCTCTTGGGGGTGGCTGAAGGCTGCTTGGAGAGGCTCAGAGGCTCTGTGGCCGGGTCTGCCCCAGGCAAGTGGCAGGGAGTCCTCAGCCCTGACAAGTGAGAGCCGAGCTGAGGTCTGATCCCAGCAACCCTCCCTGTAGGGCGTTCTCCATATCCAGGCCAGCCCTTGATCACCCGGGTGTGGATTATTCACTTTGTGGATTGCCTGCCATGTCTTTTCCAACCCCAGGTCAAGTCCCTGCTATTGCCAAGCTGTGTGGGCACCTTTCCTCCCTACCAGTTTGTGGTGCTCAGAGGATGTAAACCAAGTGTAATACCCTGTTTGTATTTTGTAAAATCCCGTTAACTTAGAGACCTGGAAGGGTCTCCTGGAGAATCAGCGCTCCTTTGGGTTACGGGATCTGCTCCCTTCCGGTGCGTGTACCCAGAGCCTTGGAGCAGTGACGGGGCGGAGGGGGGTGGGTGGCAGAACTGTGTGCCACTTCCCGAGGGCTGCGAAGTGTGGTTTGCTCCATGGCAGTGGTCACGTGTTTATGGGCTCATTTCATGGATACATGAACTCAGTGACCAGCCTGGCTGCTTTGCTATCACCATTCAGTGGCCTGTGTCAGTGTCAACTGAAGGTGTTACTCGGGTCCCCTGGGTCTCAGCTGTTTTTCGTGGAGAGTTATCACCTCACACAACTCGGTTGTGGCCAGAGACCCCACCACCTTCCAACGTGCAGAGGGTGGGTGGGAGAGCGGTAACTAAATTGAAGGTGAAAGAATCTCCTGAGTGGTGCTGGCTCTTCTGTAGATTAAGTAGCTTTGTGAGGAACAAGGCACTATCAAAGCTGCCCGGGGTTCATTCACTCCTTAATTCGATAATTAATTCCACAAACATTAATGGAGTTTTTCTCACATTCCAGGCACTATGCTCGGTGCTGAGGGTGGGGGAGAAACAGAAAGATGATAAAGGTCTGGTTCTCACACTCAAAGAGCTCTCAGCCTGGTAAACAGATACTTAATGCACTCAGATTGTCCCCCAAAGAGGCACAGGTACCGGGAGGAGGAGGCAGCTCTGGAGGGCCGGGGTGATAGGCTGGGAGAGGAAGGTCGCGCCTGGCCCAGCAAGCATGAGCAAAGGCCCAGGGAAATGAAAGTGTAGTGCCTTTTGAAGGAGTGGGGAGGATAACTCAGTGTGGCTGGAATCTGTGGTGGGACTGTGAGCTGCGGGGCTGGAGAGGTGGGCAGGGGTCAGATCGTGCAACTGCCTTCCTAGGGGATTCGCCTTTATCCTGGAGGCTGGGGGGAGCCACAGAAGGGTTTTAAGGAGTGGGATGGCATGATTTGTGTTTTAGATTACTTGCCATGGAATCTATATGGTATAGCAGAAGAAGCTTAGATTCTAGCTCTAGATTCTAGATCTGGATCTAGCAGCTGTGTGACCTTGGCCAAGTCTAGGCCTCAGTGTCCTGGCCTGCAAGACAAGAGGACTCTAAGGCCTGTCCCAGCCTTGACATTCTCTGCGTCCATGGCCACTTTCCTCTTTGGCCCCTACACCCTTTGTTTTGTGCGTGTCCATCCACCTCTGGCTGCCTGACCCCTGTCTCCTGGCTGTTCCAACATGGTCAGCAGATGGTGGCGGCTGGAGGGAGAGGGGTGAGTCCTCCAGGAAGAATGTGCACTCCTGACCCCAAAGCTCACTGACTACCTGGAACCTCCTTTTCCAGCCCTGCAGGAACACCTTCCTTTCCCCTGAACCCAGCCCCCCTGGCTCCCCACAGCATACAGCCCTGGGCCCAGCTGTTTCTCTTCAATGAAAAAATTCACTCCTCTGGGCCTAAACCCCCCTTCCACCTGGCCTCCAAGTGACATGAGGCAGCTGATTTGGGGTCGCCGCCGGGTAGCCAGTGACATCTATGTGGAGAGATGTCAGTGCATTTGGCCGATGCAGTCTTTTTCCTCTGCTCTGACCCGAGTTTTAAAAGCTTAGCCTGTCATCATCTATAGTGATTGCCTGGGAGCCCCAGCACTGGCTCTTCCTGCCCAGGGACCCCAGAGCCACTTCCGCAAGGGGCCTTGGAAACAGCTGTGGTGGAAAGACAGGTTTCCCCCCAAGCATCACTTGTTCCGCTACCTTTCCAGCTTCTGTGCTCCAGGTCCTAGAGCTCCTCCACGGTGAAGAACCAGGAGGAGGGGTTGGCTGAGGGTTCTGTTTTCCTAGGTCTTTGATCACAGCTGTTATATTGAAAGTCTTAAACAATGAATTCTAAACAGATAAATATCTGTTTAGTCAGTGGAATGAGGAAATTAAAGGTGACTCAGATTTTTCCCCCCAATTCTAAGTGCTACTTGAATGATTAGACTTGTAGTGGAGTAGTTTTGCTCCATTCTCCTCTCCTTCAGAATATGACATGATATTGTATCTATTCATTCATTCATTATTTATTGAGAGCCTACTGTGTGCCAGGTCCTGTGTGAGGTGATGCGGGCAGAGAGACAAGACTCAGACCCTGCCATGAAGCTGCCCTGAGTCTGGGTGACTGCTTAGTGGGAGCCCAAGGGCTGCAGGATCTCAGAAGCTCCCGCAGAGTTTCATTCAGGCCCTTTATCTGACCATCTTAGGGCCTTTTCTGGAAAACAGAAGTAGTGTAAGAGGAGTGATCCTGCTATAACTGATAGTGGCTGCCTTCTCTGGGCCATGGATCAAATCCTTAAGGTTCTAATTACTGCCCAGCCCAGGGAGACTGGGAGAGGTCTGCATCAAGATAGCAAGTTGGGTTTAGTTTTTGACTGTGTACATCAATGACCTGTAGTTCTGTAATAACTTAGTGTGAATGCATGAAACACTGTCTTTAAACCCAAGTAAAGACTGCTGGAAACCAAAAAGAAAAAAAAAAAGAAAAAGAAGAAATAGTGCAAGAGGGAAGATGTGGGGGAGAAGAGTGAGACGAGGGCAGAGTAGAGAAAACGAGATGGAAGAAAAGCAGCAGCAAACTTTCCCAGGAGAGAGGCGCTCCAGACAGCACACAGTCCCAGCCACAGGCAGCAGGAACCAAAAGGAGGGAAAGTCCACATTCTCTCTCAGCTCTGTCCTGCAAGCTGGGATGTAGACTGGTCACTCCCTGCTTGGTGCCTCAGTTTCCCCATCTGTAAACAAGGCTTTGGACCAGGTGATCTCAGAGATCTGCTTAGAACTAACATTCCATGACCCATGTAGGGCACAGCAGATATGGGGAAGGAGCCCAGATAAAGGCTATTCAAGTAAAAGACATGGTGCTCCTCTGGCTTCTCCCATCTCAACACTGAGAGACACCCACATGGGTCCTGTGGAAGTTCTGCCATCTCCTTGCTTGTAAGAGGTGAATTCTGGCTGCCCTTCCAGCTGAATGCCGGAAGGAGGAAGGTTCTGGGTCTCCATGTTTGCATATTTTTCCAGTGCGGACATAATCTTCTTGGAGTTTCTTAATTTTTTCCCTTTCTGTCAGTAAGGCTACTTGAAGTACTCAAGGTGAAGGACAGCCCTGCTGGCGTACAAGCAGCCTCTGGTGTATTTGCCTGACTCCTTGGCAGGCCTGCCCCAGATGCCCTCAGGCGCTGTCCCATATGCCTGGCCATGGGGCCATGTCAGACCACAACCTGGGGGTCACATTCCAAAGGGCTCTAATGCAGGTCACACTCATCTATCTATAAAGAAGACTTGGAGATATTTTGGCAACACAATGTTAGAAGAATTGGGGTTCCTAGCAATGGGACCTTGGGTAATTGCTTAAATACCCAGCCTCAGTTTTTCTGTCCGTGAGATGGAAGTGGCCTCCCTATCTCCCAGGGATCAAATAGGAAACTGCAAAAAAAAATGCTTCATAAACAGGAAAGCCCTAAACTGACGTCCTGGAAGCAATTAATCAGTAGCAAGCATATTCTGATATCCAACCCTCTCCACCATTACAGCCTCATCTGTGCCGAATAATTCAAGACGCTAAGGGTTAAAGCAGGGCTAGGCTCATGCCTATGATTGTCCATAATTGATGGAATAAACCTTAAAGGAGTGACATATAATTGCAATTAATCCAGACACTGTGACACCGCCTTGTTAAAATAGTGTCTACTAATAATTGCTTTGATCTAGCAAAATGATGCCTATCCATGAGCCTGGCTAAGGGGCTACTAATGGCAACGCTGCACCTCACTCCTCCCGCTGCACCCCACTCCTCCCACTACACAAGGTGGGTGTGGAAGCTGGGAGACATGGGGCAGAAGGGCAGGGAGGGGCCCCAATTCTCTCAGACCCTATAGCAGCAAGGACTATATATATAGGGTGATCATATAATTCACTGTCTAAAGATGGGACACTTTTGAGAGTGTTATGCCAATAATTCCTATTAATATTAATAGTTATGCCAGACAACAGGTATAAAGTGGACTCTCCTGGGCAAACCAGGATGTATTGTCACCCTATGCACCGACTGTTTTAAGCTCATGGAATCCTTGACTGGTAGAGCATTTTTACATTCATTATCAGTCTTCTTCACAGCAACCTTGGAAGGAAGAAAGGATTTTTACTCTCATTTAAGTAGATGTTAAAGACAGTGACAGAGCCAGACAGTCTAGCATAGTCTTTGGCCTGGCTTCCTTGGTGGCTGACTCCATGCAGGTAGAGGACAGCTAGCTGGGACCAGGGAGCTCTGTGGCTGTGGAAGCAAACGGAGCTCAGAGGGAGAGAGGCAGTAAGTCTGGCTTCAGTGGAATGGGATTGAGTGACCCCATCCATGGAGAGCACAGGGTACAGGCCTCAGCAGGGACTTTGCCTGGATCTTCTCCAATCTTGGGCTTAGAATCAGAAGACTTGGGTTTAAAGTCTTGCTCCTCCACTTACTAGCTATGTAATCTTGGAAAATTGTAGAATCAGTCTGTGCCTCAGCTTCCTCATTGTCAAGTGGGGACAATAATAATTCCTTTTTGTGAGGATTAAGTGAGATCCTATATGAAAACGGATGGATAGACTCAGAACCTGTCATGTAATAGGTACTCAGTAAATCCTTGTAGAGCTTGAATCTGGAGAGAGTTCTCAGAAGCAACAGTCTTTAGGGAACCGTGGGGATCCTACTGTCTTGAGATAGCTCTGACTTGAACCAATTAGGGTAGAATGAACTCCTTTCTTGAGTTGGGTCTGCCTCAAGTTCTTGGAGGAAGGAATGGATAAAATAAATATGGAGGAATTGGGAGTCTCCCAACCCCTCTGTGCCAGGGATAATCTACTGTATGTTCAATGTGCTAAGCAGGGGCAGCTAAGGAACCTTCACACCATGAGATTCCTGTGAAACAGGCAGCCCACGCTGGCCTGACCCCACCTTCCTCTAGACTCTCAGATGAGCTTACCTGGACATGGGAGGTGACCTGACTCTTATAGTGCCCCATTGCTGGAGTTGATGGCACCTCAAAGCAAATGGTAGGCAGGCTGGCAACAGTTTGGTGCCAAAGAGCTAGTGAGTGAGTGACAGAGAGAGAGAGAGAGAGAGAGAGAGAGAGAGAGAGAGGGGAGAGTTGTAGAGTACCATGTTTGGCTTATTAATAGTCTGTGTTTGGCCTCCACCATTTCTATCAACATCGTCCATCACATCCAAACAATTGAAAAGCTTTTGCCAAATGGTGAGGAAACTGACGGCTGTGCTGAGTTTCTGAAAAACAGTATTTCCACTTCTTATGCAGCACTGAAATGCCAATAGTTCCATGCCAACTAGTTATTTTTCCAGACCATTTCCCTTTATTTATGTTTAAGCTTTTGTATTTTTAAGCAAAAAGAAGATGGAGACCTGGCATAGGTAATTATTATTTCTCCTGATTTGCCCTTGAACAAGCTATAGAAGAAAGGTTCATTACCCAAACCTGCGGAGGGATGGAGCAAGCACTAAGACAGGGCCCTGCCCCTTTCAGGAGTGGTTGGGCTGATAGATGGGCAGAATGGGGACATGGGAAAAACCTAGCCCAAACCTTGGAAGACTTAGGGCAATAGTAGCCCTTTCTGTTACTGATGTGTGTCCTTGGGTAGGATGGGGTCCCTCGCTGGGCCTCGATTTCCTTACCTGTGAAATGGGAGGGTTGGACTAGGTGGCCTAGAAGGCGCCTGCCCACTAAGTATGAGTGTTGGGTGGGTGGGGGACTCTCTGTCTCATGCTTGTTGGCAAGACCACAGGAGTGGAGGTGATGCTGCCTCGCAATGCTGGAAACTCCAGGAAGCCTGGAGACATGGCTGGGAAACACGATGGGGCTGTTCTTCATCTGGGAAACTCCAGAACAGCCTTCAGAGATGTCTGTGGAGCCTGCCAGGAGGTTTTTTTTTTTTTTTTTTTTTTCCACAACATGTCATTTCTGGGTGTCTTAAAATTTTTCACTTGGCCCAAACATTGCCAGGCTTGGGGGATGATTTTGCCCAGTGTGGGGATGGAAATGGGTTTGCCTCTGGGCACTAGGTTGGGAGTGGCAGGTTTTCTCGACCTTGGAATTCTCTCATGAGGTCAGAAGGTACAGGTGAGGCTATAATGTTGCTTCTGCCACCACAGCAGCATCTGCAGACAGGGGCATGGGCTGGAGGGACAAAAGAGGGAAGGCAGATTGGAGAGAGTGATGAGGTTGAGACAGGAGTCTGTAGGCCTTGCTTTGCACCTTTAAAACATGCCTCTCTGTGGCTATCAGGTGGTGCAAATCAACATTCTTATTTCAAGTTATGGCCATCTGAAGATGAGCTTATCCAGTTCCTTGTACTCGGTTGACCACAGTTCCTGCAGAGAATCTGAGTGTCTGGTGTGTGTCTCATCCATGCATGGCTGGGGCAGGATGGGCAGAGGAGAACCAAGGCCTGGGACAAACTGGGCTGGGGTGGTTCTGTTCTAGTGGGGAACTTAGTCTAGCTGGAAACACTCATAGCTTTCTGCAGAGCCAAGTGATTTCCTGCTGTTTTATTGGTTGGGGAGGAGGAGGGGTGGCAGGCAGATAGATTTAAATGAGAAAATAAAACTACTTCAAAGCAAGCCATTCAGAAAGTACATTTATTTATTTCAAATATTCTAGAACATTTAAGAAAATGGGGCCCTCTGCAATCTGGATGAAATGTGGAGACATGGCCTTGGCAAGGGGAGCAGTGAATATTTGCAAGGACAACCCCTCATTGTGATAGCAAATGGAGCAGCCTTCAGTCAGGGCTCGGCCACACCTGGAGGGTGAATAAAGGTTAAATGACTCACTATAACTCTGCACCCTCAGGCTACCAGGATGGATATTGGGGCTAGGACAAGAGACCTTCATTCTGTGTCTCTTGGAGATGAAGGAAGGTGTGGTTGGGACCTTCAGGACCCGATGTATAGTGGCAGGTATGCATTCATCAAAGCTGGAGAAGGGGCTTTTTGACACCGGAAGAGTAATGTGATTGCTGACTGGCCAGGAGCACTCACTCAGAGGAGAATGAAAGGTAATCAGGAGCCGATTGTTTACTGGAAAAGGAAGCAGAATGATTAGGTGCAGGTTAGACTTCCAGGATAGGGATTCAGGCTTTTGGAAAACAGACAAATTCAGGGACTGGTTGTCATATTTCCATAAATAGGAAAAACAGGGTGGGCAGGGCTGCCTGACCCTGTGAGCACAGACTTGAGAGCCCCAACATCTGGGTCTAAAGTTTGTGCCAACACAGGCTGCTGTATGATTGGGGGCAAGCCGGCCTCGCTAGGCCTCAATGTCTTCATGTCCAGTGAAGGGTGAGGGACCAGCTGATCTCCAAGGGCACCTCCTGGCCTGGAGTTCTGCACTTTTATGAGCCCAGGGAGGGGATCACTTGGTGAGGACATTGTGATAGGCACAAAGTCAGAGCAGGGCTTCATAGAGGCATTTGTTTGTTTAGCTTTATTGGGGCCAAGCACCTGACAAAGCTGAAGGCAGATCTCTGAAAAAGTCAGAGCCATCCAAAGTAGAGTCTCTCAAAGGCTTTCTTGAGAGGAATTGAGTTCCCAGTCCCGGGAGATAATCGAGCAGAGACTGAATGACCACGTGCCAGGAATCTTACTCAGGAGAGTCATGGGCAATTGAACTAGTTGGCTTTTAAGTTTCCTTCCAAATCCAAGATTCCGGGACTCCATTGCTTGTGTGTTCGATGTCTGAAGCATATGATGGCAGCCCCAGCCTCTGGGCTTCTTTTTGTGCCCTAGAGCAGCATTTCTCATTTCTGGCCTGTACATTAGAATCATTGAGATCTTTTCTAAAGAGCTAGTGCCCAGGCTTCACCTGCAGAGCTTCTGATTTAATTGTTCTGGGGTGGGTCCAAGGTTCCTCAGTTGTAGAAGGACCTGGACTATTGGTGCCTTGTGGAGGCATCTCACCTCCATATTCTCTGTTGGGGCAAGGAGATATAAGCCCCCTCTGGTTTCATCCTGCCTCTATATAGAGCTCAAAATTTGAGGCTGTATTTATCATTCCACATTCATTCACCCAACAAACATTTAAGTTCTTGCTTTGTGTCTGGATGAGTCCTAGATGGGCCAGCTTTTGGCTACCTTAAGAGCAGCAAGCACTAAACTCCCTTTAAAAAGTGCTCATCATGTGTATTTCCACCTCTCACACTTAGCACAGTGCCTGGCACATGCCAAGTATATAATAAAAAATTTGGTTGAATCGCATGGAATCTTTGCCAATATTGTAAGTGGGACAGGAAAATAAATTATTAGCAAGCATGCAGTAGAGAATTCATGATATGCCAGTTCCCTTCTGCCCAGACTTTGTAAAGGAAACCATCTCCTTAATTGGAATTATGTTTGTGGCCTGAAGGGGTGACCCGTCCAATTTGATATTTTGGGAGCATGGTCTCCTAAATGACCTTTTCCTGCCTTCCTTAGGGCATCTCACAGTGAGAGAGCTGGGGTTTAGGGAGGATCATTTCCTCTTAATTGGCGTCCTGGTCATCACGCTGGCTTCACTAAACATTACCAGGCCAGCCTCTGCTCAGACCTGAATGCCCTTGTTATTAACTACATGATGCTCCTCAGACATCAGGTTCCAACTACTTCTGGTAGTGACAAGTGGATGGCCAGAGAAATGCCCCAGTTTGCCCTGACTTTATGAGTTTTATTCTGAGACCACTGGCTTCCTTCACTCCACGAGCGTTTCCTGATTACCCTTCCCATGCCAGGCCCGGCCTGGGCCTGACTTGCAGAGGCGGCACAGGCGCTGGCCCTGACCTCAGGCTGGTCACCATCTATCATGCCACTAAGTGGCCAAGGTTTAATGGTGGCACAACTGGGGCCTTGCCAGGGAGCTACTGAGATAGGGATTAGTCCCACCAGGAAGGCTGGGCCTGGAAGGGTGATGTTCAGATGTCCCGTCTGTCCTGAGATTCCCTCCAGACCTGCCAGTGGAGGAGCACAGATCTTTGAGTCAGACTTGACCAGGCTGGAATCTAGCCTCCATCTCTTCCTTGCCTGGGGAATGTGGGCAAATGCCTGGACCTCCCTCGGCTCAGACCCCTCATCTCTAGCATGGGGCCATGGAGTTGTTCTAAGGATCTAATGCAGTTAGCACAGTGTTTGGCCCATGGTAAGTGCACAGCAGGAGTTAGCTGTTATTTTCATTGTCTCCCTTTAGTTTTCATGAATTTGGAAATTCAGAACAGAAATGTCTGCCTGCTTGATACGTCTCAAAATTTTTCTCCATTCAAGTATTCAATATTCAACTAGTATTTACTGACATGCTATGTGCTGGACTTATACATGTACTGGGTTCTAGGGATGGGGAGGTAGGGGTGAACAAATGAAATGTAAAAGTGCTACCCTCTGGGGCCGGCCCATGGCTCACTTGGGAGAGCGTGGTGCTGACAACACCAAGTCAAGGGTTAAAATCCCCTTACCGGTCATCTTTTTTAAAAAAGTGCTACCCCCTCTGGGGCTTACATTCTGGAGGAGGTGAGAGACAGTGAACATCAGAGAGTAAAATGGGGTTAGATGGTGAAAGTGCACTGGTCGCCCCAGCTGGGACAGTGCTGACAGGGGGACACAGGGAGTAGTCAGCCCCAGGAAGGGTGTGGGGTTCAGGGCAGGCTGGTGGGTTCTTGTTGCTGAGGTTACCTGTGTAATATTTAGGCAGGTAACAGCACCCAGCTTAGATGGTGGGGTGAAGACCTCAGTCAAGGATCGAGGCTGAGGAGGGCACAGAGGGACTGAGGACGGGGCTCTGCGAGACCATCTGCTCATGAGCCTAGGTCAGATCTCTTCCCCACATTGGTCAGCTGGCTCATAATGACCCTGCTGGTGTCTGGGACTGAGAGGAGAATGTGGGTGATTTGGCCTCAGCTCTCTGCCCACTGGGAATATGCCTCGAGCACTCTCCAGCTGTGGGCTTGGGAGGTGAGCCCAAATGGAAGCTCCATGTAAGAAGGTGACTCAGATGTCAAAAAGGCAGCAGTGAGGGTTAGCCCCACTCCAGCCCCTGGGACTTGTGGTACAGAATGCCCTTGCCACCACAGGCTTGGGAAAATAGGAAAGGGGCCTGAAGCTTGGCTTCTAGTGTCTAGGCTTGAAACTCAGTGTGGTGGACACTGGGCAGGGAAAAGTCTCCCACAATCCTAGTCTGCACGGTCCAAGCTGAGAATCTGTGTCCTCAGGAAATAGCACCTTTGAGGAGCAGGCACTCTCTGACGCTCCCTTTGCCCTTGGGCTGGTCTGAAAGCTTCACCTCATATATAGGATGTATGGTCAGGTTTAGCTGCCTCTCCAGGGTCACCTCCTTGGGTCCTTGCCATGCCCTGGTCATTCAAGGCCAAAGGAACCACTTGCAGTTCTTCTCTCTCAGGGTGGGCCTCCTGCCCATTTCTGACTGTCCCAGCCTGGCTTGTCCTGCTCCTTACCTGCTCCTTCATCTGCCTGTCTTTTCTTGACCTGGTACTGTGGGCAGGACTGAAAGCTCAGAGAGGGTGTCCAGTGGGGAGAGGCATGGGTTATAAGGGCGAGGGGGTGTTGATGGTGCAGAGGAAGCCCTTGGGATGAGCTCCTGGGAGCTTTTGGGTGGGATTCAGGCTCAGCAGGTTGGAGTTGGAGGGGGTAGGGAATTTCTGGCATTTTGCAAGTGCCCAGCACAGTGCCTGGGCTTAGTAAGTACTCAGTAAATATCTGTTGTGTGAATGGATGAGTGAATGGATGTTTGGCCTGCCACAGACTGCCAAAGGGTCTTTCTGACATTCCTGGGGGTATCTTTGTAAATTGCTGCAACCATAAAGAGCTGATATTGGAGGTACAGGTGTGGAACAGCTGAGTTTACCTGTTCTGACATCTGTGTGGCAAGAGAAAGGGTATTTGGCTACAAGAGAACATGAGCTTTTCTTTGTATGAGAAAAGAATGAGGTTTTTTCATGTGCATTATTTCATCTCACCCACCAACACCTGTGAGTAAAGTGAGGGCAGTCCTGGTGTGCAAAGAAAGAACCCAAGGCCCAGAGAGGTTAAGGGACTGGTCCAGTGTCACACAGCTAGTAAGTGGCAAAGATGTGACTTGAATTCTGGCTTTTGGTTCCAAATCCCATGTTATTTAGAAAGAGACAATGAAAATTTTCTGTTAGCCCCCAGGGCTAAAAATAGGAGCCTTATCTTGTTCTGTTTGAGAAGATGACGTGAATGGGTTTGGCTGACCATTTCACGCCCACAATTTCATCATGTATAGAAATGCCTGGGAAAAGAAAATATCTAAAAAAAAAAAAAAGTTTGAAGTGTCCCTATGACCTGTGTGTGTGTCATGGCCAGTGTGTGCCTGGTGCCATAGGCCATTAGGCTCAGCTGAACTTCTGAGAGTCTCATTCTACCAGGGAACTGAGGCCTAGAAGAGTGAAGTGATGTGTCCAGGGCCAGGCAGTTGCCGTGGAGGAGGCCCACACCCTGCCTCCCCGATGCTGGGCCCAGGGCCTCTCCATCAGTGCTCTTTTGCTTATGAAGCATCTGGGGTCTTGAACTTCTCCCTCTCAGGCCTATCAGAGACCCAGGTGCCCTCTGAGGCCACCATCCCATTGTGACAGCATCTCTTGCTTCCCCTGCTCTGAGATTGGATAGTCCAAGGATGCAGAGGGTCTGAATGACTCCATTCTGACGAGATCGGGCGCGTTCAGGGTGGTATGGCCGTAGACTGAATGACTCCATTCTGGACCATGAGTGATCAAGATAGGATTCTGGGCTGACTTCTGGTAGGAGCCAGGCTGGGAAGTCACTCTGAGGATGCCGGGAGGGCCAATGACCATAATTAAATCAGGCAGCACTACCTGGAGGAGTCTGAGCCGAGATATGAGGGTGAGGGTGAAAAAAAAGAACGAGAAAGGGGCAGGAAGAGGGCAGAGGAAGGAAGAAGGCTGCGGCTCGGTGCTGATGCAGATGCAGCAGGTCGACGAAAGGAGCCGGGTCTCCCTGGAGAACAGCAACCGGGAATGCGGGCTTCCCTGCCAGTGGAGGAAAGGATGGTTTAATCTGCATAGCATTAATTAGCAAGAGTGTCTAATTAGGACAACCATTACAGAGCCACCGTGTTAAGCCTATGCTGAATATCAATTAATTCTGGAGCCTTTCCATGAAATTGAAGGAAAAGTTGACCTTATTAAACAGAAAAGATTTCTAAATCAATTATTTCCCAAATTGAATGCACAAAACGCAGTCATGTCAGAGAGGCACATCAGACCTTAATTCAGTAAATACAGACTCTAGATATTATCACCTCTTTCCCTTTGGGGGTTCCAGCCAGTGACAGAAATCATGAATGGATCACATACACGCACACACACACACATTGGGGGAAACAGCTTGGTTGGGGAAGGAGCCTGCACACCCTTTTCTCAGTTAAGCTAATATTTCACTTCAGTTCAGTCCCCCTCCAGGACTCTGCCTGCAAGCATAGTTTTCTGTTTTTTTCAATGTTCCAAATAATAAAACACATTTAGAACTTCAAAGTCTCTGGGAAGATCTACTGTAATCATTACAATTCTGGCTGTCTTTGCAAGCTACAAGGCAGGCCAAGAGAGCAATTTATATGGCTGGCTCAGAAGCCAGGGAACACACTCCATCATACTCCACACAGCCTCGGGGGAGGAAGGGCTGGAGCAGCTCTGAGAAGCCTCAGTGCAGAAACTGGAAGGCCGGCAAGGCAGGTGGGGGTGTCAGTGCACAGGCAGGGCACGGACCCTGGAGGAGTACAGTCTGGCTTCTTCAAATTTTGACTTTGCCGTTTGTTGGCCATGCCCTTGGACAAATTGCCTAACTTCCCAGAGCCTCAGTTTCCTCCTCTGTAAAAGTGGGTGATGGTACCCTCCTTGCGTGTTAGGCCCTTATAGCGGTGCTTTTATTACAGATTATAGTCATCAACGAGAAATTGCAGATCTGTAAAGGGCTGGCTCCTGGCTGGAGCAGACAGCAACCACATGGATGGGGGCATCTCTCAGGAATGCAGTTCAACCTTCTATCCTGCTAGGAATCTCCTCTGTAGACCCCTGATGGGTGTAGCCAGACTCTACCAAGATGACAGGAGCTTATTATCTCACACAGGAGCCTAGGTCAAGGGGAAGCATTGTATATAGAAAAATCTGAAATATAGCTAAAATCTGGGCTATCTGTGTGACTTTGGAAAAGTCACCTCATTTCTTCAATTTTCAGTTTTTTCATAAGATGGAGTAAAATGGAGACACTATGACCTTGTATTTAGGGTAAGGATTTGAGGTACAGTGTGTAAGAGGCCTGTTCTGGGAGCTGGCACATAATCAATACTCAATAAATGTTAGGTAAAAATAAAAGTATTATTGTTAAGCAGATTCAAGAAATACTTATTAAGTACCTATTGTATTCAGAGCATCAAATAGGTTATGGGAGTATACTTGTATGGTGTAAATGTATTATCCTATGGATTCTGGTAGATTAAGAACCAAACGAAGCAATAAGGGCGTCTGGGGTGGGTGTGAGTCCCTTTACCCAGCCCCAGGGTCACAAAGGACCCTGTTCCCACTCAGCAGTACATTTTACAGCATGATAACAAGAAATGGGCATCGAGGAAATGGAATGGTGTTTAGAAGACTGGAGCCCGTGTCCTTTATCCCCGTCAGAGGGGAGGGCTGGCAGCTGGCGTGTTTTCCTGCAGCCACCCACGGCGGGCTGCTTGCTACGTCACAAACAAAGACAAAGTGCAGCATCTACGTGTGCGCCTCTGCCCAGAAGTCCAGGGCTCAGGTTAAAAAAACACAGAACTTTTCCGATTATAAAAACAGTGTGTCCTCACTGTAAAAATTTTGAGGAGAAAAGAAAAACAATAATAAGAAAAATACACCAGTACCTTGGGATATTTGATATATTTTCACAGTCTTTTTCTACATTAGAAAAGTAACAAAAAGTTTTAATCATATACAGTTTGGGGTCTGTGTTTTCCACATCATATTATAATATTATCATCAACTTTTCTCCATTTCTTCAAATTATTCTCTACAGAGTTGCTTTTTAGTGCCTGCATAGTGTTCCATCACTAGCTGATCTCAAATTTAGTTAACCACTCGAATATTTTTGGGCATTTAGGAATAAATGACTTTTTAAAATGACTCTCATTAAATGGGATATAATTTCTAAGCATTCCTGTGTGTTAAGAATTATTACTCTGTTGTCGAAAAGTTCTGAGTCACAGGGGAGAAGGGTTGACCAGTTGACCACAGGACTCCCTCCCAGCTCCAAGAATCCCTTTTCAGCCCAAGGATGGGAGTGAGCAGGGGCACAGCGGGTGTGGCAAGCACCCTGCCATGTGGTGTGTGGCAGCTAATTAGCCAGCTTCGTGTTGCAGCCTCACCCAAAGAACCATTTCAATTTCAAGCTTCATAGGAGTTCGGGTAGCAAAGCAAAGATTATAATTCAACATTTTAACAAATAGAAAATATTTCCAGTCCAGCCAGACTTCTTTGACATGTTTTCCAGCTATTAAAAATGGTCGATGGTCTATCTTCTTATTGACATGCGATGGCAAATGCAAGGAAATCTGTAAAGTACTGAGAGTCCCTGTTGATCCAGTGCACAGCGCGGTCTCCCCCTGGGGCGGAAGCTGGCCAAAGAGGTTGTACCGGCCAAAGCCAAGAAACAGGTGGGAGTTGCCTCTTCATGTAAAGGCTTCGAGTTTTAGGCTCAGAGGAGACAGCATCTGGTCCCTTTCCCTTCACCTCTTCCTCTAGAAATGATGGAAATAGGCTTGGATTCTGATTTCAGTTCATTTCTGCCAAAAGAAATAAATTAGAGGTTGAAATGTGCAGCTGATCCCAACCCTTCCGGGGGAGGCATGATGCTCCCCAGATGCTTTCAGACCCCTTTGAGAAGAATGTTATGGTCATTTCTGGCTGGAAAACATTGTGAGCTGTCCCCAGTTCATTCCCGTAGGGAGCTTTGTCTTATCCTAAAACGGTCTGTGAGCTCCTGAATTCACTGCCTGCTCTCTTCAGCCCCGTTTAGGTCTTGTGGTTGGGGTAGTGTTTCAGGCATCAAGTGGTGCTTTTAAAGATCAAAACCTTCTTGAGGGCCGATCCGTGTTCTGTTTTTCTTTGTGCTCACATCAGACCAGCACAGCACCAGCCCCTCGTTAGACACCCCATCTATATGTGCTGAGTAAATAATCGTGGCACGGTCTTTATTGAACTATAGAACATGGAAGAGGCTAAAGAAAAACTGGCTTATGTTTAGACCATCTTGTGAGTAGCACAGAATGGAGACCTTTCCCCACAACTGGACCACCTCATAAAGTACAGAAAGTCAGAGTTGGTATATAAGTCAGACCGAAGCTTCTAGCAGGCCAGGGCCCTCTTTGTATATCCTACAGTATCTAGCACACGGTTGGATTTCCAGTAGGGCTCAACAAATGAGAAGTGGTTGAGATTGTTGTGAAAGAGTGAATGAATAAACGCATGAGTTACTTCATTAGTTCTCCTGTATTTCCTTACTGTTAACTCCTGCCTGGCACAAAGTGGGCCTCAACAACGGCATCAAAGAAATGAACAGGGAGATTGATAGACACCAGGGAGAGCTGCTTTTATCCCATCTCAGCCCACAGAGGGTGGATTGAGAGCATGGACTTGGGCGATTGGAAGTCCTGGGTTCAAATCCCAAACCCTCCTCTTACTCTTGTGGTTGCCACATTAGACACTACCACCAGCCCGCAGCTCTCGGCCACCTCTCACATCCGCCTCTGAAAGCTTTCTCTGACCTGTCCATAGGGATCTCTCCTTCCCTTGAGCTCCCCTAGCTCTACTGTAGGTTTCACATGGCAATTAATCATGTTTTACCTTTGAAATACTTTCCATTGCTGTCTTAAGCTATCATTTAGGTCTTTTAAAAGGGGCATTTCACATGTTTCTACTGTTTCCCATTGGAGAGAGGGCCTGAGGGCTTGTGGGCAGAGCTCTGGACTGGCAGTCAGAGGCCCTGGCTTTGAACTCCGGCACAAGCCACATACTCCACTGAGCTCCCAATTATAATGTCTATAAAGTTGGGATTAAGTTCAAGTGCTGTTGTGAGGATGGCTGAGAACAAATATGTGAAATTGCCTTGTAAACTGTAAGGTGCTGTACAGAAATCGGGCATCCTTCTCGTTACCTGCTCTTTAAGGACACGCTTCTTACATGGTGCGCACCTCTCAGGACTGAGCACAGGGCCACCGCACAGTAAGTGCCACCTGATTTCATCTGCAGCCTTTGCGCAGGGCTGTGCTCCCATCTCCCCTGGGGAGCCTTCTCTGCTTCCGGGCTTCCAAATACCCAGGAGCACACCAAGGCCCAACCCAGAGCTGATGTGAAGTAAACAATAATAGTAGCTAACACATGGCCCACACTGTCCTAGGCACTTTATGTATACTAACTCCTTTATTTTCCCCAACAGCCCCTTGAGTAGGTACTAATATTATCCCCACGTGACACATGAGGCAGCCTAAATTCTCATAGCTCTAAGTGGCTGTGTCAGGGTTTGGACCCAGCAGTCTGGCCTTGGAGCTCATGCTTCTAACCCCACACTACAAGTTCTCTAAGCTGTCCTGGGGCTGGAAGGCTGCAGTGCAGGTCATGTGTTCCTGAGCTCACCCCTCTTCTCTCTGCATTAGCTCCTCGGCCCCTGCTACCCTCCCCTGCCCTCAGCCTAAGCCAGGAGGTGAGAGCATCTGCCAGGACGTCCTAATTCATTCCTGAAAGTACTGTGCATTGTCAGAGATGGAAGGGCCCTCAGAAATCCTCTGGTTCAGCTTTATGAAGAGAGAACAGAGGCTCAAGCTGGCACAATATTGATTCCCAAACCACATAGAAGTGGCACAAAACAGAATTATGTTCATATGACTTATGAACATGGAGGCAAAAATTCTAAATAACACATTGGCAAACTGCATCTAGCCATGTATAACAAACATAATACATCATGCCCAAGTAGGGCTCATCCCAGGAAAGCAAATATGATTTAACCCTAGAAAACAGAGGCTCAGAGCGGGCAGCTGCTGGGGCCGAGCCAGCCCAGGCCCAGGCCCAGGCTCTTTTGTGGCTCAGGCTAAATTTGTGTTCTTCCCTGCTCCCTGGAGGCGCTTGTGACAGTCCCTCCTTTATCCCCACTCTCCCGCTTTATGCAGCCTCAGAGGACAGTGAGATGCTCCTTTCCTGGCCCTCCCTAATTCTCTCTTTCCATTTCTCCTGTAGGATTCCATGTTCTCATTGGCCCTGAAATGCCTTATCAGCCTGTCTACCATCATCCTTTTGGGTTTGATCATCGCCTATCACACACGTGAAGTCCAGGTAGGTGCCCCATCCTCACCTCTTTGCACAGCGGCTGATCCTTTTGCCTTGCCCCGGGCTGAGCCCATCCCCACCCCGAAAACCCACCCCCTAAGCAGCTACTCGGGCAATTTTATAAGACGGTTGTTCAAGATCGTGGCTCTTCTCCTCCTGTTTGTACTCTAATGGGAGAAGGAAATGTGAGACTGCCCTGTGGCTTTAGAACAACTGTGACATTATCTTCATCTGGGGATCCCAGAGGCAAACATATGGCTTCATGATTAGGGGGCCATCCTGCTCAGCACCCTCATTTAGCACCATTGTACCGTGAGAGCCCCTGATGAGCTGCCTTGTCTTTTATGTCTCTTGGTGGATCCTTTCTAAACTTGAGCCACAGAAGCAATCCCCACAACACACACACTGCACCAAACACCACTGGCGAGTCTATGTTTCAAAATGGTGTAGACTTTACTCCTTCTGGATGCCAAGCTGGGAGGTGTCATCTTCTAGATAGAATAGAAGTCTGATGTGGCCTAGGAGGCCTCTGTTTCTTGCTGCCTAGGAGTGACTTGGCATCCAAAGCAATATTGGCCAGGCCTCTGGTTTGGCTGACATAGGGAGGATGGTTCAACCAGGGCTGGGAGGGTCAGATGGGAGTGAACAGATCTGAGGCATATTCTTATGACAACAAGGCTCCCCCATCACCCAGCCCTTCAGGCTGTCCTGCTCCACTGTGGACCTGGGTAGTTCTAAAATATCCAGATGTTTTCTCTCACGTGCATGTGAATCTGGAAACCATCCTGGACCTTTGGCTGGAGAAGCACAGACAGATTCACATCTGGGCAGCAGGCAAAAGGCTGACGAAGAGCAGAACTTGGAGTCAGAAAAACTGGGGTCAAACCTCGGTCACAACCTTTTCTCTTGGTGTGTCTTTGGCCAGCCCTGTGACCCTTCTGGGTCTTGGTCTCCTCATCTAGAGCATGGGACCTTTAGTCCAACTTTGCTGGGCTGTGGTGAGGATGGAATGGGAGTGTATGGGAGAGAGCTCTGTAAAACGCTACTCAGTGACACTGTTCAAATCCAGTCCCTTTTGTTACTCAGCATTTTCAGAGCGAGCAGCTGCACAGATGCAGGTGTGAGCACCACCTCCTCCTGTAGAGTGGCTCTGCTTTCCAGCCCAGTGGCAGGGCTGCTGCAGGTAGCTGGGATGCAGAGGCCTTGGCTCCAGCCACCTTGGCAGGGCTTCAGTCTATCAATGACCAGAGGACACTAATCGGGACACTGGGACTCTCCAGCCTCTTCAGGGTCGCAGCTGCTCACACAGAGGCTGTGCTTTGAAGGCTGAGAATCCCAAATGCCACCAGGCAGCTTCCTTCACAGCAACTGGATGAACTGGATGAAGCTGGTGGACTTTAACCCAGACCATTGTCCTGTCAACTCCAGAAAGGATCCAGGAGTGTAGGAAGGGAGGAACAAAGCCAAGGAACCAAGATAGGACAGGAGTTGACAGTCTGGGCTTTAGGCCAGGTTTCACCACCCAAAACCAGCTGTGTGACCCAGGTAGTTTCTCAAGCCATGGGAGTCCCCCTGTCCTCCTGTGGAGGGAGTCTATAGTACTATGTATCACCCTGACCTGTGTAGGAAGGTGTCCCACAAGCCAAAGAAAAAAGGCAGAATTATAAAACTCAGTAATGGTCTGGCTTGAGGGAGGTGAAGGAGAGGAGCAGTTCCCAGACCCAAACCCACACTAGGTTCTGCTAAGCCTGACCCCTTCCTCTTTCCACTCCAGGCATTGGGATGGGTAGAGCCAGGTGACCTCTGAGTCTCCTTAGGTCCTTGTTCCCACTTCAGGTCGTGCAGTCCTAGCTCTCAGACTGATCTGGCCCAGCTGCAGTGTGACCTCAGTTCGGGTCTGGTGACAGGGCCACGTTGCTAACAGGCCAGCTCTTAGCCAGGCACCCTTTCTCCCATACTCAGCTCACAGCCAATCTCTGTTTCAGCCCTAATCATGGGCAGTAGATGATGCTATTTAGGTCACTTATCTTGGCCATACACACACACGCACTTTAGAGAAATAAAGTGAAATCAGTGGCATTGAATCTTGACTCAGACACTTCAGCCTGAAAGATCTTGAACTGGTAACATCTTCTCTGGGCCTCAGTTTCCCCATCAGAAGTATGGGAGGCATATCACCCACTTTGCTGAACTCTTAAGGGTAAGGGAACAGTGTAGAGTACAGAGTGGGCCTTCATGAAATGGAAACTTTGGTCCCTTTCCTGTGACATCTGCTCCACTGCTTCTAGCTGGGCCTCATCACCTCCCAGCTGGGCCTGCTGGATGGTCACTGTCACAAATGCCTGGTACTGGCAGGTTGCTGGGCTTCCTCCCTGCTCTGGCCTGGCCCTACCTGCATTTTCAGCTGCAATCACCCAGCCCCTTATCCCACCTACAGCCACCATCACATGGGGAAGTCACCAGCACCTGGCGTGCTCTGTGCCTCTTGCCTTTCCAGTAAAGTTCCTTCTGCACATAGCTGGACCTTCTCCTGCCCTAGGGAAATAGGAATGCTTTGGGCTGAGATAATTAGTGGAAGGGAGTGCCTGCTCCTGCAGGGCCCCCTTGTGTGTACCTCACCCAGCCATATTATAGTTTTCTGTTTTTCTCTTTCTCCCCAACCTCAGAGACAATGACATCATTAATCTTTGCATTTCCAGGGACCGCGGTATCTGACAAAGTGTAGGTGTTTACAGCATGTTTTTGCATGAAAGGGTGCTGGATTCAAGATATCTGGTTTCCAAAGCTGGTTATACCATTACTTAGCTTTGTGGTCTTGGGCCTGCATTTTCATCTGTTCGTTAGGGGTCCTCAGCCCCCAATTTTATAATTCTCTGGTTTAGGTCTGGCTGCTCAGCCGGCTGGGGGACATGCTTCCTGAGAGTGGAGGAGCAGTTTTCCCAAGTATGACTGACAGAGGTTATCTGGAGGAGAGGGCTTGGAAAACGCCCTTCCCCGTGGAAAGCCAGCTGCTGCTTGCCTGCTGTGAAGCAGGGCAGGGGCAGGCTGCGGCTGCCACAGCCCCTCTAGGGGTGATGTCAGGGCCTTTTGTTAGAACATCTTCGTCACCTCCCTCATCCACAACAGTTACTGGTCACTTGGCTAAATTTTAGCAGGAATCAGATGACCGTGTCTGCACCTCCCGCAACCCTGCCCCAGACACTGACACCCAGGCCCCAGGCCATAGGTCCTGGCCCAGCACACACAAAGACTGGGGAGTACCTTCTAGAATAGTATTCCTATTTGTTACTTTTGGCAGTGTGTGTTTTTGAGGAAGAAGAATTCTGAAACATTGTTGGGTAACTCTCAACCAATCTCTGGCTTAAAGTTGTAGCGCCTCGGGGCTGGAGGTTTCGCAGAGGTGACTTGGTCTGCTTCCCCACTGTCTTAGACCATTTCATGCTGCCTTGACAAATGCCTGAGACTGGGTAATTTATAAAGAACAGAAATTTAGTTCTCATAGTTCTGGAGGCTGGGTAAGATCAAGGTGCCAGCATATTCAGTTGACTGGTGAGGGCTGCTCTCTGTTTCCAGGGTGGCATCTTACTGCTGTGAGGATCACTGGGTCCTCCCATGGTGAAGGCAGAAGGCCAAGAGACTGAATGCCCTGTGAAGCTCTTTTATTACAGCCTTCATCCCATCCACAAGGGAGGAGTCTTTGTGGCCTAATCATCTCTTAAAATCCCAACTTCTTAATACTATCACCTTGGCAACACCTAGATTTTAGAGGGGACACGTTCAAACCTTAGCACCCTCCTAATGCAGGAACCCCCCCCAGCATCTGGGTGTATGGCCGTGACAGGGAGCTGACTGCCTCTTGGGTGAGGCTCTCCCGACAGCGGGCAGCATGAGTTTTTAGAAAGTTCACCCTGGAACTTGCCTTCGGCCCTGATTCTGCTTTTGGAGGTGGGAAAAAAAGGCACTTGTGTTTCCCACGAGGTAGCCTCCATGGTTTGAAGATGGCCACCCTGTCTTTCCTCAGGCTCCTCTTCTCTCCATGTTTTGGAGCATGGAGCTTTCGAAGACTCAGGCATCTCTTATCCTCAGGCTGGTGTGTCCTGGAAATAAATGAAAACACACATGAAAAAATGCATTTTGTTTGTTTACTGAAACTTTGATTGAAAACTGTGCTCTCCCTTGGCAAGCCCATTTGCTCCTGCAGTTCAGGTATCACCAACTCCTGGACGGGCATTGCCAGCCTGCTCTCCCCAGGCTGCAGGCGCATGTTCCAGATGCTGTCAGCCTGGCCCCTGCTCAGCGCCTAAAACACTGCACTCCTTGCTGCTCCCTGGATGTCCTCCCCACCCCTGCTCTTGATTACTCATCTAGCTAGTCAGTCATTCAACATGTATTTAATGAGGCACTACTCTGTGCAGAGCCTGGGACAGGAGCCCTTTTCTCTAGACTAGAAACCCTGAATCACCATTGCTTCCCCAAGGGGTGGCCAACCTTGAGTGAATTGATGGTTCTAATTAATGTCCCTGGTGCCATCCTGGAAGGCAGGATAGCAGATGACTGTGAACATGGACTTCAGAGCAGCCCAGCTTGGGTTCAAGTCATGCTATTTGTCATGTTTTAGTGTGTATGCTGGCCTTTAGCAAGTTACTTATTCCCTCATAGTCTATTTCCTTCCTGTAAAATGGGACTTATAATAGTATCTACCACAAAGCGTTGTTGTGCAGTTCAAATTAGGTCATATGTGCAAAACTCCTTAGCTTAGATGAGGATGTGTTTGCCTGGCAGACAGGGTGGAAAGGATATCCCAGGGAAAGGTCACAAAATAAACAATGGCCCTGAGATGCAAGACTACAGAGTACATTCAGAATGTCTCAAGGAGAAGGTCCTGGGCTGTGAGGTGAATTCACTGTGGAAGGTGGTATATTAGTCTGTTTTGTGTTGCTATAACAGAAATACCTGAGACTGGGTAATTTATAAAGGAAAGAGGTTTATTTGGCTTGCAATTCTGGGACAGCTGCATCTGTCACGGGCCTCAGGCTCCTTCTACTCATGGCAGAAAGTGGCAGGCAGCGGCGGGTACAAGCAGATGACATGGTGAGAGGAAGCAAGAGAGAGAAGTAAGAGAGGGAAAGAAAGTGCCAGCGTCCTTTAAACAATCAGCTCTTGCAGGAACTAATAGAGCAAGAACTCACTCATTAATCCCCCCTCCCCCAGGGAGAGCATTAACCCATTCATGAGGGATCTGCCCCCGTGACTCAATCAGTTTCCAACACTGCCACATCAAATTTCCACATGAGTTTTGGAGGGGACAACACATCCAAACTCCATCAGGTGGGCAGGACTAATAGGAATTTGTTTGCCTTGCTGAAGGATTTTGGCATGTCCTACATGCAGCAGCAGGCACTGTAAAAGGGTTTCAAGCTGGGGAGAGAGATGTCAGATTTGTATTTTGGACAGGGCTCTCTACATGCTGCATGTAAATGTTGGAAGGGCCAATTTCAGAGGCAGGAAAACAGAAGGTCCAGGTGAGGGGTGGAGATGCCCAAACCAGGACAGGAACAAGAGTGGGGACAGGAGGCGGGGCTGTGCATGAGAGGTGTTGAACAAGTGCAATTGACAAGATTGGTCACCACGTGGGTTGGAGGCACCGTCCACAGGGAGAGGAAGGAGTCCACCAACTGCTTGGGAAACTCAGTGGCTGGGAATGCCCTTCGTTAAGATTAAAACCACAGGAGGTCAAATGGCGAATGGTAATGAATTCAGTTCTGGACATGTTGAGTTTGAGGTTGTGGGGAGGGGGTGCATCCAGGTGCCTCCAGGACAGTGATGGGGCTAAACATGTAGGGACCAGGGATGGATGAGCAGGGGGCAGTGAGAGGAAAGGAGGGCACAGGACAGTCTCTGGAGGGACATTAACAGGTGAGAAGTGGGTAGAGGAAGAGGAACCCACATAGGAGATTGAGAAGAAACAGTCACGGAGGTCAGAGGAGACTCAGGAGGGAGGAGAGAAGGGAGCAGTCAGCTATGCCACAGGGTGGTCAAGGAGTTGGGGACCATACTTGTCCTTTGCTTTAGGCCCTGGGGAGGTCATTGGGCCGCTCATCAGGGTTGTCACTGGGAGTGGCAGTGGTAGGGGAAGGGGGACTGAATTGGAGGTGAGAAAGTGAATATGAGCCACTCTTCTAAGAAGTTTGGCTGCGAATGGAGGAAAACCAGAGTGGCAGCTGGAGAGGACACAGTGCTGAGGGAGAGATGTCAGGTCTGTTTTTGTAGATTGGAGAGATAGCGTGTGTCTATTGGTTGTCAGAAAGGAGCCAGTTGGGAGGGAGAGGAAATACCCAGGAGCTCAGTTCCTGGTCCAGGGCATGCAGGAGGGGAGGGATCGAGTGCCCCAGGAGGAAGAGTGGGGCTTAGTGCCTGGGGTGGGGTGGGGGTGGGGCATGCGGACACACCCGCATCCCCGAGAGGTGGGGCAGAGCATCCATGTCCTTGATGAGGTTGCAGGGGTGGGAGGAGCGGTCCTGATATCCAGGCCAGTGTCTGGGGCATAGCAGGTACTCAATGAATGTTTGTCAGATTGAATTAGCAGGTGGGGGGGAGCACTACTCTGAACCAGGATGGGACATAGGGCAGCGGCAGAGTTCACCATCATACGGTGCCTGGATGGAATTTCAGAGAGCATTCATTTCAATTTGTGGGTATTGGTCATATTCAAAGTAAAAGGCATCAATCAGATCAATGGGGTAGAGTATCCACTCTTGTTTGGGGGTGTCAATCCCTCAGGATCTAATGTTGGTCTCCAGAGGCTTCTGGTCTTCTCCAAACCCCACACAATAACAATGATAGTGACAAGATAGGGGCCTCTGACCTCACAAATTTGAAACACAAGGGACCAAAAAAAGGGCAGACTTCTAGTTTATAGGTATATAAAAGTGGATATTTTTATTAAATACCAATAGGGTTCTCAGCGGACAGGGAAATTACTTCAAATTATAGGACATAAATTATAGTCAGGAGACAGCTCACATTATAAAAAGGCTTACCTGCTGTGACATGATTGTCCTGTAGATCAGAGCGTCCTCCTGGGTGTGTAAAATGTGCTGTCACAGGGACATGGGTGTCTACTGTGCAGGTGGTGCCACTAGTCCTGGTGCTCAGGAAGTCAGTGGCATCTTCCTATCAGGGCACAGGCAGGGTGGCTCAGGCTGAGTCGCACTCTGTGCCCTCACCTTCCCTACTCCCTATGAGGGAGTAACGGAGCTCAAAGTCACATCCTGAATTGACCTGGAAGATGAACTGGCACTGAGACAGGGGTGCAATGGTAGAGCTGTGTGCTGTCTTCTCTACACTTGCTAATCCTAATACAATTTATAAAAATGGTGAGCCCATTCATTCATTTATTTATTCAATAAACATTTATCACAGGACTACTTCGTGCTAGGCACTGAGAATCCAGAAAGAATTCAGACCCAGCTCCTGCCTTGGAGCTGTTTGTCCTAGACCTTGATCCACTGTGATTCAGGGTCATAAGTGTCATAAAATATGAGGTGTGCATGAAACAAACACCAAGTGGCCACAGAGGAGGGAACGATGCATTTCTCCTGGAAGGGCTGGGGCAAGTTTCACAGGGAGATGATGCGGAGCTTAGTATGTTTGGGACAGAGCTGGCCTGGACCATTTTGGGAGAGTGGGCAAGAAGAGAAGGAAGTTGTATTTGTCTTCCAAGGGAAGATGGAAGCTGCCCAACCATCGTGGGGGCTGGGGTCTCCATCCCTCTTGCAGACACCTGGTAGGCATTTCCAAAAGGTGTCTCTGGCTGGCTGGTTGATGGGTTTAAATGGCTTTCATTGAATGCCTGAGATTTTGAGACCCCCCCAGACAGACCTCTCAGCTGGCTGGGTCTGAGGACCCCAGCTCCTCAAACTCAGTTGTGGTGAGCAGAGAGGAGCGGGGAGCTTGGGTGGTTTCAGTACTGAAGTGGTGTAGCACTGGACAAGGAAATTCCAGAAGGCAGCCTACTCTGCCAGCCTTACATCCATCTCCTGCTCCACTTCCACTAGTGCTCCCTCGGTCGATCACTACGCACATGGGAAATTGCAGATGGGATGAGTTCCAGGGGACAGCTCCTAGTCTGGGCCATTGGCTCCAAGTCTGATGGTGATTCCTTGCAGCGCTACTCTTCCCCGAGCCTTGGCCTCCCTAGGTGACTCACCTGTGCCCAGTAGGCCTGGAAAGAAAGGAAGAAAGAGAGAGGAGGCAAGTAGAAGCTGCACCAGCAACTTGGCCCAAGCAGAGGGAACACCATGAAATAAATCCCGGTGAGACTGCTCTGTGAAGACAGACAGTTCAGAGGCTGACCCATTGGCAACCACTTCAGAGCACATCTTGTCTGGTGCTTGCATTTTCTGGAGTGTTTTCACATATATTAGCAGACCTCTTGCCTGGCTGACTTCACTTCCTTGCCTTTTAGGCTTTAGCATAAATACTTCCTCCTCCAAGACTCTTTCCTACCAGGCAGATGCCCTTCTGGTAGCTGCCTCAGCATCGGCTCTTACCCTGTCATTGCATGTCTTGTGTTGGATCGCAAATGCCATTTCTTGCCTGCACCCCCATCCCTGGCTGAGGGCTTTGTGGTGGTGGGGACTACATTGGATCCACTGTTGTGTCCCCAGAGTCAAGAGAGTGCCTAGCACACAGGAGATACTCATGAGTGTAGGTTGAACAAATACATGGATGAACAACAAACCTGAGGGCTGGTGTGGCGGATTCATTCCCCCCTCATTCTACGGAGAAACTGAGTCTCTGAAAGGCTGAGAGACGGACCCAAAGTCCACTATCTTGGCTTCTGGCCTATGCTTCTTGCATCCTAATGGGCCAAGGGTCTCAGCAGGTTGCCCGGTGAGCTGGCCATGCCCACGGTGGCCTCCCTGCTGCCCTCTGGACAGCCTTCAGTCCTATACCTTTTCATTTGGATCTGCTGCCGGCCATGGATTGTCATGGTTACTATACCAGCCCTGGCAGTCTCTGTGTGACATTTTGGTTTTATTTGCTAAATATTTAAACACTTGAGCTCAACCCTTTCTGCCTCCAAGAGGGCTTCTCTGCCCACTGTCCCTGTGCTTAAGTGTGAAGGCACCCTGCTGCCATCCCTGGGCCTGGCTGGCATGCCCCACGTGGTGACCAGACTTGCTTCTTGGCTGCCTGTGTTGACTTTGTTTTGTCACTTGGAAATGTCAACCTATACCACACTTCTTCACAGGGTGTGTGCTGTGTCTGTTAACAGGTGTAAAAAACCCTGATCCCCACCAGGGCACGTTAAGACTGGTCCCTGCTGGGAAGGACAGCCCCAGACCTCCCGGGCCAGCCTGCTGGGGCTCTATTGACTTCCAGGCAAACACCTCTTGCCAAGTCCTTCAGGAGCTTCCTCAGCCACAGGAGAGCAGGATGTGAGGGGTGCTCTCTGCCTGTGAACTCAGTGGGGTGCCAGAGGGGCCCCTGGTTTGGAGGCGTCAGTGTGTATGAACAGGAAGGTGGTGTGTCGCCTCACCTCCCTCTCCTCCGCCCCTGCTGGCTCAGGCTGAGCCCCTGAGAAGAGAGGTGGCCTGGGAAGCTCAATCCTCCCAGCCATGTGTTACCTTGGAAACCACACACTTGTCCTCGCCCTGGGCTGTGTGAAGTGAGGGGGCCTGGGCACATTTATCAAGAAGCTTTCTTGTAATTCAGGATACAAGAAATCACAGTCCCAACACGGGCAGCTACATGAATGAAAGGGTCCTGAGAAAAACAGCCAGTGCCTGACCCCCCGAGGGGCTCCCACCCCAGTCAGCCTCTGCTACTTTTGCATGGGATGAGAGGACTGGGTCTTGGGATGTCTGGGATACTGATCACTGTGTGAGGTTGGACAAGCTGCTTTTCTAGCTTGACCTCAGTTGTGTTGTCTGTTAAGTGGGCAGATTAGACCAGATGATCTCTGGGGTCTCTGATAGTATTTGGGCTTCCTTGTCTGAGGGATGCTTGGTGATAAGGAGAGAAAAATGTAGGGAGGGTAGCTGTGAATGGTTTTTAGTAGCAGTGACTGCCATGGTGTGCAATCAGGAGGCCCTTGTGGGGGACTGTCCAAGCAACTTTCTCCCTTCTCTCTGCCCAGAAACGGAGCTGGCAGTCTCCTTAACACAGCCTAAACTTTGAAATAGTAAACAAGCAAAAAAACAGTTCTTTGCCTCTAGCATCTTAAAGTTTAAAGGTGACTCCTCTCAAGTCTCTTACAAATACAAACTGGTCAGACATCTTGAAGCTTTTAGGGTAATTAAAGCAAGCGACCAAGTTCTCTTTGCCAATGCTCAGTTCCAATCTCCTTCCGTGAATGCAAACTCCCACTTCTCCAGAGCCCCTTCGGAACGAGTGTTCAACTTAATAGAATATTCTATTTCTCTGAGTGCCAATGTGTGCCGTGCATGACTTCTTCAGTTAATTCTTTCTATTGTGTATTGATGTTACTCTTTTTTAATCATGACCTTTTCCCCATGGCAGAAGTTCTCAATCAGGGTAGTGTATTAGATCCCCGGTGCCATATCTGGGCCCCCCATGGGCTAGCAAACCCCACTGCCTGGGGATGTGTGTTTTGACAGCACCCTGGGGGTCCCAGTACACACTCCTGGTTAAGAAACTTCACGCTCAGTTACATGCACAGCGAGGGCAGCCTTACACACTTCTGTAGCCACCCCTGCTGTGCCTAATAAAGGGCATGGTACCTAGTAGGAGCTTAGTGATTCTTGGGCTAAAGATAACTGACTCTTCAAAGATTTGGAAAATTGGAAGGCACTGTAGAATTTTTAGTGTTTGGAGACTTCTACACGATTGTCATTGCATTGTGCTACCCAGAAAGTTCTAATAATTCTAGCTTCCTGTTGAGCAGGAATCTAGTAAAATGACATATTCCTGTTTTTAAGAGAAAAGATGGCAAAAATTACCACAGTTCAAAATTTCTAACACACAATAATTGGATTAGGAAAAAATACGAACTGTCCCTGGTTTATCTTTGAATTAAAGAATACAGTGCAATTCCACTGATCAGAGTTCTGTTTCCTCTGAACACATCATCCCATATAAACCTGTTGTGTGATGAGAGGGACACTGGGCTTGTGGTCAGCAGACCTGGGTCCAAGTTGTGACTTTGTCATTTGAAGAATTTTTTTTTTAAATTGTGAGAAAATATACATAACCTAATATGTACCACCCTAACCATTTTTAAGCATATGGTTTAGTGACATTAAGTGCATCCTGATTGTTGCGTAACCATCACCACCATCTGTCTCCAGAACTGCCTTTGTTGTTTTCTTTGTAACCTTGTGCGCCCACCAAGGCCTGTGGTGAATTTTCTTCATACCCTCACCTCCGTAAGCATCCCTGACTTTGTCAGCCTCTGAACTTACCTTTACTCTGTCCCAGCACCCTAGAATGAAGTCCAGCACCCTCAGGGAGATGGGAAGGTTGCCATCTCAGGGTAGCATTTCTAGCCTTCAGAATGGGCCCTGCTTCAGTTTCCCTGCCTTCCCTCCTGATCCTGACTAGGGTAGAGGCTTTCTTGAAGCCTGGTTGACTGGCTGAGCCCCATACTGTGTTCTGTTCTTGTGCCCAGTCTCTGCTTGCACTCAGCCACAGGGTCCCTGTCAGCCCCCTGGCCCTCAGGATTAGACCTGACTTCACCTCCAAGCCAAAGTCTGCCTGGGCTGAATCTTGTCTTCCCTAGACACTGTGCTATGGGCTGCCAGTGTTCGCACAGGTCAGGCTTTGGCAGCTTCCTCAGTTTCTCCACCCATATTTCCTCCTCCTTCTGACTGTTCTTATGGAGAGGTGCCAGCAGCCTCACATAAACCTCCCTGAGTTGGACCCAGGATTTTCCAGGGTCTTCTGTTCCCCAGATGAAAAGTCCCCATCTTCTCCAGCATGGTTGTGGGTTCTGTCTCTGCCCTGATCCTTCTACTCTGAACAGGATCCACTTGCTCTTTAGCAGCCTGGGGGTATGTTGCCACATTGAACCCTACACACTGCTGTGATCTGGTTGGTACAGCAGGCCACCTACCTGCTTTCTCTTGTCATTATTGCAGCCAAAGACAGCCAGTGCCTTTTGACTTCCATAGCCCCCTGTTAGTTCATATTGAATCGAATGTACAAGGATACTAAACCCCTGTCTTCTTCATCGATCTGCTAAGCCCTTGCCTCTCCACCCCTGTCCCCTATTCCCCCATCCTTATTTGCACAGTTGGCTTTTGGGGACAAGAGCTGCCCCCTTCATTAGCATCTGTCATGTTTCCCTACATTCACTGCAGCTGTTCATTCTAGTCTGTCCGGGTCTTTCAGCATCTCACTCAGCAACATATATTTGGGGCCCTCCCAGCTTCCTGTCCTCCCACATTTGATGAGCCTGACTATGATAGCTTCATCCAAACCATTGATACAAATTTTGAACCAGTAATTCAATCTGGGGAAGTAAACTTTCTTTTGTTGGATTAAAGACAGGAGGAATGGAGAAAAGAATTCAGGGATTCACAAATCTTTTTCATTCTAAACATTTTGTGGCCTCCCTTTAGGCGGTGGTTTTATGTTGCCTCCCACCCAAGCCTTCTATGCAGCCACTTAACAAGTGTGTATTGAGCCATGCCTTGAGAGGCATGGTGCTCGGTGCTGGGATAGAGCTGTGAACTAGACTGGATTCAGATGCTCATGGTCTGTGAAATGAAAGGATGCAGCGGCGCACTTGGCCACTTGGTGAGACAGGGCTGCAGGAATGTTGTCCCAACAGGCTGTGTCATAGGACAGTGTTGGTGCATGGCTACATGCCACCATGGCTCCAACATTCCCAAAGACAATGCTCAGTCACATCAGCTGGGCATGGCCAGGACTGCTGATCTGTGACTACACTGGCCACAGCCACAAGCCAGACAGAGATCAGTAACCAGTCACAGTGGAGCCACCTGCCAGCTGCAGAGCAGCCATAGCCTCTGAACTCCATACATGTGGCAACTCTGCAGAAGCACCATGTGGGGAGTCAGGTATGTCCCTGATACCTGCCTGCTGTGTTACTGCCCACAGACCCTGCCCCTCAGTGCCCTCGGTTCCCTCATTTGTACAACTGGGGCAGGAAGCTGAGTGTTCTTCAAGGTCCCTCCCAGCTCTCTATGGCACCTCTTGCTAGAACATGCTAGAACCCTTATCAAGTGGAGAGCACAGAGACACACCACTGGGTGTGTGTGAAACAGGGAGTGAGGGGAGTGGGCAGGGCAATATTTGTCTTCCTGCTGCTGTTAGAAATAACAACTGTTCTCCATTTCCCTTGAGGACTGGACAAAAGGTCATTAATTCATTCAACACAGAGCTATTGAAGGTCTGTTCTGAGCCAGGTTCCGCAGCACGGCAAGGTCCCTGCCCTAAACGGGCTTGTGATCTAATGGGTAGATAAGCACGCAACTAGTCACATGCCTTGGCTGCAAGTGCTGAATGCTGAGCTGCAGAACGAGGGCGGGAAGGCACAGGGAGCACTTCCACCTAGATGAGAATGAGGACGCTGCCATGCAGGCTGCCTGAGATGGCCATGCAGGCTAGGCAGAGTTCTCGCAGGTGCAGGAGGGGTGAGGGTCCTTTAGGGGAAGGGACCTGCTGGAGCAGCTGTGAGGAGTGGGTAAGCTCAGGGCTTCCAGGGAATGAGAGGGATGCAGCTGGCCATAAGGGGAGTGGTGAGAAGTGAAAATAAGAAGGGGGACTGGAGCCAGATCCTGGTGAGTAGGAGCAGGAGAGATTAGGCATCCATGTCTAAATGGTAGCAGCCCCAAACTATCTATGAGAAGGGGCTCGGGGATAGCAATCTGATTGGGGAAGAGAGAACCTAGGAATCTGCCTCCAGGTTGCACTGGCAAAGCATTTTACGTAAGATTGAGAGAATGTCAATAGTCTGTATCAAAGACCTAAGGGTAAGAAAGGGGGCAGAGTGACATCCCCCAATCGCTGGCACCTGCTCGGACTTTAAAGCATGGGATTGGGGTAGAGGAAAGGTTGAAAATCTCCCTCCTTGGGGGATCTTTAGGACTGAAGATGGCAGCCACCTGGTCCACTCTTGTTCAAGAGTCAGAGGAACAGAAAAACACTGCCCCCCCAGCCCCTGAATTCTGAGATTCCTGATCTCACTGATGGAACACAGCCCCACCAGGAGCCAGGGCCTCGTGGGGAACCCGGGGTTGCCTTGCTCTGTCAGATCGTTTCAGATGATTAGCAAGAGCTATACTGATTAGACTTTATGAGAACCTTAGGATTTTACAATTTTGCTCTTCTCTTATTGTTCCCAAACCAAGCCTACACCTAAAAATACACTGTTCTCCAGCAGCCTCGGGGACTTAGCTTCTCCCCAAGGCAGGGAGTTTACATCCTTCCTTTGCCTGCAGGATTCAACCTTGCAGGTTTGACGGGGTGGCTGGGAACCACCACCATCCCAGAGTGCCAGCAGGATAGGCTCCTGTCCCCAAGGCCTGGCTGTCACTTGCAGCAGCAGTGATATTGCCCAAAGAGGACATGGGGCATCTGTGTGTAGTGGGCTCAAAAGTTTCAAGTGCAGGGGACATGTAGGAGGATATGTGCTGCATGTGGCTTGCAAAGGAGCTGCTGATGCTGTACAGGAACTGACAGGCTCAGGCTGCTGTGGGGGACAGAGCAAGAGCTTGCCAGCAGCCACCCTGGCGTGCTTTCTCCCCTTCTCAATTTCTTTATGACCCTCTTAGCCACACCTCAACCTGCCTCGTTCTACCTTCTCTTAGTATCCTCTGGCTCTCCTTCCTTGCTCACTTCAATCTTTGCCATCTTCCATATCTAAACAGGTGATGTCTGTCACTGTGGGTTGACTCCCTGTGTGTGAGTGGTTTTCAAGCTGAATTGACAGGACTAAATTTTACAGTGAATACTGCCTGGCTCTGGAAAGAGAGAAAGAGGAGGACAATGAGGGACAGGATCTCTTGTAGCAGAGAACATTCTGATCTGAGTGTCCTTTCAGGATAAATTTAGTTCCCAAGGCTGGCGCAACATTCTAATTGGTGGGAGTCCTTGGGCTCCCACGGTGGGGACTGGATGCATCCTCTCTCACCTGTCTGTTGACAGGAAACCCAAGGTTTGTGAACATTATGCGGAGCTGCAATTATGGCAGCCTTGAGCTGATACAAGACTTATTCATCTTGCACCAAATTTCTTTCAGGCCCCATTCTAGTTGTTTGTAGTTTTTGAAGCATCTACATTTTATGGCTGGCATATCTCAAGGAGGACATGCAGGTTATAAGTCTATACTAGCTGTGTTCTCATGCTTCCAGGATTAAACTGATAATGACTGAAATATTAATTGGGCCTTTATAAAAAGAAATGAAATGTAGTACGGCATGTAATGTTCTAGATTTGGAATCAGGAGTTTGAATGACTCGCTGCTGTCTTATAGGTGACCCGAGGCGAATCACTGAGTTTCTCTGAATCTGTTTCCTCCTCTGTATGAACAGATTATAATGTTGGCCACACACCAGTGTTGTGAGCCTCAACTAAGAGCGCTGGGTCAAAATCCCACCAGAGCCTGGCACAAACAAGGGGTTTTGGTGAATGCTTAACTTTGGATCTGCCTTGCCAAGGAGATGACCATTGCAAACCCAAGCCCTTGCCTGCTGTTGGCAACTGCTGAGGTACTTGATACCTTTAGCTCTTTAGCTGAGGTCTCTGAAGTCCTTGCTGACTATTCCCATGCTCCCTTCTTAGCTGGGGGTCAGGAACACTCCCTGGGGGCCTCCCTTCCCAGCCTTCCACTCCTTTTACCTTGCCAGGGCCCCGTTTCCTGTTGTTTCTCATGAATAAAGTCAGGAAGTAGAAACACTGGTCCTTGCTGTGTTAACAGGCGTCGTAGGGCTCTAGGGAGCCTCTTGCCCTGTCCAGCAAGGACCAGCCAGTTCCCGCCAGCCCAGGCCCTGGTCATAAGGCCAAGCTTATTGTAGACACATGGGGCAAGGAACCACTCAGCCACCCTGGAAGCCGGGGAGTAGGTTCAGGGATGGTGGGGCAGTCCCACTGCAGCTGCATGCATGGATAGCAGGAGGTGGCAATTCTCTAATAGGCTGGTAACAGTAAAAATAATAATAGCAACTAATAATTACAAAGTACTAAAAACAGTGCTACATGTTGTACAAATTTTTATCTCATTTAATCTTCACATTATCCCCAATTTATTCCCATCTATCCTCCATTAGTTTTCTATTGCTGCTACAACAAATTACCACAAATTTAGTGGCTTAAAACACCACACATTTATTATCTTACAGTTCTGGGGAGTCAGAAGTTCAAAATGGATCTTATTAAGCTAAATCAAGGCGTCAGCAGGGCTGCATTTCTTCCTGGAGGTTTGAGGGGAGAGTCCATGTCCTGGCCTTTTCCAGCTTCCAGAGGCTGTTGCCCTTCTGTCTCCAAGGCCATCGATAGCTGGTTTTTCTCACCTCACATTGCTGTAACATGGGCTCTCCTGCTCCCCTTTTCCACATTTAAGGACCCTTGTCATTACATGGTGCCCACCCAGATAATCCAGGATAATTTCCCTATTTTAAAGTTAGCTGATTAGCGACCTCAATTCCATCTGTGTCCGTAATTCCTCTTTGCCATGTAACATATTCACGGGTTCTGGGGATTAGAACATGAACATTTGGGGGGGGGGCATGAAGAAAACCATTATTCTGCCTGCCACAATGCCCTATTTTCAGATGAGGAAACTGGGCTTGGATATTAGATAACATGCCCAAGGTCATGCAGCTAAATGGCAAGGCTGGAATTTGAAGTGGAGTTGCACAATCTAAAGTCTACCACCACCCTAAAGGGCTCCCTAGAAAACCAGAGAAAACACTCTTCCACAGAATGGCCCCAAGGAGCAGACCACAGTGGGGGACAGGGAGATCAAAGGAGCCCACCCCGGCTGAATCCCCACTCACCATTTTAGTCCAGAATGAGAACAGACTCCTCTGGTGAATAATACTGCAGTCTCTGAGCCAGTGGTTCTCAAATTTGGCTGTTTGTTGGAATCACCATGGGAGCTTTAAAATAATACTGGTGCTTGAGTCCCACCCCCTGAGATTCTGATTTAATTGTTCTGGGGAGGCACTAAGTATAGAAGTTTTTCCAAGTTTCCCAGGTGACTCTACAGTGCAGCAGAGTGTGAGAATCTTTGCTCTGAGGTCATCGGTGGCCCCAGCCATGCTCCCACCCTGACAGTTATGTTCACAGTCCCATTTGACTGACCATGCCTGGAACATACTCTCTTTCCCTAGGACTTTGCTCTTGGACCTTTTCCTTGAATGGCCTTATTTCCCTGTCTCCTCCTCACTGCCTCACTGGAACCCTGGCTGTGTGCCAAGCAGCATCCCGTGTGCACAGAGGGCCCTCCCATTTGGGAATGGGGAATATTCTTCTCCAGCATCTCTCATGCCCCTCTTGCATGGCTGTGTGCAGAACTGAATTTTATTAATTTCCTCCTTGCACATGTTCTATTCTACAAAGCATCTCTCCTGGAAAATATAATGAGCTATGTTTTATGGAGTTTGCATCAGTTCAACTTGAGAGATAGTGTGTGTAGAGGATTGGAGATCAGGCCCTGGAACCAGACCACCACAAATCTCAGTCCTGACAGTCCCTGACTGAGCTGGGGAGAAGTTATTCACCCTCTCTGTGCCTCAGTTTCCTCATTTATAAAATAGGGATAGGAATAGTACTTACCTAGGGTTGATATGAGAGTTAATGGTTTTATATATGTAAAAGATTCGAACTATGTAAGGATTTGCTAGTATTACTACTCCTACCCCCACTGCTACTACTATTGTCTTAACCTAGTCCTGTGGGAATCAATTAATTTCAACAAACACTGATTCCCCACTCAGTGCTGGGATAGGAAAGAGTAGGATGGGCTCCCTGCCCTCAAATATCTCATGGTCTTGGGAGGGAGTGAGGGGTGTTGAGAAGGGGAAGGAGCCAAACAGGTGGGCAGCTAATTATAATACAGTGTTAAGAGTCGAACCAAACTGCTGTGGGATAATAAAGGTAGGAACATCATGATGTGGGGACTCAGTGGGACCACGGACATGAAGGGGTATCATGAATTCTAAGCACCAATAAATTCTTAGTGGGTTTTGTCCCTGCTGCCCATACGTCTGAAGTTGTGGGCTACAACACCCCATCAAGCCCCTCAGGCTAGTTCTGGGAATTGGGAATCCAGGTAAATTGTGTTAAGCATTTTCTAGTGAATGCATTCACCTGAAAGGTGTGAGTGGTGTCCCAATTCCTGCTGCAAATGCCCTGACAGGGAGAGGAAGGGGGTGGCTCTTAGCAAGAGAACAGTCACTGTCTCCTCAACATTGTAGATACCCCTCCACCTGGCTGTCAGGGCGCATCCCAGAGATCAGCCAAGTCCACTTCAGAGGATAATGAAGGAGGATGTGTCATGTGAGTGAGGGACAATGACAGCAATTAAAAGGAGACAAAAAAGGAAAGTAAGGAGTTGCACTGGGCAAAGCGGCCTTAAAAACCCACAAGGGTAGGGATGGAAAATGCTTAGATGGGGATGCTCATGTTGCAAAGGTGGCCGAGGGGTTAGCGGGAAAGGAGAGGGGATGAATCATGGTGTGAGAGGCTCTTTAGAGAGAAGAGTCGCTCCCTGGGAAGAATGTGTCCTTCCTGTTCCCTCCATCCAAATGGCCAGGGGATGCTCTCACATATCTCTCACTCGGATACCAGCTCGCTCAGTGTTGGCCAACGTTGCAGGCAGCTGCAGTGTCTCTGCCAGCTGTGCGAACAGCTGTGCACCTCCCCTGGGCCATGTTACACCTTGGAACGTTTCCCATCCCCACTTGCTTGAACACACTTAAAAACAGGACTCAACACTCCTTGGTTTCTAACTGTAAAATACGCTGCTCAGAGGACCTTGTGTCTGCCTCGAGGGGAGAGTGGGGCGATAGTCTGATAGGCTTGTAGGTTTTTTTGTGGTGAAGAAAACAGACAGATGTCAAAGGCAGACAGATGTTGATGAGCTCAGATCATTGCCTAAATGACAGGTGTCAATCTGACGTACAGCTTGGAGAAGTTGACTGGCAGAAACATCATTTGACCTCTCCTCCGAGGGAACTGCCTGCTCCATGCTGCTTTTTCAGCTGCAGCACCGACATGACTTGTGGCAAAATGTTTGCAGTAGCCTGAGGCTTGCCTGAATGTCCTGCTGGTCCATCCATGTGCCTTGCTGGCGGTTAGAACTGTTCGTTCTTGTTCCTGGGTCGCTGAAGTCTAAAGGATTCTGCACAGGGAAGGAGCTCTCAGGCTCATTGGTGGGTAGGGCCCTACGGGGTTTCAGAACCACTTCACAAGGCCTGGCCAGAGACCAAAGCCCAGTACATACAGCTGGAGCAGAGGCAACATACTGGCAAAGAGCTCCATCCCCAACAAAAGGCACTTGGCACGGGCCTGGGTGAGCCACAAGAGAGGCCAGAGGCTTGTCACATGCAGCGTGAAAAGGGCCCTCACAAAGACAGGCAGCCTTTCCTTTCCATCTGGTCATAACAACTAAGTAAAAAGGCTGATGCAGCTGGAGAATCAGGCCAGGGAAGAAGACTTCAAGTGACAGCCAAAGGAAGCCCAGGCAGGAGCTGCAGGGGATGTGTAGTGCTGCCCCGCATTATGGAGCTCCATGCATGCCCGTGTGAGCAGGTGGGGCTGCACAGGTAATTCAGGTGTCCTCAGGTTGAGTCTGATATCTAGCTCTGGCAGCAAGATTTCAATGACTGGATCCTATTTTTTCTGTAATATTCTAGATATTATGTTTTGCCACATATTCTTGGGTTATACATATTAGTCTGCAGTTGTTAGTCTTACTAAAATATGACTTTGAGTAGATCATCCTCTATTCACCCACTCCTACCTTTTGATGACTTCTAGATAAAGTTGAACTCCTATGCTGGGACTTCAAGGCTCCACAGCATGACTGGGCTCTGTACTTCCCTGGGCCCTGCCCCTGTGCAGCTGCACCGTCATCTCTGAACATGGAATAGATCTTACCCACCCACCTCCCTGCAATTATTCAAACTTCCCTCCTTCTAGCTCTGGAATGAGCTCCTGGGCGGTGGGGCAGTGGCTTGTGTGTTTCTCTGTGGGCTTGGTTGAACACAGTGCCTTGTTCATACTCACAAGCTCAGTAAGTACACCTCAACAGTTGGTCTTCTTCTAGCCGAGAGTCAATGGATCTGGGTGTAAATCCCAGCTCTGCCTTTTATTGGCTATATAACCTTGGGCTAGTTGCTTAAACCTCTCTGCCTCAGTTTCCTCATGTGTAAAGCAGAGTAATATTAGTGCCTTCCTTAAGGGGCTGCTGTGACCGTTAAATGAAGTAATGCACAGAGAGCATTGGCACAGGGTATGAGTTCACATGGTATTGTTTTTGTAGCTATTGTTATTTCCTCTCACCCCCACTGACAGTCCCTGGCACACAGTGGGTGCTACTAACTGTCCAATCAAGAGAAAAGTAAATGGAGTTTGTGTGTCCTTACTCCCCTGCAATGAAGGGTGTGGTCTGTTCCTTTTCTGGTGCCTGCAGGCCCTCCCACCCACCGGGCTACCATGAGCGTTCTTGGGGCGCCCAGGTGCTGATGTTAGCAAACAGAGCGCTGGAGGTCAAGTTTTTCACATCTGGATAGCACATTCTCCTGGGGTGTCAGCTCTTCAAGCTCTTCTCAGGAACCCTTTCCGAGTCCTGCAGTTGTTGGCTGGAGACGCAGGCTATGGAAACAGCTGTGCCTCCACCATCTTGCCTTGTCCTCCCCCTGGATTTTGCTATCACTTTAGCAGGCAAGTGCACTGAAAAATAGGTGGTAAAAGTTGCACTTGTTTGAAGTGTAAGATATGTCACTCTCGGAAAGAGATTTTGTTCCTGCTGTAAAAAAGGTAAGAAACAGATATCTAGTTATAGAACTTTTTTGGCTAGCTCTTCTTTCAGGGGGCGGGAGTGGGTAGCCTTTGTCCCTTTGACGTGGGCTCTGGGGGGAGAATGTGTGCGCTCGCTTCACAGCCGCCAGCGCAGGCTCTCTGGGCTGCGGCTTTCTCATTGATCTATTTCCCTCTAGTGAATGGGTTTTACAGAAGCTGTAGAGAGATTTTCCCCTAATGATTGTGGATAGAAAAGAATAAAGAGTGACTCTGGGGTATCTTGGGGCCTTAACTGTCATTGCATGCTGACACCTCATTTCAGAATGTAAAGGGCCTTCTCTCTTTTTTCCAGCATAAATGGTTCTCTTTAGTCAGGGACAGTGAGAAAAAAAGCAGGACTTTCCACATAAAACTGAAGGGCCACTCTGTGTGGGGTGACGGTCTCCCTCAGAATCCCAAAGAAAGGAGGCTGGAGGCTGGAGTCCATCGGTCAGCTTGAGCCCAGGACAGCTGGGTGGAGAGAGTGTGAATCTGTTTCCTCCTAACAAGCATCTTCCACTGAAGCCTGGAGCCTAGGGAAGGAATTCCTGCTCAGTGGGCCCTCAGGAAGACCCCTTCTCAGGCTGGCTGGCATAATAACT
Organism: Cynocephalus volans; assembly: GCF_027409185.1. Taxonomy (NCBI): domain Eukaryota; kingdom Metazoa; phylum Chordata; class Mammalia; order Dermoptera; family Cynocephalidae; genus Cynocephalus; species Cynocephalus volans. The sequence continues at coordinate 112,491,035 of NC_084467.1, read as the reverse complement.
GGTGCCCAGATAGGAGGCATCAGCGTTGGTCTGCTCAGGGCAGGGTGATGTTTGCTCTCCCTGTGGTCCTGCATCCTGGCTGGGTTATAGCAAGGCCAGCTCTGGAGCTCTGTACTGGGATCCCTGAACAAATGCTGGCCCCAAGTATTCATCTCCTAGGTGAGGGCTCAGGTCAGAAAAATCCCCTGAGCCAAGTCTGGCTTCCTCATCTGTATCCTGTGACAGAGGACAGAGCAAGACCTGAGTGGCTACTGTTGTATACTGACATCAGCTCAGAGGCCTGGCCCTAGTGGGAAATCATACATGTCCATCTGTGATCAAAAGGATGTATGAAGGAGCTTACAGCTTCTTCGGCAGTGGTAGGGGGGTCCTCATGATTCCAGGCCGTGGCTGTGATCTACTGTTGGCTGGGTCAGGGGAACATGGAGGGAGAACACAGCCCACAAAACCATCAAAACCAGCACAATGACAATGACTTCAGGGCCCAAACTAGTGAAATCAAAGTCCCTCGTGTCTGTTCAGGACTGTACGGTTTCACAAAGCCGTCTCCTGTGCATGAGTCCCTCAGTCTTCACCCACACGGGAGCAGACTGGTCTGTAGCCTCTGTTTATAGGTGTGACAGCCGAGGGGCTGTCAGGGCAAGGGATGTGCCCCAGACTGTGCAGACAGTAAAAGGCAGGGCGGCTGCCTCCCAGTGTGGGGCACAGAGCCCCAGTTACCCCAACACTAGAGGCGGTTTCAAGTCCAGCGACAGAACTAATCTCAGTGACCTTTCCCAGGTCCTGTGTTCTGCTGCCTGATCCCTTGTGGGGTGAGGCCACCATGCTGACCAGGCAGGTCCGGGCTGTGATGGGCTTGCTGTCAGCCATAGGGACACAAGTTTCTCACACTGCGGCACTTGTGTATTCAGGAGGGAGGCAGTGGAGACTCTCCTTGCTCTCAGTAGGAGCTAAGCCCTTTCACCTGCCACTCTTTAGGGCATTTCCAGCTAAATTCCTATATGACCCTACGTAGGGGAGGGACACAACCCCTGGTAGCCTTCACTTCACAGTCTTAGAGTCTCTGTGGGCTCCAAAAGCAGGTCAACCTGCCCACATTCCCTTGAGACTTTGGCTGCATTCTTTGGATGGTTCATGGGGACAATCTATAGAGAATGTGGAGATGCCTGGCACTGTTATGTATTCACCCAGTGAAGGACAGTGATCTTGAGCCCTTGACCTAGTCCCACAGTGTGACCTAATCCATTGGTATCGGTGCCGTCTGAGACTAGAGACCACTGACCTCTTTCACCTCAGTTTGATCATATTATAAGTCCTGTATTAGTATAAATCTTTATATAAAGAGTGCTTTGGTATGTATATATGGTAAATCTTAATATAACACAAATACAGCAAATGTCAGTGTCATGTAACTAAATGTCAGTTCATCCCAGTGGTCTCACGGTCTGCCCATGGTATAGCAAAGCGTTGGGACTGAAGGCCTGGAGTTAGAGAGACCTGGGTTTGAGTTTCAGCCCCACCACTTCCTGGTTGCATGACCTCAGGCACTCTCTAAGCCTTAAGCTCCTCATCCGCAGAGTGGGTACAATCAGTTGCATTTTGTGAGGACAAAGCCAGAGTGTTTTTGTAAAGTGCTCAGCACTGTGGCCTTCCTTGCCCTTAGGAAATGCTCTATAAATGTCAGCTCTTTTCACTGCCCTTATTGTTACATTAATTTAAACAATGCTTCCTGTAGAGGCTGCTCCTGAATTAATAGTGTAATCTCGCCATAAATTACACTTGGAGTATAGCCTGATTAACAGTCACAGAGAAGATAAGAGGCCTAAAGTCTAAACTCCACCAAATTCTTCAACGTGGGAGACTTTGAGTCAGAAGCTTGGCTCTATTTCCTGCTTTGCCACTTGCTGCTTTTGTGGGTGTAACTAATGCACCCTCTCCTCATCTGTGACCGGGGATAATGATAGCGCCCAGGCTATGGTGCATGTCAGGGGGCTGGTATGTTGCAGCCCACCTGTCTGCCTTCCTTCCCTCCTTTCTTCCTCCTTCCTTCCTTTCTATATTTTCAAACCAGGTCTGAGGCTAACAGGAGAGTTTTGGTGAGTCCGAGAGTGCTTGATGCTGGGCGGCAAGGGTAGGGGGAGTGGAGAAGTAGGGCTGGGGGCTGTTGGCTGTTTCCAGCATCCACCTCTTCCTGGGAATTGTACTGGGCCTCTCGGGTTGACATTGTATGGCATTAGGGAGCCGAAAGTTACACACATATGTTCCAGCGACGGAGCTGGGCCTTCCTGTGGTCCTTTTCAGTTCAAAGCCCATGTGGAGAATCAGAGCCAGAGTCAGAGAATGCTGGAGAAGGCCTCAGTGATCATCTTCAGACCGTCCTCCTCTTTGAACAGATGAGAAAACTGAGGCCTGGAGGGGGAAGAGGCTTACCTAAGTCCACACGTAAAATTACAAATGTTGGCCTGGGGCAGAGCCAGGCCCCCTCGTCCATGCCTCCAGCCCTTCTGGTCTCTGGGGTCACACCAACCACGTTCCTTGAGCATCTAGTGAATGCCAGGCTCATGTTCCATTCGATTCATTTTCCAAACTTTAGATGGTGCTTACACTGTTCCTGGCACTGGGGACAAAATAATGAATAGGACAGGTCTGACCCCTGACCTTGAAGAGCTTCCAGCTTAGTGGGGAGGCAGAGGGACAGGCAATGACAAGCAAAGAATCAAATAGGTTGGTGTAAATTCAGACAAAGACAGTCAACAAAGTGGGCAGTGATGGAGAATGATGGAGGGAGAAATTAATTAGGGTCAAGGTTTCAAGGAACATCTCTTTGAGATGGTGATTCTGGTATTGTGAGATTTATTTCTATTAATATTATTTCCTTTTCCTGTGTGTTACAATATTATCTCCTCAGGAAACTGAGGCTCAGAGAATTAATGAACTTGCCCAAGATCACATGACTGGTCAGTGGAGGATCCAGAACGTGAACTCTGCTCTGCCTGACTCCAAATTCCAGGTTCTTCCTACCATTCTGACTGTCTCCAGGAATTAGGATAACTCTGCCCTACATGCTTATGGTCATATGGAGACCATTGATATGAGCATGAAAGGACCCCAAGGCCAGGCCTGCGAGTCCGTCCTCACTGCTCTCTGCCTCCTGTTCTAGGGGAAGGGAGGGGGTGGATAATCCAGATGGCCATTCCCCCTCCTCTTCTCCTGGGACCGGCTTATAAGAAGTGAGATGACACAGCTTCAGGATAGTCTTTTCAGGTCGCAATTTGTCCCAGGCTCCGTATGAAGCCAGGCAGAGCAACCCCCATTTCCACAAGCACACCAGGTTGATAACTTGAGTCCCAGATCCCAAATGCCTTTTTCATTTTCGGTTTCATGATTGTTTCTATTTCACCAGCTTCATTTGAAAAACCTATTCATTCATCACAAAAGCAGGCCACATGATCAAAAAAGCTGAATCCTGTCCCTTGGGCACTGCCTCATTTCCTGTCCCATGACTGACAAGTGCTGCTGGAGGACCTTGCACATGTCAGCAGATGCTTGCTGTGCACATTGACCACCGGGCTGTCATGCTGACATCTGCAGGGGGTTGGTCCTCTCCAACAGCTCTTGACTTCACACTTGTGAACCTGCTGCTTTATGGATACAATCAGTTCTTGAATCCCAACTTGTCTCTCAAACCCCAAATTTGTAACCTATTCACTGTGAGCCTTTGCAGCCAGATGAATTGTAGCTTGGGAGCACCTAAGTTTTTCATCCAATTGAAAATGATATATAAATCATCTCTATGTACATGAAAGCATGTCTACACATATATGTATGCATGTGATTGGGGTGTCAGCCATGTGTCAGGCACTGAGGCAGAATACAGAGACATGTGGAATGCCAGCTCTGCCCTCAACCTGTTCCCAGACAGGGAGGAAGGTGGTACTCCGCAGACTATAATTCAAGGCAGACACTAATAGAACTATGGAGACCAGGGGAGGGGCAAGAATTCAGATATGGAGCTGAGATCAGGGAAAGCGTCCTGGGGGGCTGGACTCTCCAAGAAATGTGCATTAGGCAGAAAGAATGTATGAGCTCTTTCCTGGTCACTGATGAGTGTACATGTTCTAAGGTATTTTCGAATGGGCTACAACATGGCTTGACTGCAGCATCATGAGACACCGGGTCTCATGCGGATGGCTGGGGCAGCCTCTAACCAGCATCCTTCCTCCTCGTGCTCCCTGCATCACCAATCGCATCTTTACCACTGCCGAGGGACCCAACAGACACACACTCCTGACCTCGTCCTTTTCTGAAAAGCTTCGGCAGCTCCTATTACAGTCTAGACTCCCCAGTATGGCATGTAGGGCCCTCAGGAAGCTGGCCCTACCCGGCTCTGTAGTCACATCTTGCCATTTCCTCCTGGAACACTGTGCCAGGCACCCTGGAGCTCCCGGTGCCCCACAGTTCTGCATCTCCCGGCCTTTGCACATGCCACCCCTCCTCCTGATGCCAGTCTCATCTCCCAAGCCTGAGCTGTCCCATGCTGGGAAGCCTCCCTGCCCTCCCTTTTTCAGTGCCTCCACTGAGCCTCTTGCATGCAGATGTCTCTTGTTGTGCCTTTTGTGTGCAATGCATTCCTGTTTACATGGCTGTTTTCCTTTAGTGAATTTTTTGAGGGCAGCCCAGGCCCATGCTTCTTCTTATGCAGCAGCTAATAGAAGAAGGGGATCAGGGAACATCTGAATGAATGAAATGAGTGGATTATGTACAACTCCCACCGCACTTTCAGGCATTAACTCAGGAGGCCCTGGAATTGAGCCTCCACCTTCAAAGAAGCCCTCTCTCCACTCTGTGATCCATAGGCAGGGGGCTCAGCACTGTCAGTACAGAGGTGGCTTTGCTGAGTGGCCCTTGTGTACCCTGTTATGTTTATAAAGCTCCTTCTTTCAGGTGGTCAGCCTACCAAAGGGTGACTAGATTCCTTCCTCAGAAGCTAGCCAGAGAAGGGACGTGGCTTCTCAGATTATGCAAAGACAGTGTACTCACAGAGCTTCAGTTCTTTTTTAGCCAATAGTTACACAAGTGTCACAAGACCGTGGAGCCTGAGACTTGGACATTGTGGTCCCTCTGCTCCCTGAGGCATGATTAGGATATCATTCTCTCACAGAACTCCATTAGCAGTGTTTCAGAGGATTTTCTGTGCAAATGTGAAAGACCTACAGTGATGCCTGCCTCAGTAACTTAGGTATAGGCTACTTATGGAACATCCCGCTGTGGGAGATCCAGCTGTGACACTCACTGGGAAGGAGTGGCCTCTCTCGTTACATGGAGCACACATCCTCAGGGAGTGGGCAAGAGAGAGCTGTCTAGGAGGTCAGTGAACAATGAGCTCCCCTGCCTCCTCAGAGCAGGGCTGGCCAGTATGTGACAGGCATGCCACTGGCTTCCCATGCCACACTCATAGCAGACATGACCAATTGATCCCAGCATTTCCAGATGAGCTTCCTCCCTCCTGTGCCACCTCAATGCCCGATGCCCACCCTCAGCATACTGCCACACCTGCGACTCCCTGGCTTATGGACCAAACGCGTGTTCCTTGGCCTCAATAGAGTGGAAAAACCTACTAATTCAAAGGGAGACCAGAAAGGCAATAGGTGAAAGTCAACAAGGAGCAAAACAGTAGTCTACCCTCCACAGTCAGAGACTTTTCTCCTCTCAGAGTGTCCCTGACCTCCACCAGAGGACCCAATTCTTCACCAGCAAAATGGGTCTTGCAGGAAAGGCCTGATGGAGTCATTTACATGAAGGGCCAAAGAGGGTTTCTCCCACCTGATCCTTAAGCTCCTTTAAGGTATACCTCATTTTTTCATCCATCAGGTGTCTGTTAAACACCTGTTATTAAGGGCAGGCTCTGGGGAGACAATGGAGATAGAAACAGATGTGACCTCTGCCCTCAAGTGACTCACAGTCTCCTAACAGGCCAGACATCATTTTAGATAATCGCACAAATAATGGTAAAATTGCAGCTATAATAAGTACTACAATGAATAGTATGCTAACTTGGCATCAAGTGAAGGGAAGAACATTCTAGGCAGAGGGAACAGCGTGCACAAAGGCCATGTGTCAGAAAGTTGATGAGCACAACAGCCGAACAGATAGCCAGTGTGGCTGAGCGGAGAGTGAGGGAGGCTGTGGAAAAGGAGGGACCCACTTTCCTGGAACCCTGCAGGCCCTGCGAAGATGATTCGTCTTCATTCTATATGCAACGGGAAACCACTGGGCAGATCCCCCGGTTCTGTACCTCTAGGCCCTGGGCAAGTGCTGCACACCTGTGAGGAGTGAAGGGATCTAGGGATGGAAGGATGGAGGGTGGTGGGATGGGGATGCTCTCCACCTGGAGTATTTGCAGCCCTGGAATGGATCCACCTCCCATGCTGACTTTGGGGATCTGGGCAGGTTGGAATTTTAGTTGCAGGTCTTTGGCACTCCTTGACTAAGTCAGCTAAGTTAACTGCTCTGGCCGTTCTTAAGAGGTACTGCATGGAAGGCATTTTGTGTTGTATTTCTGCTTCCCTTACCTGCAGCTGGGTAACAGTCTCCAACATCTTGAATAAGTTACAAGATTTAATATTAATTTGCCTTTTTCTTTATTAAAGGTCTTGTTAATGATTTATTGATAATTTAAAGTTTACATTGCTCTCATGAATGGTAATCCTTTTACATGATTTATAACTTTCAAATGAGGTCTGGTGTCTTTGTCTCTAGGCTGCATTGGGGTCTGTCACCTCTGCTGATTGTCCTCCTCCTCCCACAAACCCCACAACCCTCCCCAACCCCTCCTCCACCCTCATTTGCTTTAAGGTGCAGGGATGGAAATCCAGAATGGAAAACTTTTCAGTGTTAGCCTCCTACCAAGGACCAGGCATATGTACCTCCCTGACCAAGAGTCAGGGCTGTGCATAACCTGGCCCTGGGCCTTCTCTGTGGGCAGAGAGAAGCACACTGCTGCGAGCTATTCAACACATTTCTCTATTTGCAACCCTCCGGCTTTGCATTCCCTGGTTTGCATGTCTGACACCTCACTTGGCACATGATTTATTACAGCTTTTAAATAGTCCTTTCTTTCTAGATTGAACTGTCGTATCCATTTGGAATGGAACGATTGGCTTCTAAGTGTTTGTGGTGAGAATGTTCCTGGGTGCAATGGATTGGATTAGAGGCTCCCTGCTCTTCGTGCAGAAATGAGGACCACAGCCCAGGGAACTCCCCTTCATCTGCTGGGAAATGAAAGAGATGGGGAAGTACACACCAGAAGTCCCCTGAGACCTGGCTGAAGGAGGGCATAGGCACAGAGAAACCTCATTTTGTTTCACCAACACCTTCAGGGATAGAAAAACATCAAACCTCTGCCTGGATCACAGGCAAGGGGAGGCAGTTCAATTGAAACAGCCTGGAAAGGGCCTGGAATTCAGACAGGCCTTCCCCCCTGCCTCTGGGCTGGGCTTTCTCTCCCAGAATGATGGGTCTAGATTCCATTTTGAAAACACTTCCCTGAGTGGGAATTTTGCCCAACTTCTCTCTCTCTCCCCTTCTTTGAGGTTTGACAATTTCTCTAACCCAAATCCCTCTTGCTATAGTTAGAGCCTCTTAGGGACCAGTTAAACTGGAATAAAGGATGGCCATAACAAAACATGCAAATTCCCTTTCCTTTTAAAGAGAAATATGCTTCCTGGATATTACCTGAATAAACCCATCAGCTTGTTATTACCATCCTGGGATTCTACCTGGTGAGGATGGTTGCAGAAACCCCTGTGAAATCCTCCATACTCTGTATGGAGAAGGCAGGTCCTACTGGTTTCCTGTGTAGCATTATCCTGTATTTATAGACTGGGCTCCACGAGAGCCCACCTCCTCTGTCGCTGGTTGAAAGGCTATTGAATATGATCACAATAAAAGGGAAGAGGATTTGGCATGGTCGATGAAGCACTGCAGAGAGAGAGAGGCTGAGGGAACAGCCCACTGCAGGGTGCTGCACGGGTCACCTGACTCCCTGTAGAGGGACACCCATTAGCATCATCTTGGCCCCTTGTTCCCTTTCAAGATTCCCACAGTGAGCACCACTCAATTTTACCACAATGGTGACAGGATTTATGCCTCCACGCACTATCAGTTCTGAACCCTCAATGACTTTGCCCTCCCTTGATCACGAAACAGGTGTCACCTGCCACTCTGGCTTGGATTCTCTTGCAATTACATGGTTTCCTTCGCGCTCTTCCTGGCCCAGTGGAAGGATGCTTTTATGGACAGGATATTATAGACAGGTTGGCAGATGAGGTGATTTCTAAGGGGCTGGTACAATGCCCAAAGGAATATGAATCAGCTCTTGGAGTAGGTTTGGTTTTTCCTCCTGAATTCATGCATATAGCAGAAAAGTTTTTAAAAAATCCTCAAGTATGTTATAACCCTATGCATCTAGCAAGACAGGAACACAATGGTCAAAAAGCCTACTCACTTTAAGCCATGGGAGAAGCATGGAGTCACTTTCAAGTTGGGGGGAGCCTCAACTTATTTGTAAAATTAACATCAAGACCCCTTGTTCCCCTTTGAGACTTCTTTCAGGGATTGGCGAGAGCCACTCGTCCTTCACCAGAACAGCGACTGGATTTACTCTTGTCCTGTCTGCCTCGTCCCCACTCTCAATTCTCAGTGCTTTTATTGTTTGTTTCTAACCAAGCTTGGGATAGTTGTTGAATCGCCAGTGTGTAGGGTTTCTAGAGGTGCTAGCCCACAGCCAGCGGGGAGGCAGCAGAATCACCTGTTCCACACATTCAGCGGTCACGGGCAGACAGCTGCTGAGCCCCAGCTGTGCACCAGCCACGAGGTGAACCAGGTGTGGTCCCTGCCCTGCAAGAGCTCTCAGAATAGAGAAAAATGGCCTTTTTCTTTTTTTTAAAATTGTGGTAAAATATACATAATATAAAACTTACCATCTTAACCATTTTTAAGTGTATAGTTCAGTAGTGTTAAATACATTCACATTGTTGTGCAAACAATCCCTAGAACTCTTTTCATCTTGCGGAACTGAAAGTCTGTACTCATTAAACAACTCCTCATTTGCCCCTCCCTCCAGCCCCTGACAACCACCATTCCACTTTCTGTCTGTATGAATTTACTACGCTAGCTGCCTCACATAAGTGGATCATACAGTATTTGTTCTTTTGTGTCCAGCTTATTTCATTTAGCATAATGTCCTTAAGGTTCATCCATGTTATAGCATGTGTCAGAATTTCCTTCTTTTTAAAGGCTGAATAATATTCCATTATATGTATACCACATTTTATTTATCCATTCATCTATTGATTGACACTTGGATTGCTGCCATCTTTTGGCTATTGTGAATAATGCTGCTATGAACATGGTTGTGCCAATAGCTCTTTGAGACCCTGCTTTCAAGAGCAACTATTCTTAACTTAGGGCCTGTGAGCTCCCAGAAACTATTTGCAAAATGTGGTTTGTTTGTGTAAATGCATCTTGTTCTCAGAAAAGCAAATTCACAGCTCTCAGGAGGTTTTCAGTGGGGTTGGGATGCCAAAGGAGTCAGTGTAGAGGATAACAAAAGCAGCACCTGCCTCAGAACCCCCGAAGCCCTGCCTGTCCTGAGTGCTCTCCAGTAGCAGAGGCAGGTGTGGAGGAGCAACTCATCTGCATCTTGGTTCCAGTCGTAGCTGTGCCATTTACTACTTAGGGGACCCTTGGCAGTTCAGTTGACTTCTTAGAGCCTTAGTCTTCTAATCAGTAAGATAGAGATAATGACAGCATCTTCCCAGAACTGTTGGGAAGATTAAACTTAGCACAGTGGTTCAAAGCATGATGTGGTGGGCTGAATAATGCCCCTCTCCCAAACACTCAGGTCCTAATCCCTGGATCTCCCAGCAAAAGGGATTTTGCGAGTTGTGGTTAAGGATCGTGAGTTGGGGAGGTGACCCTAGATTATTCAGGTAGGTTCTAAATGTAATCACAAGTGTCCTTATAAAAATGGAGACAAAGATTTGACTACAGACGAGGAAGTAGAACATGTGATGAGGGAAACGAGAGGCTGGGGTGATGGGAGAAAGGGCCGGCCCCCTCCAGCAGCTGGAGAAGGCGAGGAACCTGAGCCCCCAGATCCTCCAGAAAGAGCCAGCCCTGCTGACAACCGTCACTTCAGTCCAGTGAAACTAATTTCAGGCATCTGGCCTCCAGAACTGTAAGACAATACATTTGTGTTTTACATCATTTGTGTTTGTACATCATTGAGAACAGTGCCTGGAACCTAGAAGTACTGTATAAGTATCTGTTAGATAAAATTACTAAAAAGCATATGAAGGGGCCGAGCCCGTGGCACACTCGGGAGAGTGCGGCGCTGGGAGCGCGGCGACGCTCCCGCCGCGGGTTCGGATCCTGTATAGGAATGGCCGGTGCACTCACTGGCTGAGTGCGGCAAAAAAAAAAAAAAAAAAAAAAAAAAAAAAGCATATGAACATTTCTGGCTCACAGAAGGCTGCCGGGTGTTGCTCGTCGATGCTGCCTGGTTTGGTGGCTTGGGTATGTTCAGCAGAGTCAGTTGGAGAAGGCTGGAGCGGGGGCAGGGGGATGTTTTCCTCTCAGAAGATGGACAGTGGTCTTTGTTAAAATGAAGCATAGATGGTTGAAGGGACGAACCCCCAATTATCTGTTACGCTGAGTGCCCCACACCCTGCATTTTCCAGTGTTTCTTAAAATATTAATAGCTGTTACTTCTAAATAAGAGTCATGGTCAAATAAGTTTGAGAAACTGCATTTCAAAGCTGACCGATTTTCTTTTCAGTAGGAAGTCTCAGAACCCTTAATATACTAATGAGCCTGGTGAAGCTCTGAGAAGCACTTCCCAAGCATTTAGCCACTAACCCCCTGTTTATGGTGCTTCCTACGAGACTAGTGTTCTACAGAACCCACTTTAGAGCAAGTGTGGAAGCCTGGGGCTGCCATACAAGGTGTATAGAGGCAGGACAGGCTATCTGAGAGGGAGTATCAGGGTCCTGTTTGCCTGACCTCAGAACAATCTGGAAAATTTAGCTGCCGCTGCCGCTATAATACAGACCCCAGACAGTCAGAAAGGATTATGAACAGAACCCTCGCCCCCAATATCTTCGGGCCTGGGGCCAGCCCCCAGCCCCTAGCACGCCCCCCTTCCCTCCCCTGGCTCATCCAGTACCCCAGGAACACTTGTGGATGCCTCGGCCCTGAGGTCCAGCTCCATCCAGCCCCGCCTCCACCTGCCCCTTGGCTACTTCTGAGGTGCAGAGACCTACCTGAGAAGTGTCTGCATGTGGAAGGACAGATCGGGAAAGAGGCAGTGTGGGCCCTGGATGCAGACACGGGCCCTTTGGATAGGAAGTTCTGAGGTCCTGGGTATCCAAAGTGTGGTTTACAAGGTTGGGGTGGATGAAGACCCCTGGCCTTGGGGGCTTCTGGCTCCATGGGGTGGGGTGTGACCCAAAAAGAGACCAAGTAGGAGCCTCTAGTATGGGGGTTCCAGAGCGGGAGCCCCAGGTGTCTGGTTCCGAGGTGGTCCCAGTTGTGGGCACTGACAGTGCAGCTGCACAGGCCCCTGAATTACAAGTGGTGCTCTTCCTTCCTTTGCCCCCAGTCACCAAGTTGGCCCCCTCCACAGCCTTATCTTTGTTTACTTCTGTTTCTGTCTAGGAGACACACAGTTCTAAGCTCCTGGTTGGGCAGGAACTCGCATCCCAATCTGGGTTGTGCCCTACAGAGCCTGGCTCTGCACCTGGCATACTGAGGCCCAGTCCACAGTGAGCCTTTACCAACAGCAGTGGCCTTGGTGATTGTGGCCTGGCCTTGGCCCCTCCCTGCTAAATGGAGGGAACAGTGGATGGTGATTTATGTTGTCAGTGGTGAGGAGGACCCCCTCTTGCCACAGGGAGCCCGGGCCTCTGCCCTGGTGGGCAGGCGTGCGGGGTGGGTGCTGACTCATGGGGCTTTTAGCGCCCGTGATGTCAACGTGCATGGAGCAGCGGGCCTTGAAATGAGTGCCTTTGTTTAATCTTTGCTCACTGGAAGCACTTTTCACAGGCTGGTTTAGTCAGAAGGGCTATGGAACCACTACTGAAGCTGGCCTTGGAGGTGGGGGTCATGAGAGAAGCCCAGCTATTAACACTTTCCAGCAGGGCTTTATTCACAAAGTCCTTGGGGCTAATGGGGGATTTGAGGCTCAACAGAGAAAATTACAGAGCAGGAAAGGACTCGGGAGATCATTTTCCCTCCAAGAATGGCCATGCTTAAAACATACCCATTAAGCCCAACGAGTGGCTCTCCCCAGGACAGAACCTTAAAAAAAAAAAAGACTTTTATTGGGTTTTTAAAATTACAAAAGCAACATAGGCTTGTTTTAACAGAGATGTGTTCTAATAATTAAAGGGAAAAAAGTCAATAGTTTCCCTGGTTTCCACCCCTTACCTCCATGGAGGTACCAGTGTTAACAATTTGGTGTTTAGCTAGAGGTGATAACACCTTTTGTGTGTGTACTTATATAAAAATATGCCAACATGTATCCATGCACACGGGGATTTTCATTTTTACATGTTGGTGTTTGCTTTTTTTAAAAAGAGGAATCACACTATACTCGTTAAGTTGCAATTTTCTCTTTTTACTTAACAATATATCATGAACATTTTCTAAGTCAATACAAATAGATCCACTTCGTTTTTTAAAAAAGCTACATAATGTTCCACAGTATGAGTACCATAATTTATTCAACTATTTCCCTATTGATATGTATGCAGGTTGTTTCCAGATTTGTTTTTTAATTATAAATAAGCAGTTCTTTTAAAAATATTTTTTGATTTCTTTCTTTATCTTGTGCATATGTTGCAAAAGTTTCTTTTGCCTTGGGAAAATTATAGAAATGATGAATGATTAAATTTTTTTTTACAGTTACATTGATATGGTTTTGATATAAATAACCACTTATGTATTCATTTGGGCAGCCTGTGTTTCCTGAGCACTGTGCCTGGCACTGTGGCAGGAGAGTGACTTAAGAGATGCTCTGTCCTGAATTAGCTGGGGTGCTGACAAGCAGGGCCACAGGCATGCTTCAGTGAAGCGGCTCAGATGGGAGCTGAAGAGGGAGGTTTCAGCTGGAAATAGATGCTTAATACTCGTTGATGAGAGCATGGACTCTGGGTTCAAATCCTGTTTCTACCACTTGCTGTGAGGTCTTGAGGAAGTCAGCTCATCTGTAGACTAGGGATAATAATAATAGTGCTTTTCTAATGGGGCTGTTGTGAGGACTAAAAGAATTAATTCAAAGAAAAGCCAGCAATTTGGAAGCACCAAATGGATTTTGTTGCTGTTTGAAGTGACCCCCTCCACTGGGGAGATCAGGAAAACTCCCCTGAGGGGGTGACGGTTCAGCTGGTCCCGTGAGGAAGAGTTGAAGAGTATTCTAGTCAGCTGGGGAAAAAACAAACACTCCCCATCCACCACCAACACCTGGTCCTGACCACCGTTCTTCAGCTCCCTAGGCTATTCAAAGATCAAAAACCTCTTCATTTTTAATTGCTAAAAACAGCCACTAAGACAGGGTTAAAGAATCTCTCCCGGGCCAACCGGTGGCTCACTCGGGAGAGTGCGGTGCTGCGAGCGCAGGGGTGCTCCCACCGCGGGTTCGGATCCTATATGGGGATGGCCAGGCGCTCACTGGCTGAGCGCGGTGCGGGCGACACCAAGCCGAGGGTTGCGATTCCCTTACCGGACACACACACACACACACACACACACACACACACACACACACACACACACACACACACACACACACACACACACACACTCTCTCTCTCTCTCTCTCTCTCTCTCTCTCTCCCCCTGACACACACACACACACACACACACACACACACACACACACACACACACACACACACTCTCTCTCTCTCTCTCTCTCTCTCTCTCTCCCTGACACACACACACACACACACACACTCTCTCTCTCTCCCTCTCTCTCTCTCCCTGAGCCATAAACAGGTTTGCGTTCACCTGGAAGCCCCAGTGATCACACTGTTACCCGCTCGCCCTCAAATATTCAGCAGGAACCTTTCTCATGTCAAAACCAAATGGAAACTTACAAACTTCCCATTGAGAAAATTATTCCTCTTACCCCAGACTTAGCAGATGTTCAGAAACCTTCGACTCCCCCCTCTGCTGAGGCACATAGAGAACTAGAAACACTCACTGGCCTGGCCTGAGATGGGCGAGCACAAGGGGATGAGCCCACCACGCCTCCGTAGTGCAGCCTGGGGCCAGGACATAGTGGTCAAAAGAGTGGACTTTGGAAACTGTCTGCCCTGGCTTGAGAAACTAGGTTTGCCCCTTATTAACTGTACAACCTTTAGCAAATTGCTGAATCTCTCTGAGCCTCAGTTTCCCTATCTGTAAAATGGGAACAGTAGTTTCTATCCCAGAACACTGTTGAAAGCTGAGATAATGCTTGCAAAGCACACAGTGCAGGGCCAGGCCCACAGTGAGGCTGCAATGTCTCGTATCTTTTGGAGTCAGTTGTTTATGCAGATGGTGAGACCCCTGCCTCCCCAGCTCCCCTGAAATTGGGGCTAGCACTCTTGAACCTTCTGTCCATCCTTCCCCAGCTGCCATGTGGGGATTGGCTCTGTGACAGCATGGGGTATGGGGACTGGAGAGTCCCTGAAGAAGGCACCTAACCCCACCTGGGTGTGGGAAGAGGCCAGCTAAGACAGTGGAAAGGAGATGCTTGATCTAGATCTTAAGAATTGGAAGCAGTTCTCTCTGGTGAAGAAGTTGAGAAGAGAGAACAGCTTGTACAAAACTCTGAGGGACAGAAGTTCAGGGGCTATGAGTAACTTAGTTTGGCTGCAATGAGATGCCAGGTATGGTGTGGCAGGTGATGAGGAAGAAGGGGCCAGCTGGGGCCAGATGGGGTAGGGCCATTTTTGCCAAATACAGCTAGGAGATTGGACTTGATCCTGAACACTCTGGGGAGCCATTGGAAGGTTCTAGGAAGGGAAGTGACATGGTTTGGTTTGCATTTTAGAACATCACCCTGGCAGCAGTGTGGAAGATGGGTGGGGTGGGGCATATGATGAGACCAGGGTGTGACCACTGTAACCAAAGGATTGGCTGGAGTCACTTTGGCCTTACTGCTTCAAATGGGATTGGGCACAAATTCCCACCCCACACAAGGAGGGGACCCAGTGTCTCTCCAGAGGTCTCTGAGGGTTCTTGGGAACTTCCATTTCTCTCTTAGCTGCTCCTCTGATGCCGAGCTCCCGCTTCTGCTGAATTCTCCATCCTGCACTTGGGGACCCCTTTAGGTACCTGGTCACCTCCTGTTCATTCCCCAAAGGACCCATGATCAATGCTTCCAGGCTAGCTGACTTTTCTGTGGGTCTGGAGCAAGGGGAAGGTTGAGGTGGCACAGTGAACAAGATAACATTGAATTTTGCATAATCCTGTTCTTAAAAGTCTCATGGTGTAGCTGTCTCGGGGCAGTGGTCAGCAGCAACAACTTCTTTTTTTTTTTTTTTTTAATTTTATTTTGTCGATATACATTGTAGCTGATTAATGCTCCCCATCACCAAAACCTCCCTCCCTTCTCCCTCCCCCCGACAGCAACAACTTCTAAGTGGGCTCCAGCCTCCCTCCTGCCATGGGTCTGTCCCAAGGTGTTCCTAAGCCTCGTCTCTTTTCCTTCTGATCCCACAGTCCACGGCCCCCAAACTCTGATGTTCCTGTTCATTTCTAGGACAGGTAAATTAAGCCCTGTGTTGGTTTCCTCTGAACCCACCCCAACTTTGCCCCAAAGGAATCTTCTTCATTAACAAACATGCTTCGGTGTATGTGTGGGCTCCTAAACTAAGATGGTCTCTCCCCCACAGGGACTCCACCACCAGATCTCCATACAGATCTACTCACTGCAGGGGATGAAGAGGAGGGAAAGATGATAAGTGAAATATTCTGCCTGTGGAAATGAAAGCAATCATCTTAGTTCCGCAGAGACCAATCAAGATTGCTAATCACAATGTGGGTTTCCCAGGGTGGTGCAGACACTAAGAATGGAACCCCAGCTTCTTTTCATTGTATTTTGATTCTACAGTCAGTGAAGATTCTTCTGAGAAGGAACATTTAAAGGGTGGACTTGAGTATTCTTTACCGTAAAACAAAGTAAAGCCCAAACTGGCTAGTGCCCAACATAGAAGATTCAACTTGGCAGGCTGACTGGTGAGAGGGCGTGGGGCTTGGAATAACATAGACTGCTGTAGGCCCTGGGGGACTGATTGAACCTCTCTGAGTTTTAGTTTCTTCATCTGCAAAGTGGGCATAATATTAACTCCTTACAGGAAGGTTGTGAGGTTGTAATGAGATGGTATGTGCAAAATCACCTGGCTTGGCATGTAGTCTGGCTTTTGGGTAATTTTGACACATAAGGACACTGTTACATACTGAATTGTATCCCCCCAAAATTTATATGTTGAGGTCCTAACCACCTATGTGACTGCATCTGGAGGTAATTTTCATTTAAATAAGTTCGTAAGGGTAGGGCCCTACTCCAATCCGACTGGCCTTATAAAAAGAGGAAGAGTGACCTCTCTCTTACTCTCTCTGCCATATGAGGACACAGCGAGAAGGTGGCTATCTGCAAGCCAGAAAGAAAGCCCTTACCAGAACCTGACCATTCTGGGTTCTCAGAATGCCAGCCTCCGGAACTGTGAGAAATGAATTTCTGTTATTAAAGTCACCCAGTCTATGATGTTTTGTTATGTCAGCCCAAGCAGACTGATACAGACACGTATTTAGCCTATGGGCAGTCTGACTTCAGAAAGTGGTGACATACTGCATGTGGCCCTGGTGGGGGTGGGCCTGTGATCTCCCTGCCCTTCAACGCAGCTCCTTCTGGGGCCTCCAAGGTCCCAATGATCTGGGTCCCGCTACCTTCTTGGACTTATCTGGTACTGTCCTCCCCTTATTTCCCACACTGGCCTTCTTTTTTTCATCTCTCAAGCTCTCCAAGCTCTGTCCTGCCTTGGGGATTTTGCACATGCTGTTCCCTCTGCCTGTAATGCATACCTCTTTGTAAGGCTCACCTTTCCCTCAAAGTCCCCTCCTTAGAGAGCCCCACCTGGAAAGACAGTGCTGCCTCCATCAGACATCTCTAATCTCCTTTGCTCTGTCTTATTTTCTTCCTAGCAGGCATACCTCACTGAAATTAAATAGTTTACCTGTTTATTATTTGTTTTCCTCCACTAGAATGTAAGCTCTGTGGGGAGTGGAGCCTTGCCTGCTTGTTCTTGCTGTATCCCTGGAGCTTAGCACAGGACTGTCATCTACTAGGGACTCAACCCATACTAAATTAATGAATGAATGAACAAACCAATTGGGGCAAAGCTCCATGCCTGTGCATCCAACATCTCTTGAACTAGACCCAAAACACTTTATTTTCCAGCACCACACCTTATCTCTCATTACAGCTAAGGCCAGTTGGTCCATCCAATGGTTTTCCAACTAAAGGGTTGTGTGGAGAGGCTTGGGAGCCACTACAGAACTCTAGGCTGGAGGAGGAGGTGAGTGAGCTGTCTTTTGAATGCTCTTCTGTACCCGTTCAAGTAGAACAACTCTGAGTTTGCCTGTTTTCCATATTGGGCTTATATGAAAAATCTCATTAGAAGAAATGGCTCCTCAGCTAGAAGAAAATGGAACAGCACACATTGGATCCAACCCTTCATGTTGCAGATGAGGAATCTGAGGTTCAGAGAGGAGAGAGACTTGCTGTACACAATGGTTGGTGGCAGAATTCCCTATCCCCAGTGGTGCCATGGTCAGGAATCAAGAAATTCTTGCTCTGTGAGTGAAAAATATGTGCTTCATCAAATGCTATAACTTGGCTTTCATTCTCTGAGAACTGGGGAAAGGGGAAAGGATTTTTGGTCACCAGTGGTCTCTGTTTGTCCCAAACAAACTTTGGGCTCAAAAGTGCCTGTGGGATCTCATGCACACTGCAAGAGAACATAGCTGAACACGGCCAGCAGCACTCAGGAGAACCCTGGCCTGGCCGGGCCAAAGAGCCACTGTGGGACATTACAAATGGCCCAGTGCCATCTGCCTCAGTAAGTTAGACAGTTTCAAATGGGGAGGATTTCTTCTTAGAAAGAGGCAAAGCTGGCTAGCATGGACCCCAGCCCTCTGAGAATCTCGGTAATGGTAGGATCACAGACTCTTCTCACAATGTCCATTAACTTGCTGGCCTCTTTGAGAGCCACCTTTTTTCTACCTTTGCTTATCCCCCTCCTTCTTCCCTCTCTTCATCTAGTTCTGTGAAGCACGGGGCATTTGCTGGGTGGAAATTTGATGTGAACCATTACAGCAAACCCACAGAAGTTCATTTCATCACTGGCAATCAGCTCTTGTCCTCAGGGAAACCTAATTAGGTATTACAGGACTTTTGATGTTTCCATGATAACCCCCATAGTAATTGTGTACATGCAGAATATGTGCTCCAAGGAGTTTAAATTTATATATATATATATATATAATATATAATGTATATAAATAATATATTTTAAGAAAATCTGTAATTTTTTGCCTTTTGCTTTTTTCTGTATATATTTTTTAAATGGAAGAAATCTTCCCTGAAGTTTTTCTCCCACAGAGAGGGAACAGTAGAGAACACAAAAGGCTTTTCCATTTTCTCTCCTTTAATTTAGAAAAATTCATAGCTGCACAAGAATGAAAGTTTTTCAGGTTGGTCAGAAAATGTCCAAGCAGGATCTCCCCTGATAGCTGAGAACATTTTAATGAAAGATTTTTGCTCAAATAAATAACCCAAAAGGCCTCGAGGCTTTCAAAATAGAATGGGAGAAAACTAGTGAATCCAATCAATCAACTCCAGACTTACTTACCCTGAAGGAGAAAAGAAAAAGGCAAGATCCCTTGTGTGACTTTGCCTCTAGGGAAATGTAGGGGAACCCTTGAGGGGCCTGAAGCTCAGTGCTCTGTCATGTTGACACTGGAGATCAGAATAGTCTCCTGTCTCCTATCAAGACAGCCTGTCCTGGGCCTGGCAGCTACCACACAGGCGGTTCTAGGGGTTACAGTTGAACTGACCCATCCTGCAGTGACCAGATGTCCCTTCAGAGAAGGTCTCCATGGGGAGCTGGTGAATGACATGATTGCTCTGTGAGAAACTCTAGTGAGAGAAACCAGCGGACCCGCTCACACTGAGGTGGATGTGCTAATGGGCAGGCTCTGGCTGGCATTCTGGAGAGAGCCTGTTACACAGCCATTTACCACAGCTAACATTCAGGGGTTTCTGGAGAATCCTTAAATAAATGAAATTGTTTTATTTGATGCCCTTAATTGGCCATTCAGGGATGAAATGCCCACACTGACCTTTTTGCTGGCTGCCAGCTAATCAATTTACCCCTAAAATTTGCCAACAGGATTCACTGTTTCCACACTCCCTGCAGTCTTTCTCCAGCTCACCTCACCTTCCTAAATTCTGTTTTGCTTTTGTTCCTTGATTTGGTTCATCAGCTGACTTCCTCACTTTTGAGAAAACACTTTGTATGCACAGTAACTTTTTTAACACTCTGAGTTATTCTTCAGTGTCTGAGATGATGTGTTCCTGGAGTGGGGATAGGGTAGGAGATTGACCATGCTGCCCTCCCCATCCAGTTACCCAGTTACTTAAGAAAGCCTGGCCAGCCAGATGACTGTGGGGAGTGAGAGGGTGAGGATAAGTGGAGGTTCCTTCTATGGGTGGTAGCAGGAGAATCTAAAAGGGAAATGTTGAGCAGGGTAGGTAAGGACTCTTCCAATACACAGGCTAAGTGTGAGTTAGTTTTGTTATAGATTAGTTTTGCACCCCGGAACTTAATGGCTTAAAACAACAATGGTTTAGCTTACAGTTCTGTGTCAGCAATCTGGGCTGGGCTCCGATGGGGAGTTTTTCTGATGGTTTCACCTGGGGTAAGCTTCTGCCATGCAGGTCTAGGAGGGCTTCACTCGAATGCCGGGCAGCTGGTGCTAGCTGTAGGCTGGGGTGACAGGGATAAGAAGGCCATGTGTCTACAGCTAGCTCCATGGCACTGACATTTTTCAAAACTCTGGGGCATCACATTTTCTAATGTCCCATTGGCCAAAGCAAGGCACATGGCCAAGTTCAGGCTCAAGGGATTGAGAACTAGACTGTACCTCTTGCTGGGAAGAGAGGCAAAGTCACATGTACAGAAGCAAGCAAAGGGGATGGGAGGGATTTGTGGCCATTTTGTAAGCTACCAAATTTGTCTGATACACGCCTGCCAGGTACTCTTGAAACCCTATTTTGCCCAAGAAGCTTTCCAAGTTGAGTCCTCACCATGCGTCTCTTATGCTGGAGCTACTCGAGATTGAGAGCTGATTCATAGGACATTGTCCAATTGATATTTATAGCCTCACAGTGTTCTAACTTAGTGGTTCTTACTAATTATTTTACTGAATTGCGTTGAGTTGAATTGAGTTGGTCTCCTTCTTCTCTGATTATAAGCTCCTTGAAGTCATGTTTGGAATCACTCTGTTGCATACAATCTCCTTCCCAAAGCTCCTGGAATTATACTAACAGATTGCAAATCCTACAAGCTCTCAGAACCACCAGTTAAGCGGCAGAAGCATTAGTCTGGAGCCACCTCTGTACAGGGCACTATCTGAGGAAAGAGTGGGACTTCCAGGAGACCACAGGCCATGGTGCTGAACCATCACGTCTTCAGGCTGGCCGTATCCTGCATGAGTGAGATCACCAGTTTAGGCTTAGGAGGAGGAAAGACTCCACAACTGGCAGGACATGGCTTTCCTTTCCTACTCAGGGAAACCAGCATGCAAGGGGCAGAGCCAGGCCAGGCCAGGAGGAGACTCGTATGCCAGCCCCAGGCTTCTGAGGCTTCTCCTGCTTCGGGACAGCCCAGAGCAGACCCCTCGAGGACGCCCTGATGCACCCTGCCCCATGCCAGATTCTGTCCGTGTCACCTCACTGCTTTTCCAAAATCCATCAGAGGCAAACAGTCAAGCTGTTCTAGAACTAGGGCTGGGTGACTGAGAGCAAACCCTAGGGGAGGACAGTCCCTTGCAGGCCTCTTGCACACTGCCCTTGGACCCCTCCGGTCCAGTGCTACTCAAGATCCTGGTTCCAGATTAGCTCTAGAACTTTCTAAGGTTTGGAGATTATCTGGGATAGTTTGTTCCAAATCGGACCACCTTTTGGGAATAGGAAGGTGTCCTTTCCCATGGCATGAGATGAATTGTCAAGTCCTTTGTTAGTTATAGATTTAGCAATAAATTTTCTACAGGAATTTCCATTCTGGGTGGTTAACAAGGGCCACTGGCAATCTGAATTTTTCTTTGTTTCATCCACCTACCCACCACTTTCTTCATCAAAATTCTACTGACAGCTCATGGTGTGCCAGGTACCGTCTCAGGCATCAGAGGGAGGTAAGAGGAGCCCGGCATGGGTCCTGTCCCTGGAGAGCTCACTGAACCAAGAACACATATGAGGTGGAAGGTGCCAGCAAGAGGGTCTGCATAGAACCACAGAATCATGACTCCTTAGAGCAGGAGGCACCAGCTAGTCCATTCCCTCATTCCTCAGAGGAGGAAGCTGAGCCCAAGCAAGGGAAGATTAGTTGTCCAGGATCACAGAGTAAGTGATAGTTTTTGATTCACTACAGAAGCATGGTTTGAACACCTACTATATGCTAAGATCTGGCCTAGGTACTGGCGATACAACAGGGAACAAGGAAGACAGCCCTTGTCCCTTTGGAGCTCCAACTGTGACCAGTGGGTCCCAACCCTGGGTACACTTTAGAATCACCTGGGGAGCTTTAAAAATAAAAAAAATCCAATGCCAGGGCCCCACCCTCAGAGTTTCAGATTGACTTTATTTGGGGTGGCCCAGGCATAGGTATTTTTTAATAAGCTCTCCAAGTGATTCTAATATGCAGCCAAATTGAGAACCACTGGTCTAAGAAGAGAGGGAGACAAAAATCTAGTAAACACAGATAAATATGTAATTGAGATTTGTCCTTTGCAAAGAATGAGCAGGATGCTGAGTGAGGAGACAGCAGGGTGGGGTATCTATCATCTGCCCTAAATCTGAAGGATATGAGGCCGCACATGGAGAGCTGTGATTCCGGGGGTCTGAAGGTAGAAGGCATAGGGTGTCCTCATATGGAACAGTGACAGGATCTTCTGAGACATATTGTCCCACCCTGCAGATCCAAAAAACCCAGCAGTGGAGCCTTGTCTAGCAGAAGCTTTCAATCTGCAACCTGAAATATTGCCCCCATTCACCCTACACCAGCCCCCATACACACACTGTTTATGAATACTGACCCCCCCCCACCGTCAGCTGGTTAATAATCCTCCACATTTTTAGATTAGTTAGTAAAGCATAGTCCCACTTATTATCTGTATTATTGGATCCTAACACTAATATTGTGAGGTAGGCAGGATCAAGAGCAATGTTCCCACGACAAAGATGTGGAAACAGGCTCAGAAAAGTCATGTGAACAGCCTAAGATCCCACAGCTAATAACTGGATGTGGGAGACTTCAGTCTAGCTCTCTGGCCTGCAACTTTACCACCCCATGTAGCTCCCACCTGCCCTGCACCAGAAAACTGAAACAGGCAGGGCACCTGAGAGGCAGGTGGGGATACCACCCTGGGACCAGCACCTCCTGTCTATCTGGGCAGAGCTGCTGATATCCCCTCTCCTTCATCCTGGATGGCATACAATCCCGTTCCCCATCAAGCAATCAAAGGAATCTGTTACTGGTTGCTTCAGTTCCTGCCCAGAGTGAACCCAGTTACTATAGTAACAGGATGCAAGTCTTTATTACAGGGTGGATGGTTTTAATTTTGCATTTGAAGAGATTGGCCAGGCAGTCACGTTGCCATGGCTTGGCCTGTCGGGCAGCAGTTAGGAGCAGAGGGAATCCTTTGTGGCCATTAGGTTTCTAATTGATGGGGGAAACCTCTGTCTGGAAAAACCCGGGCTCAGCTGGGGAAGGAGACAGAGAGTCTCCAGGCAGTGTTGTGCTGGATACCCTCTCCTGTGCAGAGATGACATCTTCCTGATTAGAGCTGCAGCCGAGATGGGGCCTCTCAGCCACCCACTTCCACAGTGCCTTCATGGTCCTCATGGCGGTCATGCTCAGAGCTGTTTTGCTCAGCCCTGAATTCCCAGTCCGCCAGCAGATACAGGGCCTTCAGCACATTTGTCAAATGAATGAATGAATGAATGAATGGTCTTTTGTTGTTTATGAAGCCTTTCACAGCTATTATTATCTCCTTTAACTCCCCATGCAGCTCTGTAAGTTGCAGGGCAGGGGGAGGGGAAGCAAAGGCTCAGCAAGGTGGGACACCTGCCCACACAGCGCCGCCTCCCTCCTCGTGACTCTCCACCTGCTGCCATGCCTCGCAGCAGCCTCTAAACTTACTGGAATTTGCCCCTTACTGGAGACAAAGGTTATAGGCAGACACCAAAAGCAAGGCAACAAGGAGACCCCCCAACCCCCAAGTTGTCCACATCACGTGACTCGATTGGTTTGCCTTAAATTTGTGTCAGACATGACACAGATCTCTTGATGGATCTGGTTTGACTTCATTGTGTTTTACCTTCAGAGGCCCCCAGGTGTGGGCACCATGGGTCCTCTCCTGGGTCCTCGGTTACAAGGCGGGGGGGTGAATTGTAGGGAAAGCAATGGAGGGAGGAGAAGAGAAGGTGCTTGATGACTAACTTCAAACAGCAGAAGCTTCCTTTGGCCCAGATCATGGAGGAATCAGTGGGACAGACAGACTAAAGGGTCCCTCATTCCCTAATCTCCCTGTGCCAGGTGAAGTGGGAGGGAAGGAAGGCTTAGTTCGGCCTTCGACCAGTCCCCCAACCTCCGTTACTCCCTCTGTGCTAAGGGTGTATTTCCAGGTTAAATAAAACTTCTTCCACCCAACCCTTGCCCCAACATTAATTTCTTTCTAACCCAGCCTAGTTTCCTTCTAGCCTTACAGCTCAGGCCTTCCTGGGATCCCAGGCTGCTCCCCTGGCCAGGATGGGCTGATGCTGGTGCCCTTCTTCCCAGGCTCAAGCACTGGCTCATTTTAGGCCATGGGACCCTGCCTTCCCCTCCTTAAAGGCCAGCATAAGTGGCCTTGGGGAGCAACAGCTTTCTGTGGCCCTGGAGCTGGAGTCCTGAGCGAGATATGTACATGGTGAGCTGGGAGAGGGCAACAGCCAGAGCAGCTGGAGGGCCCAGGCCCAGTACAGAGAAGGCATGGTGTGATGATAATGCTTCCTTTGCCTCTCAGCAGTGAGGTGCACCCTGCTTGGAAGCCCCAAACCCAACATATGCCCCGATCTAGGGCCTTGCCCTCCAAGAATCAGCACCTTAGGAATGTCCGAGCTGGATGGGACCTCAGAGGCTTCTCATTTCACAGATGTGGAGACTGAGGCCACAGAAGGAAAGGATGCGAAGTCTTTTCCACAGTCATTAAACATGGGGGGACCCCATGTTTGGACTTCCTCGAAGACAAAGGCTGAGCCTTCCCCATATGTGAATCCTAGTACAGAGCACAGGCTAGGCACACAAATGCTGTTTGAGCATGTGTCCTCATGATGTGACAGCAGGAATTTCAGCTCCTTGGAAGGTTAGAGTTAGAAGGGAGCTTAGACATCATTGAGACCAACTATCATTTTACAGAAAGACTGTGACCTCATCCATTAATAATGCTATAAGTACTTATAGCTGATGCTTATAGAGTGTGTGCTGGGTGCTAGGCAGGATTCTATGCACGTTGTATAAATTAACCCATTGTAGCCTCATGGCAGCCTCTATGTAGCAGATATTATCATCATCACCAGATGAGGGAACTGAGGCACAGAGAAGTCCAGTAACTTGCCCAAGATTACACAGCTAGTTAGCATTAGGATCAGGCAGTCTGGCTCCAGAGCCCATGCCATGAAAATGCCACTGCACTGTCTGAGAGCACAGCACTGCCAGCAAACAGTGCTTCTCTAGTCCCTTCTCTGAGTGGGGAGCAAGAACCTGTGCCAGCCCTTGTGAGTTCACTCATGCAGGAACCATCACTTTTCATCTCTGCATTCCTCTCCAAGGCTCAGCTCAGGGCCTGGAAGGGGCTCAGGGATGTGTTTTTAATACAAATGAGCCACTCTTCCTCATCATCATAAAACAGCCAGTTTGGGGGCCTGGCACCTTTGATCTGGAAGGGACCTTGGGAAGTGTAGAGTAGAAAGAAACCAACCAACCGTTCTCTCCTCCTACCAAACTTGCTCAACACAGAACGCCTCTGGTCACCAAAATGTGTGGGGTTCTCCCCCCCACCCCCACCAAGCAGTTCTCCACTGGAAACCAACTGGGCATCCCACAGTTTAACTCAATTCTCATACTATCTACCTGGAGATAGTATCAGATCCCACAGATTGTGGGCTTAGTTCCACAAGACTGCCCTCACTGCTGGTGCTAATTGCAAGCCCCCCGGGTTGTTTTACCTGTGCTTCTGACTGACCATCTATAAATCAGGGGTTCCCATTAGCCCTTCCTCAGATTTGACTAATTCACAGAACTCAGTAAAACACTTATGTTTATTGGTTTATCATAAAGGATATGACAAAGCATGACCAGGCAGACAGATGACCAGGCAGATGGAAGAGATGCATAGGGCAAGGAATGGCGGAAGTTCCATGCCTTTTCTAGGCACGCCACTCCCCAGGCACCTCCACGCGTTCAGCAATCCAGAAGCTCTACAAACCTTGTCCTTTTGGGTCTTTATGGAGGCTTCATTATGGAGGCATCATCGATTACATCACTGGCCATTGGTGATCAACTCAACCTTCAGCCCCTCTCTCCCACGTGGGGGTGAGTGGTAGTTCCAACCCTCTGATTACAGGGTTGGTTCCTCTGGCAATCAGCCCTCATCCTGAGGCTATCCAGGAGTCTGCAGCCATCACTTATCTCATTAGCATACAAAATGACACATCACTTTAGAAATTCCTAGGGTTTTAGGAGCTGTGTGCCAGGAAACAGGATGAAGAACAAATATATTATTTCTTATTATAAATCACAATATCCCAGGAAGCAATTTACAGAGGAGGAAAGTGAGGCCCAGAGAGTGAAAGTGTCTTAGCCAGGGTCTCCCAGCCCGACCTGAATCCAGGTCTCCCTACTCCCCATCCAAGGCTCTCACCCCACAGCCAGGCCTCCGAAGAGGGCCCTTAGGTGACTAGGCTGACCTAGGCCCAGCAGCCTGCCTCAGTCTAGCCCTCCTCCTCCACCCTGCTGCACTCTGCGCTTCCAGCCTCTGGTCCTGGCCACACTAACGGCTCTCTGCTCCCACCAGCTCTTCGTGATCGACAATGGCGCGGATGACTGGCGGATAGCCATGACCTACGAGCGCATCCTCTACATCAGCCTGGAGATGCTGGTGTGCGCCATTCACCCCATTCCCGGCGAGTACAAGTTCTTCTGGACGGCGCGCCTGGCCTTCTCCTACACACCCTCGCGGGCGGAGGCCGACGTGGACATCATCCTGTCCATCCCCATGTTCCTGCGCCTCTACCTGATTGCCCGGGTCATGCTGCTGCACAGCAAGCTCTTCACCGATGCCTCCTCCCGCAGCATCGGGGCCCTCAACAAGATCAACTTCAACACCCGCTTCGTCATGAAGACGCTCATGACCATCTGCCCCGGCACCGTGCTGCTCGTGTTCAGCATCTCGCTGTGGATCATCGCTGCCTGGACCGTCCGCGTCTGCGAAAGGTATTCCCGCGGGCCCTGCTCTGCACTCCACGGGGGCCTTCTGAGCACAGAGCCTGCGCTGGGACGGGGAAGGGAGGAGGAGCAGGGGTGGCAGGAGGTCTGCGGTCTGATGGAGGAGACGGGCGTGCAAACACCTCAAAGGATAAAGAGGGGAGGGCCAAGTTGGGGCTAAATATGAGCTGGAACACCCAAACATTGGAACCTTGCAAGGTAAGCCACGAAAAATGCATATATAATATCCGTGATTTTGTGTTCCCTTTTCATAAACCGATGTATCAAAGCATCCTGGTTACATCGTTAACCCTTACTCATGTATAACACTTAGCAATTTCCATATTATCTTCCCTGTTGGAGATTAACGATGTTCGCTAGCTTATTAAAGGCTCTGAGAAGTCCTGCAGCAATGAAATTGGTTTAATTTTTAGTTCAGATTTTCTCAAAAGTATTTGCCTGCAAACTTTTCATTGTACAACACTATTGATGTCTCACTGCTGAAAGTTTGGTCCACAGATCAGCAGCACTGGGAAGTTAGAATGCAGAATCTCAGGCCTCACCCTAGGACTACTGTATATAATTTGCATTTTAACAAGTTCACCAGGTGATTCATATGCATCTTAAAGTCTGAGAAGAACTGTACTGATGGAACATACTTTGGTAGGCTGGTGGCTAGAAAGTGATTCAGAGAAGTGGCTGATGAGAGAGAAGAAGGGATGTGGCCTCGTAGAGATCTGGGCCTCTAGAACAGAATGCCAGCTCCTTAGTCAGCCATTATCAAGGCTCAAGGGTAGGACTGTCACTACCTCCTTCCACTACCACCCTCAAGCTTCCCTTTGTGACTCCTCTCCCTTTCAAGCTGGCCACGGATATTCATTTTAATCTGATTTCAATGTGGAGTTTGAACCTATATTAGAAACCTGGATTTGCCCCTAAGTAGCTGTGATACCTTGGGCAAGTTACTTAACCTCTCTGGGCCTCAGTTTCCTCATTTTAAAATAACAATCACTTGGGCCAGCGTGTGGCTCACTTGGGAGAGTGTGGTGCCGATGGCACCAAGGCCACAGGTTCGGATCCCTATATAGGGATGGCCAGTTGGCTCGCTTGGGAGAGTGTGGTGCTGACAACACCAAGTCAGGGGTTAGGATCCCCTTACCGGTCATCTTTAAAAAAAAAATAGAAATAAAATAAAATAATGATCACTTGAGATAGAATGGAGATGTGTCCACTTGAGAGAAATTGTTTTTGTCGTGTTGGGAGGCATAGTCAGGCATCCTGTGTAATTTACATGGATACTGGTAGTTAGTTACCTTTAATTCATCAACACTTAAAATTGCATTGTCAAATCTTCTGTGCACAGTGTCCCAGCAGAGATAAAACGAGGCAAAAGAGTCTAGAGAAGAGTTAGCCCAGTAAACCTCCTGCCCCTAAATCTGAGTCTCAGAGACTCTTTTCCAGGAATCTGACCTATGGAACTGTGAAAACGTGGATAAATATGTATATTTTTCCTAGTCAGGCAAAGCACTTCTCTTATAAAGACCAAGCAATTTCTTTTACAATCAAGCTTAAATGGTCATTGTCCTTCCCCAGTGTCAGATAATAAGTAAGATTGGCACAGTCCTTGAGACAGGAATTATTCAACCAGAGACTGTACACAAACTGGAAGCAGGGGATGCTTTGGGGGACTGAAGCTTCAGACCGAGGTGGGAGGGTGGTGTGGACAAGATGAATTTGATCTCTCTCAGCCTGATCTGATGATTATTCTGTCACCTTAGATGTCAGAGAGGGTAAATGACTTGCCCAGGGTCACATGGCAGCATGACAGGTTCTAGAAAAACCCATGGCTGCTGATACCCAGAGCAGGGCTTGTTCACATCCCAGGTGGCTTTCTTCAGCCTGGACTTATCTCTAGTTGTGTACACACACTTCTGAAGTTGCTTTGGAAATCCCTCTTCAGCAGGACACATTTTAAAAGACATTTCTCATATCTTGGGTTGACTTTTATGTGGCAATAAAGGTTTTCACATTTCCTCTTCCCAAGGAGGGAGAGAGAGTTAGTAATTACACAGACCAGCCATGCTATTGGGAGGGCGGTGCCTGGTTGCCAGGAGGACAGCGACAACAGCAGGCTTGTTTTCCTTGGACCCCAGTAAGGCATTACCTCATGGGTTCTGAGGCCTGACAGTTGTGGCGCTTGGCATTCTCTGGGATTTTCTTGGCTGCATGCCCACCTCCCACAGGCCTCCCACAGCCGTCTGAGGAACCTCCTTATTAAACACTGTCAAACGCCAAGCAGCCTTACTGGTGGAGAGACCATCTGAGGCCCCAGGTCCTAATGGCAGCAGGTTGGGGAAGTTGGCTTTCCAGGCATGCCCTGATCAGGGGTCTGCCAGCTCACATTTGTATGTTCATCTCCTTGGGAGGAGCAATAAGGCCTCCCATAACACTGATAAAGTGGGCTGAGTCTTGCTGTCCCCAGCCATGCTTTGTAAATGACCTTCCCAGCCTCTTGAATGGATTCCTTTTGGACTCTTCCTGCCTGAGTCTCCAAGTTCTGCACACAGTCTGTCTCAGTGTGTCAGGGCTTCCATCCTGTCAACAAATTTTTGGTTGTGATGATGTGAATTTTCATCTTTTTCTGCAGATTGGTATTTTAATAAGAAACTTGATTCTGAAGACATGGCTCCTGGAGCTAGAGGAAAACAATTAGTGATCCATTCTTTCTTTCATTAAAAAAGAGCCACCACTCCCATTGTAAAGAAGATAAAAAGAGGCTTCCTTCCTCCACCCTTTTCTGCTCCTGACTCAGACATTCAGGTCTGCACCAACCAGCAGCGGGGGGCGAGGACACAGTTCACTGCTCCTCCCCATCTCCTTCCTATAACCTCCTACTGCCTCTGTGCAGGGGACTTTGACTCCAAGAACACAGTGGGGAGATGGTTTACAGGGTGAAGCACATTGCATGGGGTTGATGGAAGCCTGCAAGCTCAGCCCTATAGGCTGAGGAGGGCTGAGAAAAGCCTGAGGGCATCAGGGCTGAAGACTGTGGTTTCTCACGGTCCCCTTGCATTTGAGGCTCAGCTTCTCATGTGCAGAACATGCACAAGGATCCATGGGGACTGTATGAGAAGAAATGATCAGAACTTCTATTCATAGTTATTTGTATCTAAAAAATGTAAGCTTGACTAATATTTAATACACAGGTAGAGAGCAATACATGTGTGCAATTTATAATAAATATATGTATAATGGGGGGGTGCATGCGCAGAAAATTTTTAGTGGTAGAGGTCCATGACTTAAAAAGTTTTCAAATCACTGGTTTAGGTTATCAGAGGACTAGTTAGTGAGGATAGTGTGAAAGGACAAAATTACAACAAATTTAGTTAAAGATCTCAGTTGGCTTTATTGTGATTCTAGAATTGGTCAACTTGTTGTTCCATAAAATAGAATAAGTGTTCTAGGAGCCGAGCAGATGAGGCTGGTTTTATAGACGGAAAAGGGTGAAGAAAGCAGAAACAAAGTAACTTTGGTCATTTCAAACTTACTTCCCTTGTAAGGTGGGGCAGGGACACAGAAAAATAACTGATTATTTAATATCAAGTTACTTCAGGCTATTCTTTTTTGTGTAGGATTAAAGCAGAGGGAATTTTATTATCATGCCTATTGAAGATTTAAACTGGCCTGTTTGGTAAATTGGCTGTTATTGCTCTCTCCCGATTTCTCAGACAGTCAGACCATAACCTAAGTGAAGTGGGATTTGGCAGGGGTGACTCCATTTTGATTTTCAGTCTGGTCTTGTGGGTCCTAGTGCAGGAACGTAGTCCAAAACAATAGCCTCCTGTAATTTTTATTTAACAATAGGGAAGTATCCTACACATTGGATGAAGGCTGCTGGGCCCAGGAACGCTGCCCTCTAGCCTAAGGCAAGCCTGTGACTGGGTTTCCAGTCTAGGCAGATCACTCAGGGAGGGGGGATAGGGGATGGGATCCTACTTGAGGCCTTTGTAAAACACCTGCAGCATTAAGGAAGAGGAAAATAATCCTGAAGATGTGGGAAGATGTTTAATTATAAGAAACAAAAAGCAACATTAGAAGATTCTTGGGCATCCCTAACAGGGTGTAAGAAAATACAATCTTTGTGATAGAGAATGAAATGAAAATGTGTCTGGTTCACATAAGCACAGAATTCCAGAAAACTAAAATTCTTTCAGCAAAAAGAAAATCCACATTGAGGGCACCAAATTTTTTAAAATGTGGATTATGGAGGACAAACTTAAAAGTTCTCTCAGAATGCAGAGGAGATGAGAGGAAGGATGAGTAGAACAGAACTGGAGGCTGTAGAATTCAGGTTAAATGCAAGAATTAGGGTTATTTCACAGGAAGAAAACAGAATAATTTGGATAAAAGCATAATCAAAGATATACACGAAGAAAACTTTTCCAGAATTGGCCCAGGTGGGGGATGGGGGGACGTGGGGTGGGGGGGTAGATCACAGTAGTCAGATCAAAAAAGGCTTTCTGGTTTTTAGTTAGAATGGTGGGGTACCCTTAGACATATCCCAATAAATTCTCTTTCTGGAAAATTTATTGATTCAGAAGATTAAATAATCCTAGAGGCACATAGGCAACACACAACTGACTTTTCCTCGGGAACCCTAAATTCCAAAAGACATTAGGACACTTCCACAGGGTTTTAAGTTTGTGATTCACCCTGTCATTCGAGTGAGGCAACAAAAGAGGGACAAAGTCATTCTTGGAGTTTTCTGGGCTCAGAAGACAAACAACCTACATTTTTTGGGGGGGGGGACTTTTATGCCATTTGACCAAGGAATTAATTGAAATTAAAATCATAATAATGAAATAATGTGAAAGAAAGATAGTCAGGCAGCACTGAAACCAGGTAAACATGAAATCAAGACTACATTTATGCATGGTTGCAAAACCAAATTCTAATGTTTAAGAAAAAGTAGATTCTAGAAAGAGTAGATGTATGAAATAAAAGCAAATAATTCAATAATAATTAGAGGGTTGCAAATAATTTCTCAGATTAAAAATTTGAGAGGAGAAGGCTAGAAGGGATTAGTAAAACCATGCTAAATTTATCATATTATGTACAGGAGAATTTTTTAAAAAGAGAAATATAGTCGAAATCATTTTTTAAACCTAAAGGTAATCACAGGTAAAATTTTGCTAGTATAACAATAATGATAACAATACCATCAGTCATGTATTATTTTACTTAATCCATACCACAGCTCTATGAGTATGGGGACTATTGTATCTCCATTCTGTATGTGAGAAAATTGAGACAGAGGTCAAGCAATGTGCCTCAGGTCACAGAGCCAGGAAACAGCAGACCTGAGACCCCAATACCCTGCCTCACTTTTCTCTATCCTGAGAACATGCACCTTCCACACAAACATCAGAACCCACATAGCTCAGACAGAAAAAATAAAGGAAGCAGAAAGGGAGAATTTAAAAAACAGAAAATATGAAACAAGATGAGAGAAAACCAAACTTAAAATTTATAACCATCAACATACGTGAGTTTCCCTCACCTGTTAAAAGACAATGTCTTTTACTTAGATGAGATTTAAAAGCAACATTTAATTCACGCTATTTACAAAAGAGGTACCTAAAACAGAAGGACACAGAAAAATAAATGAAGAGCAAAGATCTATTAGGTAAAGTACAAATCAGAGGAGAAATCCTCATTTTAAACCAAGCTGACTTCGAAGCAAAAGTTGTTAAATGGTCTAAAAGAACAATTTAGTATGGATAAAAGTACTATATACAGTAAAACTGTGAACTTTTATGCCAAGAAAAATGAGATTGAGAATCTGAATTATTAAATGTTTTAACTGAGAAGTATTGAACTTTGTAGCCTGTAAACACACAATACATCTTTTATGCATCCATGGAACATTTACAAAAGTCGATCAACTTATTGGTCACACATTTCAAAACATCAGAAAAATTGTTCAGGCTATATTCTCAGTCTCATAAAACTTTAATTAAAAGAAAACCTTTAGGGTTGGCCAGTTAGTTCAATTGGTTAGAGCACGGCCTTGTAATACCAAGGTCAAGGGTTCAAATTCCCTTACCTGCCAGATGCCAAAAAAAGAACTTTTGGGGGAAAATTTTAAGGTAATATTCTCAATTACAACTTAGTCAGCAGAGAATTCAAAACTACCATTAAAGACTGTTTAGAAACTTACAACAATGACAACCCTATATATCAAAACTCCGGATATGACCAAAGGTATACACAGATGAAAAATATCCTGAAAGTTTTTCATTATTAAAAAAATGAAGAACGAAAATAAATTAAATTCATTAGAAGAACAAAACAAACCTCAGGAGAGCAGATTAAATTTATAACAAAGACAAAGACAGGAATTAATCAATTATAAAAAGCAGAAAAACAGAATTTATAGGACTGGCTGCTTAGTTCAGTTGGTTAGAGCCTGGTGCTGATAACAAGGTCAAGGGTTCAGATCCCCATACCAGCCAGCTGCAAAAAAAAAAAGAAAAGAAAAGAAAGAAAGAAAAGAAAAGCAGAATTTATAAATTTATAAATCCAAAAGAAACCAACTTCTAATAAATTTAATCAAGAAAGAAAACACAAACAATTAGAAATTTTAAGGGAGAATAACTACTGACTCTGAGGGTGTTTTAACAAATAAGTGAGAATAGCTCAACTTTTTTGAAAGAGAAGACTTGAGCGGAGCTTCTCTACTAGATCCTAAAATGTCTTCTGAAAGTAGGAGTAATTAAGTACCTCTGGCATTACTGAAAAATCAGTAATGAGATATCATTGAAACCTAATGGAAAATCTTGAAATAAGCTCTAGTATGTAAGAACCCAATATATGAGAAAGAAAACCAATTAGGAAGCAGCAGATGATTCAACAAATGTCAATGGGGGAAATTGGAAGCTTGGATGAAAAATCGAATTGGAACCCCACCTCTCATCAGCCACCAAAATAAATTCCAGGTGGATTAAAGAGTCGCATGTAAAAGAACAAACTCCATGAACAAGCTCCAGAAAACAAAGTGAATATTTAATCATCGCTGAGATGAGAAAGAACTGTTAAGTGTAAAATCTCAGAAAAGAAGAAACATGATGGAAAAACACTGGTGTATTTGATTACAACATACATACAATTTTAGATTTCAGTCCTTCAAAAAAATATAAACTTATTTAAAAAGCAAATGTTTCACTTGGGTAAATATTTGCAGCGAACATGACAAGAGGTAAATATCCCTATGTTACAAAGTAGTCCTAGAAACCAATCAAAAGAACTCATCTTCCCAGTAAAAAAAAATAAAGATAATCACAAAGGAAGAAATACAAAAAGCCAATAAAACGAAACAGACAACATATATTCATTCTCACTAATCAAAGAACTACAAATTAAAACTATAAGGAGAATTACTTTTTGCTCCTCTGGACTCGACAAAAATTTAAATAAATGTAATCCAATGCTGGAGAAAGTTCTTACTGTGGGTGGTGGGGGTGGATGGGTCTCTCACACTGGTGGCAAGAAGGACATTAGCACCACCTTTCTGGAAAACAATTTAACAGTTTGTCACAGGAACCTTTTCAAGTTCGTAACTTTAATCGAGTAATTCTCCTTCTAAGAAGCTATTTTAATGGAATAATCAATTTACATCAAGATTCTTCAGCATGGTGCCATTTAGAATAGTGAAGAAGCAGAAACCAAGAAAATGTCTAGGATTTAAATGGTTAAATAAGTTATATCACATCCATATGATGTAACAATTTAAAATCCATCCCTTTGAAGACTATTAGAAAAATAGTCATGATGTAATTGATATTTGAAAAAGGTGCACACAAAATGGTGTTATATAAGATGTTACCAATTTATGTAGATATGTAATATGCATAGAAATACTTGGAAAACACATATAAAAAGTTGTTTTCTCTGTGGTTTGTTACATGTGATTTTTTTCCATTACGTTTTATTGTATTTTCTACAATGAGAGTGAATATACGAGGGTTCTTCAAAACGATTGTAGAAAAATGGAATTAAAAGACAATACAGGGCCGAGCCCGTGGCGCACTCGGGAGAGTGCGGCGCTGGGAGCGCGGCGACGCTCCCGCCGCGAGTTCGGATCCTATATAGGAATGGCCGCTGCACTCACTGGCTGAGCGCCGGTCACGAAACAGACAAAAAAAAAAAAAGACAATACAAATTTTTCCATGAACTTTTTAAAAGTGCCCTCGTACATATATAATTCGTTTATTTTGTAATGGAGAGAGGTAACATTTGTTTTTACACCCTCGGCAACCCCCCCTATTCATCTTCCATGGGAAGATGTTTTGTATCAAGAGTGCTTGGAAAGTGAAGGAGAACGGCTGCTTCTACATATACCGTTCTCTGAGAAGCGCAATAGAAGTTCCTTCCTGAAGGGTTCACGCTCCCACCTGGCAGCCAGTGGCCTCAGGGAACAGGGTAGCGGGACGACACGAGCCTGGGCAGGCGTCCTCCTTCCCCGGGCGGGTGCCTCGCTTACAGCCTCTCGTGGCCGCGGGGCGTTTGTGGAGCTCCCAGAGCCAGTGCCCAGGCAGGTTCTGCCGGGAGGTGTGAGCCGAGGCCGCTGCACTGGCTCTTCAGCAGCTGCCCCGGGCCGGCCAGGCTCTGGGGCCCAGTGACGCCGCGGGAGCGCCTCGCCTGCAGGGGAGAAACCACGTGTCCGCAGGTGGCCCCGGCGCGGCCCAGGCGGTCGCGGGGAGCCGCGGCGGGGCGGGCCCGAGGTCGCTCTGCCAGGGGGCTCAGGGTGGGCCTGGGAAGCGCGAACGGGGGGCGTCAGGTGGGCGGGGCTCCGCCCGCAGGGACCCGCCGGGGAGGAGGAGCAGAGCCGCGCACACCGCAGGCGCTGCCCAAGTTCAGGTTCGATCGCGCGCTGGTGCCGGAGCCCCTGGGCAGCCAGGAATGACTTCAGGGCTGTGCCATCTGCTGCAGGGCTGCTTCTCGTTCCTGTCTCTAGTGGAACTCCCATTTTGATTTCATGTGCATGCTTTACGTTTTTCCCCATCCTTACTCCTTCACAGCCCGCTTTCTCTTTCTCTGTTATTTCCGATTCAACAATTTTTTCCTCTTTCTGATTTGCAGTGCTTTTGTGCTCTTTGACACTTAAACATGGAAACCGTTCATTTGTGGCTAGTTTCCTTGTACTCTTATTTATATTAAATAGTTATGTATTACTTAACGTATTATTTTATAACTAATGGATGATGTATCTTAGGAGAATCAAGAAATGGTGAAACAAGAAATTTGCATTTTGAAGTTTGGTGTGAGTGCAAACTGAATTCCATATCGCATTGATAAACGCTCACATTTTTCCAGCTGCCAAATTACTTCAGCCTGTATTACACTAGCCTGGGTTTCCCTCCACTCTCTCCTGCTAAGTCACCAACGTCTTTTTGCCTCCAAGATTCTTGCCTTAGGGAGACTCAGATAAGTTCCAGGGTTCTCCCTCCAGCTGGGGAGACTCATCCAGCCTTTCTCAGTGGAATGACCACTTTCCCAACTCTGCAGAGGACGGTCCACAGCTAGTACTGTGCTACACGTATAGGAGGGAAGGTACTTAGTTTCTTACAATGGATGGCTGAGGGCGTCGGGGCTTCTTACCTCCTGGTACCAGTTGAGAAGAGCTGCTCCACTGGGAGGAGACAGAGCCAAAAATCCTGCATGGGTGGGAGCACTTGGAGGGGCTGAGGCGAGGAAAAGGGAAGGGTTCCCGTAAGAGGCATCAGCTGCATCTATTTGTGGGCTGATTTTAGTCAGCACAGGAAATCGTATTCTGTCAACTTTTCCATTTTTCAGCTTTGGGGTTGTTTTGTTTGCCCCTTGTGATCCCATTGTGCCCTGCATTTCCGGTGCAGGCATCCTCCAGCAGAGGACTGGCACCTCCACCCCACAGCGCCTTTGTCCCACGTTCGCTGGCCTGAGGTGTCTCACATGTGTTCCTCTCTTCACCACCCTGTGCTTTCCCCTCCCCTCCGCTGCGGGCATGTGGCCACTGCCCAGGCTGGTGTGGAGCCCTGCATTCCCGGCTGGCACAGCACAGCTGCTGGGAGGGGGGAGGAGGTTCACGCGATTTTCCCCTTCCATTGAACAGACTCCTCCATCCCATGAGACTTGGCCCCAGTTCCCCAGAGGTTGAACTGGGAGGGAATATAGGCAAAAAAAAAATGCTGAGTACGCCCTCCATTCTGGTCTGCCTAGATGCCTACTCCCCTCCTCCCTGCCCCCCATGCACTGCCCAGAGTTTAAGGGGCAACCACGGTCCCCTGGTTGCTTGGGAGCCCACCATCCCTAACTTGGTCATTTTGTTATCCCAACAGACCTATTGGAGCCGGCTGCTAACAAAGCCCCAGCAGGCTGCCCAGACAGGCCCAGACATGCTGAGACAGACCTCTGACACCCCCACAATAGTAAAACTCCTTTAAAAAAATTTTAAACATGTTTCAGCTGAGCCAAGGGGAAAATGCCCAGCACACAATAGCAATAGCATCAGCTCACAGAGGACTCATCCTGTGCTGGGTACAGCCTGAACTCAGGGTTAAAAAAACAGGTTTGGCCCTTGGTTCTACTGTTTACCTGGCACATGTGCTTAACCCGACCAGAGTCATGGAGCCTCTGTGAAACTCCCTCTGGGACAGGAAACTCAGTACTTTAAAAGACTGTTCAATCCATTTGCAGAGAGCTCTGACCTTAGAAATATCCAGGTTCAATCCCTGTACAGGTCAGCCATCCCCCCCAAATTCTTCTCATATTGGTTAAGTTAACTCCTTGCAGTTTCTATCTTGAGTCCTAACTCTGTTTTCTGTGTCCACACAAAAGAAGTTCAAGCAACAAAGGCTGGTGGTGAAACCATTGACATCTAGGCAGACCTGGGCTTGGGACCTGGCTCAAGCTCTTACTAGCAGGTGACCTTGGGCTGGGAAATGGGACAATTTACAAGAAGCCCTTAGCACAGGGTAAAGCATGTAGCACATGGTGAGCACCCAGTGAAGCAGGCTAGTCTTTCCTCTTCCACTGGAGGCACCTTAAGTATTCAAAGACAGGTTTTATCTTCTCTTCTCCAGCCTAATGGTCTCCCTTTCCTTCAACCATTTCTTACAGGACTCATCTCCTGATCAGAATCCACCTTCCTGCTCACCCTCCTCCCTGGTCATTTACGTCCCCACAAAGTGGAGGCCCCAGAGTGCCCCACATACTAGTCAACCTCCCATTGTCTTGGTATTATTCTCCCTTTAATGCAGCCTGAGAATAGCCCATAGGAAGGGCAAGTGACTCCCAGGCACAATGGCCCAGGAATTAGGGAGCGAGACCCAGGACACACCTCTGTTTAGGTTTGGCACTCTTAACAGCTCCATTCTATAGCCCCATGCTCTACTGTTAACTTTTCCTTAATACTACTGCAAAGGCCCTGTTTAGCCTGAGACCTGCAGGGGGCGACCTGCACCCCTGCCTCGTTTGGCCATCACTAAACAGAAGCCATGGCTGAATTTAAGGCCGGAAGGGGGTTTCAGCCATGTGGGGATCAGGCAGGACGCAAAGTATCAAGAGGCTCCTTTCCTGTACCCAGCTTTAGCAAGGGGGTCAGGGACTGGTGAGGGCCCATTTCTCTCTGCCTTAGTTCTCTTGCTGATAAAAACAACAGAATATCAGGCTCTTGCAGATTTTCAGAGATTGCCTGGGCACCAAGTGCTGAGATCTCCTCCCCTACTCTCTGAACCCATCTCATCCTGATTCTCCCCCATCCCTTTCTTTCTGCCACCACATCTGCCTCTTTTAACTGGACATCCTCCCTCCTCTGCCATTTCCTTTTGTCAAGTTTGCCCCCAGAGAATGCAGCCACTCTCACAAAAATTCATCCACACCTCCCACATTGAAATATAGAGCCAAGCCTCTCTCCTGGACTGTAACACTCTTATCATGCATGGCTTGCTAATTAATAATAATGTTATTAATAGTTATTGAACCCTGCTATTCACCAGGCTCTGTGTTAGGAGTTAATATAACACACATGATTTTGTCCCTCGTGAGGCTTATAGCCTACCAGGGAAGACAGGTAGCAAACAAGTAAAGAGATAAGTGTGTAATTTCAAATCCATGATATATACTGTGAAGGAGTAAAAACAAAATTGCGATGATTTTTTTAAAAAAGTAATGGCGTTGCAGAGGGATTAGGGACCTGCTTGGAAGACCTGTCTGGAGAGGTGATGTCTTCTGCTGAGGTCTGAAGGATGAGAAAAAATGAGCCATGGGGTGAGCTTTCCACAAAGAGGGAACCGTGAGTGCGAAGGCCCTGAGTTGGTAAAGAGTGAGTGTGCGGAGTCACTGGGAGGAGAGCAGAATGGATGGAGCGCATGACCATGCCAGGAGCTGAGCCACAGCAGGGGGCAGGAGGCTGATAGTGGAGGGCCCTGCAGACCATGTTACGGGGTTGAAGCTAAGTGCAGTGGGAAGCCTTTGAAGAGTTTTAAATAAGATAGTGATAATCTGATTCATTCACTTGGCACTTCTGCGAATAAATTGGAGATGGGCAAGAAAACTACTAGGAGGACAAAGGAGGCCACTGTAGCAGGCCAGAAAAGAGATAAAAGTGACCTAGAAGGGTGGCGATGGCAGTTAGAGCTTTTGAATACATCCTGGTACCAGGCTAAGAGTTTTGGTTTTTGTTTTTCCCTTAGAGTCCATAGACTGAACAGTCCAAGAGTTTTATATGTGTTCTCATGCACTCATGTTCCATATATCACGTCTATGATCAAACTCATCATGTTACCCCTAAATTCTCTCTCTCTTTCTCTGTTTTTGTCTTCTTTTTCTCAGGAACTTTATCAGTTAGTGTTAGTTTTTGGCTGCAAGTGACCATAAACCCAAAATAGCAATAGTTTAAACAAAATAGAGGCTTTTTTCTCATGCAAACTAAGACTGGAAATGGGTCAATCCAAAGCAGGTATGGTGTCTGTATTAGTCCATTTCTGTTGCTTATAATGGAATACCTGAAACTGGGTAATTTGTAAAGAAACAATATGTATTGCTTACAGTTTTGGAGGCTGGGAAATCTGAAGTCCGGGGAACACATCTGGTGAGGGTCTTGTTCTGGGTGGTGACTCTACAGCAATGCAGGGTATCACATGGCATACATGGCAGGAGCAAGGGAGAGCTAACCACTTCACTTGTTCTCCTTTAAAAGCCATCAGAACCACTCTCATTCCATGAATGGATCAATCCATTCATGACGGTACAGTCCTCACAATCTAATCACCTCTTAAAGGCCCCACCTTTCAACTTCCTTAATAGGATATCCCACCCTCTTAATACTGTCACAGTGGGGATCAAGTTTCTAATACATGTGACATTGGGAGACACAATTCAACCAATAGCAGTTCCCAATAGTATCAAGGACACAGGCTCCTTCTCCCTTGTTGCCCTGCCATCCTTGGCACATGGCTTCTTCCTCATAGCTCAAGAAGGCTGCTGAGCTCCGGCCATCCCATTTACCTTCTAGTCAGCAGGAGAGTGAAAGGGATGAAACAAGGCATGTTCTTTCTCTTTAAGGGTATTTCCTGGAAGTTATACGTCGCTTCCATTTGCATCCATTGGTCATTCACATGTTGAAAAGAATGTAGTCTTTATTGATAACCAGTGCTCATTCCTGGGTTCTCACTAATGAAGAAGAGGAGAAAGGCTGTTGGTTCACAACTATCTCTTAGGCTCAAAATCATTCACTATCCTTGTGCCCATACCCACCCCCTTCCCAGCCCTCCATTCAGGCATCAAGTTCTATGGTTCTTGTTCTATAATTTCTTCCAAACTCATCTCTTCCTCTTCCTGCTACCTTTCTGACCCAGATCCCTGTCATCTTATACTGGACTATGAAGTAGCTTTTCTAGCTTCCAATTACACTACCACTAGACACATACTATTACCCCTCAAAAACCTTATATTGCTCCCTCTAAGAAGATTAAGTTCATACTCCTTATTTAGTGTCCAAGGCCCTTCACAGGTCCAACCACAGTTAACCCACCATAAAAACAGGTTTGGTTCAATTTTAGTAACATGAGCAGTAATGGTAGCAGTAACACCTCACATTTCTGCACGTAAGATTTCATTGCTTACAGAATGGAAAGCATGTGGCACCAGCAGTCAGAAAACCTGAGCTCATAGCCCCACTTAAGAATGGATCAGCTGTGTGAACTTGGCACGTCACGTACTTTCTATTAAGTACCTCTGACTATAGCTGGTTCTTGACAAACCCTGGGTTTTTTTCCTTTCTTGAGCCTCATTCCTCTGATCTGTAAGTTGGAGGTAAGCTTGTCTTACCTACTTCTCAGGTGGGTTATGAAGTTCAAATAAGAGGAAGCATGAAAAGCTGGGGAAACCATAAACACAGGGCACAAGCTCTTCTGCATCTCCGAAGGGCCCTAAGAAGTGAGCAGGCAGGACAGGAGACTCAGAGTCCCCATTTCGTGTTTGAGGACATGTGACTTAGTGAGGCTCAGTGGTTTGCCCCAGCCCTTAACTTGCACGGCTTAACCCTTAACATGACTGCTGTCTGCAAGGCTCTTGGGGTATGTGTTAAATTGGAGTTGTGTTATGGAGTGAGACTGTGTCGGGGCAAAGGAGAAAGAACATAAGTACAAAGTGAACTAAGTTTTTCTTTCAGTTTGAGCTGCTTGGTCATTATATAATTTCTTTGAGGACAGGCTGTCTGGTACCTAGAAAAAAACTGTGACTGGTGCTATAGAAAAACAGTGATTTTTAGTGGGAAGCCAGTTCGTACTAGTGGGCATAGGCAGAAAAAGCCCATTGTCCTTGACTGCCACAGTATCAGTTGTGTGGGGTCTGGGGTGGGGTCTGGTGGCTGGCCAGACTTTTTCTGAGAAAATATACATCAAAATTAATAAAGTAAACACCTATGTTGTCAAACTCAGAGTTAAGTAAATGCGAATATAGTTCACTGGGTAGTAGCTTTATAATTATTTTGTCAAGTTAAACACATGAAATTATTCCCACTTAGTTACCAATATTCTTAATTTGTTTTGTTCTTGTTTACAATTTAAACTGTGCATTTTATTTAAGGAATAAATGTGTCTTGAGGCTTTTCATTATTTCAGAAATTAGACTGTGGCCTCCTGAGGTTACCAGACTCTCGCTGTGGCCAAATTAAGCAGAGCCAGAGGGCTGGTGAGACTGAGCCCTGTTAATGGTGACCTCAGGCCCAAGGGAGCACAAAGAGAGTCACCACTTGTTAAGTGCTGGCTTCTAACACACAGCGTCCTATTTAACCCTCACAGTAACTTTTGTAGTAGAATCACCATTTCACTGATGGGAAAACTGAGGCCAACAGCAGGGGAGTAACTCGCCCACCATGGCGTGAGCTTGCTTGTTTACTTGCCTCTCCCCCGGTACGTAGTGGTTCTGTATGATAATGCCTCCTAGAGTGCCCAGCCCCTGTGAGAGGCCAGCAATTTCTTTTAATAAATAAGGGGCACTATCCTATGGTTTCCGGCGTCCAGTCTACACAGTTTCTCCTCTGTTGCCCAGCGCTCTGTGAAGAGGGCAGGGCAGGAGTAATCTTCCCATTTTAGAAATTAGGAAATGGAAGCTTTGGGAGGTGAGTGAGCCAGGATGTCACTGCTGGCCCAGAGTCCCTGCAGAGGGTCCTCCACCTGCAGCCCTCCCGTGCTGAGCCCCTGGTGCCTCCATGGCCCCTTCAACAGCTGAGCACTCCCGGGCCTGGCTGCAGCTCTCTGGACACCCCTTCTCTCCCCGATCTACTCAGTGCTTCAAGATCCCAGAGCTCAAGGTCACTTAAACCGACAAGCAAATGAACCTTTACTTGAGTGAGCTGGTGATGCTGCTGGCAGTGGGGATCTTTGTCTCAGAAGATAATTGTGTTTCCTGGAAAGTTTGTGGAGAATTGTGCCATTGCTTTACTAAACATGAGGGGTGTTTAGTAAAAATTGCTCAGATAAAAGTAGAAGCCCACGGTAGATAAGTGTTTACCTCGGCAATCATTGTCGTCATTGTCATCATCATTATCATCCATTATCATCATCTTCCTTATCAGCAACCTCAGCTCTAATGACAGATTTGACCAAAACAAAAGAAAAGGAGGCCTTTCGAGGACCTAACACCTGGTGGACTCCCCTCCATGCCTCCCCTCTGTCTCCCTAATTTCCATGAGTCAGTTTTTCCTCCCCATCTGTTTGCTTTTGGGCACTTTACACAACTGTCTGGGCTCTTTCATTTTGCTTTCTGTGGTTGCTCAACTTCAACATTTTCCCTCCTGACGCTTCTCCTTTGTTCCCTGGCAGTCTCCTCTCATCTGCCGGTTTCCAGTCCTATGAAGTGTCAGAGGCAGGCAGTGGTTTTCAGTCAGCATTTTGTTGCCTGGCAACATGTAACAAGCTCTTCTGTGGCAGCTGCTTCCTCTAAAACAGCCAGGGCTGGGGATGCTGGGACCAAGGAGTCTCCAGGGGCCTCTCTGGGGTCATGAGACAGATAAATTGGCTTCCATGGTGACTCAGAGAATAGCCATCCTTACTCTTTTTTAATGGCCTTGCACCAGCTTGCCCTCTCTGGTACTTTTTCAGGAATCTCAGGTGTTCAGTGGTCAAAATCTTGGGTTAGGAGCCATCAGAGCCTCTGTGGAAGTTGGGAGTCACCTGCTGCTGCTGCTGCCCAAGACATGGAAGACTGCTAAGTGGTTCCCACCTGAACTGAGCTCTTGGTTTATCTTGTTCCTATGGAATGCCACAGGCCTCCTGTCTGTGAAGACGCCTGGCTTCTGCATCTGCGGTCAGCCCAGCCACAAGTTCTCTGGAGACTGGGAGGG
This sequence comes from Cynocephalus volans, assembly GCF_027409185.1. NCBI lineage: Eukaryota > Metazoa > Chordata > Mammalia > Dermoptera > Cynocephalidae > Cynocephalus > Cynocephalus volans. Next base: position 112,447,295 of record NC_084467.1, on the reverse strand, counting down.
GGACAGAGTGTGATCCAAGAAACAGTTAACTCAGAGCTAGAAGGGCTTGAGAGCTTACGTAGCCTAATCCTCACATTTTACAGATAAGCAAACTAGGGCCCAAAGAAGGAAAGCAACTTAGAGATAATGGCCCTACACCATTATGTGTCAGAGTCACACAGCAAGTTGGAGAGACCTGAGCTCCCAGCTGAGGGTCTTCTTCCTGGGGCTCACATGACAGGTGCTCCGTTGGGCAGAAAGAGGCAGCACCATGTGGGAAGCACTCTGGACTTGGGCCCCATCATCCCCTCTCTGGCCTCCATTTCTGTGTCTGAACAGAATGAGGTCTGTCGGGATAGAGGGAGCCCCAAGACTCAGTGACACTGAGAGACAAAGCTGATCCACCCTGCTGCCCAGTCCTTTGACCATGTGTCCTTGGCTGTTCACTCTCTTCCCTAGAAAAGTGCAGAAGTTGAGGGGGTCCTGGGCCTCTGGGCTAATGCCCCTGAAGAGAATCTCATTGTGAGGGCAGAGACCCTCAGCACAGCCACTGTTGTGCTCCCCATAACACTCGTCACTGTGGGCTGATTTAGGGCAAGCCTCCTGTGAATCTGAGTCTTTTCAAAGACGGCCTCTCAAGATGGCAAGAATGGGGCTGTGGCTGCCCACTCCCTTTCCTAACCAGCTCTCCATCCTGTGTGCGGGCAATGGGGTAAGAAAAAGATAGTTCTCAGAGAATTACAGCTGCTTGGAGCTGGAAGGGGCCCTGATGCTCATGGGCCCAGACCCCCTCCATCCTCAGATGTGGAGATGGAGGCCCAGAGCTATGGGGCTGACACTAAGGGGGTTTTACACGGTTCCCTTCAGGCCCTGCAAATGAGGAGTTATCTCCAGACGGATTGGCTTTTGTCTTGCTTCTTCTTTTCCTCCAGCAACAATCTCTCAATTCAAAAGGCAGAAAAAGGGGTTCTGGTGCTGAGGGCATTCCATCCCCAGCTGTCTCCCTTCGTTCTGCTCCTGGGCCGAGGAGATGGGCAAGGAGGGTGCAGGAGCCTGGGCCTGAGTCCCGGTGCAGGGGCCTCCCTTCCAGCCGCTGCTCTCAGAGGTCGTGGGGAGTGCCTGCTTCGAGGACTTAGAGGTTCCTCCAGCAAGAAAGCCCCTCTTGGGGGAAGAGTTAGCCCAGAGGCCCAGGACACCCTCAACATCTGGGCTTTTCTAGGGAAGAGAGAACAGCTGAGGACACATGGTCAAAGGACTGGGCAGCAGGGTGGACCAGCTTTGTCTCTCAGTGTCACTGAGTCTTGAAGCTCCTTCTAGCCAGACATACTTCATTCTGTTCAGATACAGAAATGGAGGCCAGAGAGAGGATGACGGGGCTCAAGTCCAAGTGTGTGACTGACTGTCTCCATTCCTTTCTCCACATAGTATTGAGCTTCAGAATTAGCATTATATCTGATCTTTCAGAACTGTCCAGTTAATCGTGTATACCAAGGTCTGGGTGACTTGGCTGTGGGACAAGTGGGCCTGGACCAGCCCCCGAGAACCTACCCCCCACCCCTAGACTTTGTCACTCTTCACTTGGCCAGAGCCCACCCCCAGAAAACAGAGGAAGTGTACCTTCTTGGACCCCTCGGGCCTGTGGAAAGAGGTTAGAAGTTAGAGGCAACTGTACTCCCTGTGCAGGCTGCTTGTGGTCAGGGAGAATTCTGCAGTCCTCCAGAGCTCTGAGCCATGTCCCCAAACCAGGGCAGTTGCTGTGGATATCCCAGTCCTTACTCTCAGGCCAGACCCTCACCAGGTGTCCTTGCTCCTGATACCTCCACCTTTGGCTTCTATCTCTTCTCTGTCTCTCTTATTTCCCAGAGGCTGCTTTGCAACCTCTGCTGAGTCAGAACTATTCCCACTCACTCTGATGTCCAGGGCTCCTCCTCAGCATCCCCTCTTCTCAGTGGCAGGGAAAACGCCCAACCAGAACTTCCACATCCTGCCCTGGAAGACCTACTGCTCTGGGAAACAGAAACAAGAAAATTCCATCCTGTTTCTCTTTGTTCTCTTTGGTCACAGGGTGATCCCCACCTCCTTCCCACACTAACCCTGTCCAGGTGAGTCTGCAGCTCTGTGCCTTCCACAACATTTGCTTACCTGGGGAGCTGCCTGCCTTTAGTGCTCTTTGGAAAGCATAACTGAGAGGAGAAAGACACCCTTCTTTCCTTGGGGCTCTAGCCAGGACCACTGCGTACGCAGCACTTCCCTCCAGGGGGCACCATTCACATTGAAGTCTTCGTGAATGGCACTCCCAGGAGTTGCACAGTGCACAACCTATGCTGCTGAACAGGGCAGCCCTGGTTCTGGCTTGCTCCCTATGAAACATGGCTCATTGTAATACAGATCCAGGATCAGATGCCTGAGAAAGGGAGAATCCCCAGCCATCTCCCCACTCAATCTCTTTGGGCCTCCACTGCCTGAAAGGCTTACTATGGCCAAAGACAGGGCTGTGGACTCAGGCAAACCCAAGCTCAGACTCAGGCTGTGCCATTCAGCAGGTGTTTTATTTTGTTTCCTAATCTAACTGAGCCTGAGTTTCCAACTCAAGCAATGGGAAATGACAATTATGAATCTTGTTTTTGTGAGGATTAAACGCGATAATGAACATAAAGGTTTGGCCCACGTGGCACACAACTGGCACTGATAAGTGATGATGATCATTGTTATCTCTTACAATAAGGCAAATATCCAGTCCATCCTACCTTACAGAGTTAGTCCCAGAAATAAAATGAGATGGGAAATAGATCATCTCTAAGATTTTTGAGGAAATATTTGAAAGAATCCCAACTACTGTTATTCTTGTCTCCGTATATAAAAAACTAAGAACTGTGACGCCCCTAGGCTTCTGAGTCGTGCTCTGTGACTGATGGTGGATGTCGGGAAAAGGCTTAACCAGGAGAGAGAAAGCCTGCAGGCGCAGGCAGCAGACCGAGGCCCCGGGTGAGTGGAGCTGAATGAAAACCAAAGACAGCAGCTGGGAGAGAAAGCAGACACACGGAATGGCTTTAAACAGAAAGCAGAGGCCAACAGAGGGGCGGGAGATGAGATCAGGTGTAAGCGTCACCTCCCCCGAAAGCCCTTGTCCATTCACTGCTTCCTTTGGCAGATTTGCCCAGCTTCCTCCCAGTGCCTGCAGGCCAGGGCTGGCACTGGCCATGGAGATGTGCAAGTCTCAGGAGCAAGCACACAGATCCCATAGTGAGAAGTGACAGAGAGGAGCATGGGGTTAAAGGGGCTCCACAAGGCACTTAATCCAGGAGGGCTTTCTAGAGGGGGTGATTTCCCAGGCCTAAGGGGACTCCAGGCAGAGGGACAAGCATGCTCCCCTCAGCTCAGATGGGAAAGGGTGTTGGTGAGAGCCACACTCAAGGCTAGAGAGGTAGGTAAGGACCTTTTTCAGCACTCTAAGGGTTTTGGAATTACTCCTCTATCAAAGCCAACAGTTCCCAACCTTATTAGTTTACTTCTTTTATTCCAGCAATGCAGGAGAGATGGTATTCAGACACCTAACTTCTGCTGTGGGTGTGCCCTGGGTTATAAGTCATTTCCATCAGGTGAGATGGAGCCCAACCTTTCCTTTCCACTGAAGAAAGAATCAGAGTACAAGACAGCAAGAGTGATTTTATCAAAGGGATAGCCTTGAAACTACCGTAACATAAAAAAGTAACTTGTTCACAAATGTCATTTCCTGGACAACTATTAGTTTTAGAGACATTGTTTGTATACCCTAGTGTGTTCCCACATGGAGGCTGAGAACATCCCCTCTCCCCCTGCCCACACCCTAGGCTACTGGGAGCCACTCACGGATTTGGAGCCGGGGAGTGTCTTGTGTTTTGGAAAGATTTCCCTGGCTATGCTGTGGAGGGGAGATTTGAGGGAACACAGGATAATGACAAGGAGTTGTCATTTCCTGGACAACTATTAGTCCCAGAGACATTGTTTGTATACCCTAGTGTGTTCCCACATGGAGGCTGAGAACATCCCCTCTCCCCCTGCCCACACCCTAGGCTACTGGGAGCCACTCACGGATTTGGAGCAAGGGAGTGTCTTGTGTTTCGGAAAGATTTCCCTGGCTATGCTGTGGAGGAGGGATTTGAGGGAACACAGGATAAGACAAGGAGAACAGCTGGGGAGACCACTGAGGAATATATGTGTGACAGGATGCCGCTTCCACCGAGGCAGTGCAGAGAGGGCAGGTAATGAGCAGGGTTGGGGACAAGTTGAGCTTGATTTACCTTTTGTCCCCCCAGAGATGTCCTATTGTTGGGTAGACCCGATTACCTACTCCTGACATAGCTCTTTTGACTCTGGTGGGGGCCCCCTCGAGCAGGGCCCCTGTGATGTTTCCTTGTACGCCATCTGTATCTGACCAACAGTAGGTGCAAAATGCAAGTTTGCTGAATAAGCAAAACAACCTGAAGCAAACAAAGACTGGTGTCCCCTCAGGGATGGTCAACTCCTTGGAGGCAGAAACCCTTCTCCACTTAGGGTGGGGCTCCCACTGTGAGTCCTCATGGGAGAGGGCAAGAAAGAGACTGAACATGTGAGAGGAAAAGGAGAAAGGAGAGAGGAGAGATAAAAGGGAGGTGGGCACAGTGCTTCAAAGGAGGAAACGAGAGAAAGAAGGATGAGAGAGAAGGAAGACCAGAGAGAGGCAATGGCAAGAAAAATAGAGGAAGGGGAGGAAGGAAAATGAGGGCTTGGGGCTCAGGATGGCAGTTCATGCCAACTGTGCCAATTTGTTCACGTGGCCCAGCACTGGCGACTTTGAGAAAGGACTGCTTTATCCTCCCAACTCACCACAGCCTTGTACTGAGCTAGCCCTTCCACCTGGACCACTCGCAGCCCACCCCACCCTCCAGCTGCACCCTCGCTCATCCTCAGGGCTCCCTGTAAATGCTGCATCTTCAGAGAGGGCCCCCTGCTCACTGCGCCCATGCCTCCCCTTGGCAGCACTTGTCTCCATGGTTACTTGGCCTTTCTTTGCTTTAGTGTCATGTGGTGTCTGCCTCCTTCCTGAACTGTAAGTTCCATCAGGTAGGCACCAAGCCTGGCACCTGGTAGGGGCTCATTCCTTTCTGTTGACTAAATGAACTCATTTATTAAGCCCAAAATATGTGCCAGGCACTGTGCAGGGTATTATGTTTGTTGTCTCATGTAATCATGCCCATGATCCCATGAGAGGTTTTACAGAGGGAAACCTGAGACAGAGACAGGTAAGTGCCTTACCTGAGCCACACAGCTACCAGGTGGCAGGGCTGGTATCCAAACCCCCATCTAGTAGACTCTCTGCCATCCCCTCTCCACCACACCACCTCCAAATACCGTGGAAAACATGCTTCCAGTGGGAACATTGCTTCTTCCAAACATATTGTTTTTCTCCATTTTCATGCATTTTATTAAAACGTTTCCAAATCAGGAAACATGGAAATATTTTTTAATAAGAAGAAAGAAAACATTGCAAATTGAGAAACTGACTCAGAAAGATTTGCCAGAGGAGCCATCTGGTTTTTAATTTAATAACCATTCAAAGAGGTTGACAGCACTCCCCTTTAAGAAGATGGACTGTGGAAGGAATGCAGCTGGCTTCCCTCAAATGGTGTGTCCATTTGCAAGGTGGAGCTGCTGAGCAAACAAAGCGACAAGAGACCTGAGAAGAGAAACACACACCAAGAAATGCTTAGCTGACGTGACTGTGTGAACGTCCCCACAAGGCCACAGAGTTTGCATCCAGATGTGTGACACCAGCCAGCTGTCCCAACCCTTCCATAGTTGGTCAAAAGTCTCCAAGAAAACTGCTTGAGAAGAGATGACACCACATCAAGGAAAAGCCATACCAACCAAAGCCCTGTGTTCACAGAAAGAGAACAAGCTGTGTCTGGGTGACAGCAAGTCACAACTTGTTTGTTGGAGCTGTTGTGCTTTGGTGGTGCTGGTTTTCTCTCCTTTTAAAAATAACCGGAGGCCTTGCACCCATGCTGTTTGTTCTTCAGAGCTGGAAATAAAAGACTAGATTTAGATTGGCCTTGGAAATATCCAGGGCTGTTACCTTGAATTACCTGGTAGAGGGGAAACGTCCTTATTTTCCTAAATTCAAAGCCCAATTCTTGAAAAATAGGACACCGTCTAGAGGGGTGAAGCGGGTGGAGGGAGTGACTTTATGTATGCACATGTCATCACGGCATGTGGTCTACTAGGCTGCAGTCGGCCCTGGGTCTCCACAGCCATTTATTTCACATTTTAAGGTGTTTATAAGGGAAATTATTTTTCAGAAACGAAATAACTTTTTTTTTTTTTTGCCTTGATATGAATTCCCCCATAGCTGGAATAAGCAGTAACAGCCCTGCAGCCACCATAAGCCGTTTATTCCTCAGCCAGCTTGGAAATTTCAAGGGTACCCTTTCATACACCTCAAGCATTTCCCAAGGCCTCCTAAACTAAGGCTCGTAATGTCCCTAAGAAATGGTGATTTCACCCCATTTTCTCCTCCAAGCTGGAATTGCATGCCCTAGCACACTGAGGGCACCTGATAATTAGGAGGCTGATTATACTGGGGATCTGGACAAAGGCAGAAGTAAGGATGGGAATAAAACTCAGGACTCCATGAAAGTGTCTGCCCTTTAGTAAATAGCTTCCCGGGCTCCTTAATACAGGCTGGTAACAGCCAGTCACACACAGAGCCTCCTGGCCATCATCCCACCGGCCGTGACTGAGCCGGCGCTTCGTCAAGCTGGGGTGGTCCCTACCCAGGTGCACAGTTGCTGTCCCTACACCCCACCCCATTCCCTGCTCATGGCAGCTGCCATATTTAGTAACCCAAAATGTGGGTTTCAGTCCCATCTTCGCTTACTTGCTGTTAGAAGCTAGTTAGGTTAGTTACTCTCTTGAGCTTCTCAATGCTACATTGTAAAGTCAAGGTCCGGCCCTTACTTATCCTGCTGACCTGTCCTGCTGGCTTCTGATGAAGACCAAGTGGGATCATTCATTCATTCATTCATCCATTTATCCATTCATTTGACAAGTATTTATTGAGCACTAGGGATACATGAGTAAACAAAACAGAAAAAGTCCTTTTCCTTCTTGAAGCCTTCATCCTAATGGGGGTTGACAGTCAATAAACACAAAATAAGCCAAGTACATATCATGTCAGGTGGTGATACATGCTGTGGAGAATGACGCAGGAAAGGAAGTTGGGGCCTGGGGGTGTGGGGCAGCAGTACAGTAATAGACAGGGCGGTCAGGGAACGCCTTCCTGAGAAGCTGACATTTCAGTGAAGTCCTGAAATTGTCTGGGGTAAGAGCCCAGTATCTGGGGTAAGCAGAAGGACTATCAGGTACAAAAGCCCTGAGACAGGAGTGAAGCTGGGCTGTTGACAGAGCTGTAGGGAACCCAGGAGCAGAGTGGCTGAAGAAGTGGGCTGTGGGAGATGTTCTCAGAGAGGCCCCAGAGGCTGGGGAGGGGGGTTCTTTAGGCTCTTGTACAGCCCATAAGGACTTTGGCTTTTGTTCCAAGGGACACGGGAATTTTGTTGTACTTTTTGGAAGGACCACTCTGGCTGCTGTCATGAAACTAGACTGGAGCGGGGGTATGGGGTGATGGGCACGGGTCATACTGATAGAAGTGGGGAGGCCAGTCAGGTGACCAGTGCAGGGGTCTGGGTGAGAGGACTGGGGCTGGACTGGGGTGGTAGCAGACAAGGGGGTGAGAAGTGGTCAGATTCTGGAAACATCTTGAAGGTGGAGATGACGGGATTTGATGGAGACAAGGTGTTTAAACTGCAAGTCACCATACAAAGGGAAGGGGCTGTGGCCCCCCCAGAAAAACATGGGTCAAAGAAGATTACAGGAGAACCTGGGAGGAGTTACCGTTTTCCTACACAGCAGTGTCTGCTACTGGTTCTTCCTCCATGTCCCAAGGCTGCCCTTGTCACTTAGGATGAAGTTTTAGGTGGGAGGCTCTTGGAGAGGCAGTCACACGCCTCTACCTGTGTCACACACCGAAGACTGATGAAGCCCCTCCACGTTCACTCTTCACCACAGCCTTGTGAGATGGGCAGGGCAGACATTATTATGCCTGCTTCCCTGAAGGCAAAACAGACCCTGAGACAGCAGAGCGATTTGTGCAAGGTCATAAAACCATTAGGGCACGAAAGGCAGTCTGTGGGCTCCAGATCCTGTGTCTTTCTGCTATACCAAGGCTAGACATCTACACACATGATGGTAACAGCAGAGCAATGGCCAACATTTCCTTAGTGCGAATGTGTGCCAGGTACTGCTCAACTCATTGAACACTCACAGTAACGCTATGTGAGCTGGTACAAGTATTATCCCCTTTTACAGCTGGGAAAACTGAAGACAAGCTCATGCAGAGACACTAAGGTGCAAAACCCAGATTCAAACACAGGTGGTCTGGCCCTAGAGCCTGTGTGTTCAACCAGTCAGCCTGGTGGTCTCCTGTGCAAGGCAGGATGTGGGCGGCAGATGGGTAGTGCAGATACTGAGTGGTGTGGCGGTAGAGGCAAAGAGCTCACGTTGGCTGGGCCGCTCGGGACAGGATTTGAGTTGGGTCTGGAATGGTCAGTTAGAAGATCAATGAGGGTGGTGGCAGATGTGACAGGAGCAAGAGAGGTATATGTACAAGGCAAGCTCAGAGCACAGCAACATTGAAGAGGAGGCCAGAGGAAGAAGCCAAGAAAGCACGGTCAGAGTGGGAGGAAGCCAGGAGAGCAAGCCACAGAAGACGCCAAACGAGGGCAGTGTTCTGAGGAGGGTGGCCGACGGGGTCATGGGCCACCAAGGGGCCAGGTCAGATTCACGTTGCTGAGTTCTTCATTAGAGGATTGGCAAGCACAGGGTCCACGGCGCAGGGTGCAGGGGTCTGACTGTGTGAGTCTGAAGACGGCCTGGAAGGTGAGGACAAAGCAATCCATGTGGCTGGAGTTCTGTGGGAGGCCTGGCTCAATTCTTGCAAGTTTCCAACAAACAAACTAGACCCAGAAGAAATGGCTAAAACAATTGTATCACTTAGATCCATGTGAAAAAAGTAAAAACAAAAAAAAAAAAACTGGTTAAAAAATTATTCAAACTCCTTTGGAAAAGAAGGGAGGAAGAGGCAGTCATTTCACTTTGGCTTATTTTCTGTCACCTTATTGCTGTAACAGGTCACAGCCAATGTGAAGAAGCTGAGTTCTTATTAACAGTGAGAACTGACTCCAAGCCCAAGACATTTGGCTGCCATTTTGACAAAAGTTTATTTGCCAAAGAGAACAGCTGAAGTCATTTTAACATGCTTCACGGAATTACTGAAGCAAGCATCAGTTTCACAGGGGGACAGGAAAGGCGGCGAGCAGGCTGTATTCATTCCACAAATATTTACTGAGCACCTATTATGTGTTAGGCCCTGAGAAGGTACCAAGAGAAGGCTACAAAGAGGACTGTAATATAATTTCAGCATTAGACAAATAGGCCAATGGAACAGAATAGAAAACTCAGAAATAGCACCACGTCTACATATAATGTATATGATAGAGGCGGCATTGAAAGTCAGCAGAGGAAAGAATGAAGCAGGCAATAAGTGGAGCCGGGATAATTGGTTACCCACATGAAAAAAATGACACAAAATCAATTCCAGGTGGATTAAATGAAAAGGACAACATTTTAAGACATTGAAAGAAAGTCTTATAACCACAAGGAAGAATTTCTTTAAAAAACATATGTCACTAATTATAGATGAAAAGGATGATAAATTCATATACAGTAAAATTTAAAACTTTTGTTCATCAAAAATACTACAGAGAAAATAAAAACACAGGGCACAACCTGGAAGAAGATATTTGCAACACATCAACTGACAAAGTTCTTGTCATCTAGACTATATAAAGAACTCTTAGAATCAGTAAGAAATAGACAAAAACGGGCAAAAGTCATGAATGGCACTTCACAGATTAGAAAACGTGAGTGACGAATAAACATGTGAAAGGATCCTTAAGCTTTTATCATGGAAATGCAAAGTAAAAGGTGAGATACCATCTTACCCAGTAGTTTGGCAAAAATTAAAGTCAGGAGCTATGATTAAGAATGTTTGTAACGGTATTGCTCATTAGAGGAAAAACCTGGAAACCATCTAAATGTCCGTCAATAGGTGAATGACTGCATAAATCGTGGCATGTTCCTATGATGAAATACAATACAGGAATGAAAATACACAATAGCCACAAATGTTAACATATATGTTGACTGGGAAAAAAACAATTTATAGAACAGTTCGTTGTATTAGTTATCTATTGCTGTGTAACAAATTCCCCCAGCATTTAGCAGCTTGCAACAACAAACATTTGCTATCTCATGGTTGTTATGGGTCAGGGATTCAGGTGCAGCTTAAGTGGGCACCTCTGGCTCAAGGCCTCTCCTGAGATGGAGTCAGGCTGTGGGCCAGGGCTGTGGTCTCATCTCAAGGCTCAGCTTAATGAGTATCTGTTTCCAAGCTCACTCATGTGGTTGTTGGCAGGCTGTGGCCCCTCACTATGTGGGCTTATCCACGGGCTTGTCCCATGATGCGGTGGGTGGCTTCTCTCAGGGAGAGTGATCCAAAAGAGAACAAGTGAGAGATCACCCAAGACAGAAGCCACAGTCTTATTATAATCTAACTGGAGAGGAGAAAGCCCATCACTTCTGCCACATTCTATTTGTTAGAAACAAGTTCCTGGGTCCAGCCCACCCTCAAAAGGAAAAGATTACTAAATTGTGTGAAGATCTCAGGAGGAGGGCGAACGTTGGGGGCCGTTTTGAAGCTGCCAACCACACTCTTGTAGTATGATTTCATTTTTATGAAGTTCAGAGACAGGCAAAACATATATTGTATATTGATAAATTAAAATAAATAAATAAATAGGGCCGACCCCGTGGCTCACTTGGGAGAGTGCGGCACTGGGAGCGCAGCGGTGCTCCTGCCATGGGTTCGGATCCTATATAGGGATGGCCAGTGTGCTCACTGGCTGAGCACGGTGCGGCTGACACCAAGCCAAGGGTTGCGATCCCCTTACCAGTCACAAAAATAAATAAATAAATTTAATTTGGTTAAATTGAATTAAAAAAAGAAACAGGCAAAACAAAATTACATGTTGTTTAGGTAATCATATCTGTGTGAAGCACTATGAAGAAAAACCAGGAGATGATAAACATGAAATTCAGGATAAGGGTTACCTCTGGGGGGAGGTGGGGGGCTGAGCATGGAGAGAACGCACAAATAGATTCAACAGGTTGGCGACGGATGGTGAGTTCGCAGATGCTTATTTCCTTTTTATGCTTCATAACTTAATTTAATGTTACATGTATTTGCACTTTTTTCTCTTTGGTTTGGTTTTATGTTTGATGTTATCAAAGTTATACATGCATACACTTTGGAGTCGATCGTTCTGTAGTATTTTCTGTCCTCCACCAATTCTTTCCATTTACTCTTCCCCAGAGGCAGCTACTTTTACCTCCTTTCGCTGATTGATTTTGGTATTTCCTCCGTGTCTCTGAGCAGCATGGTTGTATTGCTACTTGTCGATGCTTTGGCTTTAGGCATTATCTATTCACTTCCCACGAAGGAACATGAAGATTCAGCTCCCTTCCCTCCCCTCCAGATCTTCCTGTCCCCCCATCCTCCTCTTATCATTTCATCATAATTTTGGTCAAATCAGTAATCAGCGTTTACATGACTCAGTCCACACTAATTTGACTCTATTCATAGTTGAGCCTTGTAGTAATATATGACAGCTTTTCCTTTCTTGCGGAACATTTTTTTCTCCCTAGAGTTGTTAATTATCATGTTTTTCATTTGCTTAGTTTCCTATGTATTTATCACTAATTCAACTTCAAACTCTGGCAGTTATCTAAATCTTTTCTCAGATGTTCGGTCACATCAGGTTTTCTATCAATCGTCTTCTGGGAAATGTGTCCCAGAGCTTCTGACCTGCTCCCTCCTGGACTGATTGCCCTCCACGCCCGGTGCATGGCTATCCTTCAAGGGTCTCCCTGCACCAGCACCCTGAGCCTTCTCTCTCCTCCATCGATCTCATTGCCTCGATCCCTTGCCTTCCCCCTTCTGGGTTTACTCCTTTGTTTTGGTGAACCACACTCTCCTGTGGCTTCCTGAGAAAGGGTGCATGGGAGGCAAACATCTGAAAATGTGCACATCTGAAAACGTCCTCATTCTACCCTCAGACTAACTAATACTTTGAGTGGTTCAGAAATCCAGTCTCTTTGGTTTGGAATTCTGATTTGGAAATAATTTTCCTCCAGAAGTTTGAAGGCTTTATTCCATGGCCTTCTAGCTTCTGCTATTGCTGTGAAATAGTCGAAAATCATTCTAATTTATGATTCTTTGTGTTTGACATCCCCACCCCCTACCCTGGAAGCTCTATAGGATTTCCTCCTTTCCTCCTGGTGTTCTGAAAGTTCCCAGTAATGTGCCATGTGACTCTATTTTCATCCACTGTGCTGGGGACAGTGGGCCTTTGATTTAGAAACTCATGCTATTCCGTTCTGGGAAATTTTTTGAATGATTTCTTTAATAATTACTTCTCTCCTTTTTCTTTCCCCTTCTTCTTTTCCTCTTTTTTTTCCCCCAGTTTTTTTTTTTTGTCTTTCTAGAACTACTACTATTTGAATTGGCAGACTGATTCACTCATTTTCTCATATTTTCTCTTCACTTTCATTCTCTATGTCTTTTTCTGCCTTTGGGGAGACTCCCTCAATTTATCTTCCAGCCCTTCTAGGGAGGCTTCCTTTGTATAGCATTCCATTCTTGTCTCATGGGTCCAATATCTTATTTTATGTCCCTCAACATTAATTATAGGATTTTTTTTTCAAGAGTTCTTTTTTGTGAATGGTCTGTATTTGATCCAGAGTCTTTTTCTTTATTTAATTGACTTATTTGGTATGTGTCTTTAATGTTAGAGACTTTCCTCAGATATCTGGGGATTCCTCATTACCTGCTTATTTTTAAAAGTAGGGAACTAAAAACTTTCAGTTGTAAGGGACTCAAGGAAGCAAAAGTAGACATATGTGTTTAATCTACAATCTTTGCCCAGTCAGTCTTTTGTATCCTTCATTTATTTCACAATATTAAGAAGTGGAAAAAAAAAAAAAAAAAAAACTACACAGTTCACACCCTGAAGGATAAATTAATAACTATAATAACTACCTTTAGCTCAAAGAGAAACTACATCTTTTCCTTCTCAGCCCTTAAAGAAAAACATGAAAAAGGTCTCTATTGCAAAAAATAGCACGAGATTAGTACGTGAATTTGTGACATGTGTAAACCACTCTAAAATTGTGAATAGGTCTAGAAACGTTTTCTCCCTCCTCTCTACTCCCACAGTCCTGAGTCACCAGCCCGGCTTTCTCGCTCATCACTTCCTGCTTGGTGAGTTGCATGCATGTCTTATCTCCATGACGATGCTCCAGGCGCTGCAGAGCAGGGTGCATGTCCGGTTCATCTCAGCATCTTCTAGAGCCCCCGCCAGAGGAGAGATCACAGAAGTTTGATAAACAAAGAATGAATGATATTCTCAAGATCTGCTTCTCCTCTCCTCAGCACACACAGTTAGCATCAATGGGATTTTATATGGTGAATAAAAAAGAAACCCACGAGAACATAAAGGGAATTTACAAAAAAAATTTTTTAAAGGCAGTAAACAGACATCAATTTAAAAAACACATTATCTGATGCTTTATACATAATTCCACTTTGATCTCTAATCTCTTTGCCTCTGAGTCCACCTCCATATGAACAGGATGGTCCATGATCCTGATGGCAGCCGAGCAGCCAGGGAATACTAGTTTAAGCCTCAAGGTTTGTAAGGAAAGGAGGACTGTGGAGAGACCCATGTGCACAGCAAAACCAATGATGTACACAGTATATGGGCTACAATTTAAATCCTAACCTCATGGTTTGGCATTCAAGGCCCTCCATTGCTTCTCCTTGAGCACCTGCAAACCTTCTAGCAGTTCTCTGTCTGGGGCCTGACTTCTTTAATCAGTTGCATATAGCTGCTAGAATAATCATTCTCAGATGCCAAATATCTCATATCCCTTTTTGTCCTAGAGCTTACAGTAGATTTCTTTTGTCCCTGCATCAAATAGTTCTCTAGCCTCAACTTCAAGGCATCTTCATGAACACCACATCACTCCCCTGTTGAAACCCTCTTCCTACTGCACTTGTAAATCCACGTTCCTGTGTTTGTCAGCATATTGTTTCCCAGACTGACAACTCCTGCCCCCTCTCAACAATGATAATTGCTGACATTTAATGAGCGCTTACTCTGGGCCAAGCACTGTGCTAGTGTTACTTGTGGGTTTTACTTGATCTTCTCATCAGCAGGTAAGGAAACTGAGTCACAGAGAGGTTAAGTCACTTGCCCACAGCAATGGAGCTACTCACAGTGGAGCTGGGCTCGAACCCAGGCAAGCGCGCCCAAGCCCACTGGCTTGCCTCCTCGCTGCTAAACCTCCCCTCCTCATCGTCCTCAGACCTCACCCAAGCGTTTTTCCTCCAGGACATGTTGATTTTTGATGAACTGATGACCCCGGCTCTGACTCTCCTGCATTCGCTTGTGTGTTGCTGGCTTATGGTGTGACACTGCCTTTAAGTCTTCTCCCTTCTGTGCCCCTCCTCGCCTCCATCAGTCTTGCTTTTTCACAGACTCTGAAGTCTTATATTCCACCACCACCTCAGTGCAGCCTGAAGGCCAGGGTTGCCACGTTCCTCCCAGCCAGAGAGCGGCATGTGGGAGCGGAGGGGAACACATCGGCCTCAGGGCTTGGCAGGGCAGACTTTCAGGACGGGGAGTGCAGCTGTGGCAGGGGCAGGGGCAGATTCAATCTGGGGGTCAGAGCTGGGCACCACCAGCCTCTGCTCCTTAAAGATAGTCAGAGGAGCAAACACAGACCCAGCCCTGGGGAAGGGAGGCCCCCTGGAAGCAGCCAGCTGGGGGCCCTCAGGGTAGCAGCAGAGCATTGCTGGGGAGTAAGTGAGGCAGGTACGAAGGGCAGCTGAGCCCACCCTCCCAGTAGAGCTGTGAGAGGGGATGTCTACTCCTCACGTGCCCCAGAAGTACCAGGCACCCCTTCCCATATGCAGACTGCTACAAAAGGCTAATGCTACCCCCTCTGGTTGCTGGTTGAGGACTCAAGGTGGGGCTGGACAGTCCACCGTTGATATGCTTGCTGGGACCTGCTAGGACCAGGCTCAGGTGGGTGATAAAGGATGCCACCTGCCATCTCTCTCCTAGCTTTGCACACCTGCTTCTCACCCAGCCACCC
Organism: Cynocephalus volans; assembly: GCF_027409185.1. Classification (NCBI taxonomy): domain Eukaryota; kingdom Metazoa; phylum Chordata; class Mammalia; order Dermoptera; family Cynocephalidae; genus Cynocephalus; species Cynocephalus volans. Next base: position 112,431,962 of record NC_084467.1, on the reverse strand, counting down.
CGCCCCCGCATTCCAGCATTTCAAATATCCTGCTCACCACTTGCAGACCATTTTTCCCAGCAAGCCATGTCAGTGTATTGTTCCTCTGCTCAGGAACTTAGAATTGCTTCCAAGGCTTCTAGGACCAAACCCAAACTTCTTATCCTGGAATTCCAGGCCCTCCAAAATCGGACCCCTGGTCTCTGAAGCCACCCCATCGCCTACTACTGGAGTCCAGGTGCCCTCCTCTCACTAAAACTTCCTCATCATTTCCCAAGACACAGCCAGTCACTTCTGCCTCTCCATGCTGAGTGGAGCAGCAAAAGGCATGTGGGCTTTGCTTAAGTTACTTCCTGTGTGTCCTTGGGCAAGTCACTCAACATCTCTGTGCTTCCAGTTGCTCTCTTATAAAATAAAGGATGTCATGAGAATTCGAGTGTTTGTATACAAAGTGCCAATCACACAGTAGGTGCTCAATAAATGGTACCCATCATACTGTGTTCTTGGTGTTCCCCAATTAGATGCTCCCCCTCCTTTCTAACTATCAGAGCTTCTGTCTTCTTCCAGGCTCATTTCCAGCTGCACCTGTACCTGCAACCTTCCCTGCACACTTCACCTAGGGGGTTATGGGGAGGAAAAGCAGCTTTTGCTGATCACTCGCTGGGCACCAGATCCTGTGGGGGTATGGGGGACACTGGTGATAGTAGCCTGAGGGCCTCCTTGCGTCAGACCTTTCCCAAGCACCTCATGTGCATTAATTCATTCATGTAAGCCTCGCTGGTAACTAAATTCTGTGGATTAAGGTTCCTAAATGGCTTTCTGCTCTATCCAACCAAATTGGTTTGGTCTCCCTGGCCTATCTCAACTTCCCCATCTGGTGGCCTCCAAGTGGCTGACCAGGAGGGAGGTTTTACCAAGGAGTGATGTCCCTACAGGATTAAATGCAGAGTCCATTCTGTCATTCAAGCTGATCCTGTTAGAAAACATTGTGAAAAAGCATCCCCTTCACCAGGGGTGAATCCGGGCTACCTGCTGCCCTTTGTGTCCAGCCCTGGGCTTTCGTGAGGGCGCTCTCTCTGCCCGGAGCACCCTTTCCCATGGGCCTGCCTGGAAAACTCAAGAACTGCTCCTCTGTGGCGCTGTCTCTGTCTGTGCTGCTATAACAGAATAGCACAGACTGGGTAATTCATAAGAAAAGAAATTTATTTCCTCACAGTGCTGGAGGCTGGGGAGTCTAAGATTAGGGCACCAGCAGGATTGGTGTCTGGTGAGGTCTGCTCTCTGCTTCCAAGATGGCACCTTGTTGCTGCATCCTGCAGAAAGGAGGAATGCTGTGTCCTCACATGGCAAGGAAGAGCAAGAGAGCCAACATCGCCTTTTATAAGGGCCTTAATCCATTCATGAGGGGAGGAGCCCTTCTGTCCTAATCACCTCTTAAAGGCCCCGCCTCTTAATACCGTGCCATTGGCCATTAATGTTCAACACCTGAATTTTGGAATGGACTCGTTCAAACCACAGCAGGCACCTTCTCTAACTAACCCTCGTGTGTCTTGGTCAAGGTCATTACCCTCTCCTCTCCCCAAGGCACCTCGTCCACCCACCTATTGCACCCTCTGCAAATAACTGCATCCTCAGCGAACCCCTCTCCCAGGCTGAGAACCCCTGAGGGCAGAGCTGTATCATGCTCATTTTTGTATTTCAGTTCTTGGCACAGAGGCTGGCATGCAGTGGGTCTTAGTGTTTGGGGATAAAGGGAGGGAGGAAAGGCATGTGGTGAAATGGGCGGGCATCTGGCAGAGGGAATGGTGGTGATGTCTTTCCAGCTGGTTCCTCCCAGGGTGGGGCACCCACAAGCCCCTTCCCAGCTCAGAAGGGGAGGCCATGCCTCAGTGGACACCCCAGGGCCTCCCCTAGAGACAGCTCCAAGAGAGCCCTGGCCGCTGTAGCCTCCCTCCATACACCCAGGAGATGCCAATCTTGGGAATCAACTTTCTTGGAAGAAATCACTAAATGTGTTTGGTGATTTTTTTGACATTTTTCACGTTCAGAAGCTTGTGATTTCAGATTAATCACATCCACATACATTTAGACTGTTGTCTTGGAAGGGAAATTTTAAATTTTATTACTGCATGATTTCATACAAAGCTATACTACCAACACTAAAAAGTGTCTACAATATGGTGCAAACCATGACAAAGCATTTTACCTCTGGGACCAAGCTCGTGGTTGGGGGCTGGGGTGGCAGGGAGCTGCAGACAGGACCTGGGTGGCCTTCAGTGTGTGTGCCACCATCACTACTGTCTCTTCCTTGGTAAAATATCTCATTTCCTTCCCCTCTAGGTTTGTCCACAGCCTTTACTCCTGGGAATGGCAGTACCCTTGACTAACTCCTGTCTTCCCCTTGGCAGGTACCATGACCAGCAGGATGTAACTAGTAACTTTCTGGGTGCCATGTGGCTCATCTCCATCACATTCCTTTCCATTGGTTATGGGGATATGGTGCCCCACACATACTGTGGGAAAGGTGTCTGTCTTCTCACTGGCATCATGGTGAGTACCTGCCTCTGTCCATCACCCTACCCTGAAAATGTTGCAAAGAGCAGAACCCTTTACTGCAAGCCGAGAGGGGCCTAGCTAGCTGGGGTGCAGGGGCAGCTGCTAGTTATCAGACCTGCATGCACGTCCCCCCACACATAAAAAGGCAGATGTGAAATCTGCAATGGTTTCTCATTTTTCAGCTTACTTTTCTGCGATAGAAATAGAGTCCTGGGTCCTGACAGTTAATGGTCTATTCACCAACCCTGCAACGCCCATCACCAAATAGGCTGGGCAAAGCTGGTTGTCAGCCTGACCCTCTGCTCCCCACCCCACCACTGCCCAGCTGCCCAGTTTGCCAACCTCCAGGGAGCATCAGAGCTTGCAGTTTATTGTCCTCCTTCCTGACTGGGGTCCCACAGACCTTGGCACCATTTCTGATAAAGTTTAGCTGGAACCCTCAGAGATGGGGTCCAGGGAAAAGGCACTGAACCAGCCTTAAGGGACCTGTGTCCTGGATTGGATTGGCCACTGCTGCCCCCACCTCTTCTGCCTATCACACGGCTGTCATAGCACTGCTCACAGGAGGGACATGGGGTCAGAGTGAGAAGCGGGATCTGATTTCCACTCACTGTAGACCTGGGCAAGGCCCTTAGCCTGTTGAACCTCAGAATTCTCCAGTATAAAGTGGAGATGGAAGACCTGCCCTGCCCTCCTCACGGGCTTATGGTACGAATGAAATAAAATGATTTCCGTTTAAGTGCTTTGTAAACATTGAGCAGCCACACATGCAGTCAGTGTTGGTGGTGTCCTCAGTGTCCCCAAGCTCAACAGCTCCTCATTTGTAAGTTGGTGAGGTGCTCCCTTGGCCTTGCTGTGCTTTGGATCCAGGTCAGGCAGCCACTGCTCTTTGATTTCTGTCCTAGAATCCTAGAACAGCATCAGAGTGGCATGGACCCTCTTTTCAGAAGAGGAAACTGAGGCTTGAAGAGGAAAGCACATGTCTAAGCCTGGGTAGTGTTGGGGGTGGCATGGCTCTGGATCTCCATGGCGGGGCCTTGCAGCCCTTGCCCAGGGCAGCCCTCTCTCTGCACCCCCAGCATGCTTCTGGGAAAATCCTTCTCTGTGTGCTCCTTCAGATCTCATTCATCACCTCTATTGCTGCTGGGAGAAATGAAAGACCCTCTTTCTGAAAGAGAAATGACTCTGTTCTGCAGTGGGAAGGGAGGTCTGAGGCTCTCCTTGCAGCTCCTAGTTAAATCCTCACCCAGGCTGGGACTGCCCTGCCCCCATCCCACTCAGCCTGTTGGCCTCCTGGGGCTGATCTTGGTGGACAAGGTAGCCAGACTCACCAGCCACTCAGAGCAGAGGTGGCCTGGGCCAGAGGCTGGGGGCAGTTGGCCCAGTGAGCAGGAGGGGGCAAGGGCTGCTATTTCGCCACTGGACACAGCCCTGCCCCTCTCTGACTCAAATCCAGGGCAGGCCCACATTAGCAGTCAGGTCCTGAAACAGCAGTTAATGACAAAAGGCTTAGCACCGAGGCTGGGATATATCATGGGTAAATGTAAGGCTTTAGAACAAACACCTCCCATTGTTTAGTAGGAGTCTTTCTGGCACAGCTCCAACTGTCACCAGGAAACCAGGGAAAGATTCTTCCTCTCAGAAAGGATTGAAATGCCACCTGAAGGCCAGAGCTTTCCTTCTTAGAGCCGCTCCTGGGGCGTGGGCTTTGTGCCTCAGAACCAGCTCCCAGCCAGGGCTGCGCAGACCAGACTGCCAATAGGTGGAGGGGCCCTGCTGGGAGCCTGTTATTTTTAAATACCAGCCATTCTCCCTCTCAGCACAGAGCTGTGCCCCATCCAAGAAGTGGCCCCAGATCGACCCACCGTTTCCCTGGTTCCTCAACTCCACAGCTCCTGGCTCCCCCTCTGACAAAGCTGCGTGGAATAGGCAGGACCCCTTTACCCCCATTCCTGCTTCTCCTTGGGGTGTGGTCTTCAGCAGACTGCTTGGTCTCCAGCACCCTGTTTTGCTGCCTGGGTCTACAGCGCCCCTTGGAAGGGAGTGTTTTGCTCCTTGTGGGTTGGGGTGTGATCAAAGCGGAAAGAACAAACAGATGAGGAGGAACCGATATCCACCTTCCGTATTAAAAATACAGCACACGCCTTTCATCTGCTCTTTTTGCACAAAACCCTGCTGCATAAATACATACCTTTCTATACACAGGAACAGGGAGGTTTCCTCTGTTCATTGTCAGTATTTTTACACAAATTAAAGTCAGCTGCCTCACTCTGGGGTCAGCCACAGTGAGGAACCCTGGTAGCATTTTTCTAACAAATGTGACTTTTCTAGCTGAGTCACTCCTTTCAAGGATTTTGCACTGCTGAGGAGACTTCCCAGCTCCTTCCAACCTCACAACACTATGCATATCTCCCAATTATTACTGCAAGTGCCTTTACTAAAGGTAGGGCTTCCTGTTTGGTTACCATGGACACCATGAAGGCCAAGGCAGGGCCTGCTTGCAAAGGGAAAGGAAGGATTTGTGTTTGTGGCTGTAAATAGTCTTAATCATTGTTTTCTCTTGGCAATCCCAGTAATGGTGTAATTATCAAACATTAAGCAGGGTATATACTTGTCTGAACAACTTGATGTTGCTGGCACAGACCTGGTGTGTTTGAGAGATTTCACCCATAGTAGCAGATATATCAAAGTCCAGCATCTTTCCATAAAGAATTTTCATGATAACAGTTACAATTCAGTACAGAGAAAGCTGTCAATATTTAATGTCCAGAACTGAAAATGACAACGAAATTTAAAGATGTGCCTTTGCTGGACCTTTGGTTCCATAGGCATCTGGAAGATCCTTGGAGCCCCCAAGTCTGCTTGGCAGTTACTTTGTTTCAGTATAGCCACTTTCTAAAGCAAGACTCGCTCTGTGGACCCTTCCTGACTTATGGACAAATAGACAAAAGTTTCCAGGATGTCTGTTGGCCAATAGCCTCATGAGAGATGCCTCTTTGAACTGCAAAAGGAAAGTGATGGAGAAGTGAAAGGTAGCACAAATCAAGTCATTTTGGGAGGAGGCAAAAAGAGGGCTCAGCAAGACATCTGCTTAATGTCACTTTTAGAAGATGAGCTTCTCCCGAAACACCTTGGTTTCAAACCAGTTGATGTTATTTTAGTTGTTACATGGAATCTGTTGCAGAAACAGATTCCAACTGTAAGTGCTCCAGCCTTCCCTCCTCCATTTGTCACTTTCATTTATGTTTTATTTTATTTTATGCTTCTTTAGTTAAGAACACCTCATACTTTTCCCTTGGGATACTTGTTTTCCAGCTTCTAAGGTTTTCCAGCTGGAAAATGTTTCTTGGAAGCAAGAAGTGGGAGGACTAGTGTGGAGGGGTCTCTGTCCAGATTTGGGACAAATCTGTAGATGAGTTAGGCATGTTCACTCTGTCCCAGCCACCTTTTCTCTGCTCACTCTGTGTTCCCTGCTCATTCAGGTAAACTTTCGAACTTGGAAAGTTCGAACTCACCAGGGGTAGACACACCTCCAACCCCTTCCCCATGGAAATAGGAGATGAGCAGAGCAGACCCAGGGAGTGCAGTTGGTGTCAACTGTGATTCAGGACTTGGCACATATGAAGGCAAAAGGCTGAGTCATGGATCTGTTCCCCAGTCTGACCCCATGGAAGTCAGACCAGCAGCTGCTTTACCCTGTGCTGTCTCACTGCGTCCTCTCCTCACACGCCCCCTCTGCCCACTAAGATTGCATTTCTAAGATTCCACACTAGGACAGCATGAGCTCCCACACACCACAATCGGCCAGGTCCTTGGCAATTTGTCTCAAAACCAGCCTGCATCACTGCCACGTCACATGCACACTCCCAGGCTGCTGGCAGGGCCCATCAGACTGATGAGTTCATCAGAGTGAAAAGGCCTATCATCCTGAAGGAAAACAGGTGATAGGTGATCCTCACGCCACTTAAAGATGGACACAACAGGGCAGGTAGGTGGGATCTCATGGTACTTCTTTTATTCCCTCTAAAGAGCCAAAACTGACCATTAACTTTTGACTCAAGTCTTAGGCTCCTTGTGCTTCCTTCCTTCCTCTCACTCCCATTGGTCCATCCTTTTTTCCCCATTCCTCAGCTCCCTCCTCTTCTCTTTCCTTCTTCTGACCCTTGTTGTTTAGGATGCAGCACAACTTGTTCCCACTTTCCTTCTCTGCTCCACTTCCCTCTCTCCCTGCACCCTCCTCCCTTATCTCTGCCCTGCCTCCCTCCCCCACATACACATGCACATTCTGGAGAGGACCAGTAGTTAGATTTCAGCACTTTCTGAAGGTTGCTGATATCTGACTCCATCTTTATTTACAAGGCTGCCTCTTAATGGAAATGACCAGGTGAGGCTTCATTATTGATGACCTCCCTAGTTCCATCCAATGGATTATCTAAAAGAAAAATAAAGTGGAGAGCATCCACGCCTATCTATTTAGTTGGAATTCAGGATTCAGAACACAGCATCCTCCAGAGAAATAGCCATACGGGAGTACTGACATCTTTAAGTTGAAAGAAATTGGGAAATGTCATCTAGTTCACCCTCCTGCCTCCACGCAGAAATTTATCTTAGTCATATAAGATAGGTGGTTCCTTAGGTAAAACACTTAGCTTCTAATTAGAAGCCCCCTGCTCTCCATCAGATAGACTGTGGGCCATGACAAGAACTGTGGAGCAGTCCATCTAGCCGCTGGAAATTCGGGATGATGGATGATTGTTTTGATTAAATTCCCAAAGTGGGATGGTGCAGGGAGACTCCCTCCTCCCCAGCTTTCAGGGATGAATTAAGTTGAGTTTTCTCTTGACCCAGGGAGATGAGGGAGAATGGAGCCTGGGGAGAACCCTCTCCATCTGATGTTCCATTTTTAACACCGTGATATATCCCTCCTTTTGGCTTTCAGCCCAAAGTGTTTTGGAACTCCATATAAAGGGCAGGGATGATACTCGGTCTGGTTGAGGCAAAAGGGAGCACACATCTTCCCTCTAGGACCGCTTCTTTTAAGCTATTTTTTGCTTAAAGACCTGGTTAAATTGATTATAGCTATAGACCAGGCTGTCCAACTGTCCATATCCTTTGAAAATTGGGTACAGAGTCTCTAGCAAGTCACAGATGCCAAGAAAACACAGCCATCCCTGAACAAGAGAGGAAAATGAGGTCAGAAAAGGAAAGTTCACACAGACTCAGTTCTGTTCACTTGTTGTGCTAGACATGGGTGGCTGACCAAATGTACCAAGAAACACTAGATTGCTTTAATGGGAACCCTTGTGAAAATCTAGGAGAAAGCGTTGTCAACTTTCAACCATATTGAAACTCACATAGGCTAGCCTTGGTCTGCCTGTGAGAAAAGAGAGAAAGAGATTATGAAGGAGAGAGTAGGGAAACAAACTACCCATATGCATTCCTGTTCTTTTCTGTTTCTCACACATTCTGTAACACCTGATGAGTCAAAAACGTTACTGATGGATTCCTTCAATCCCACCTCAAACTGCTAAACTGGGTTCTGTGGCAACTAGAATTAGTGTTTAGCACCTGGGGGATCAGATTGATGGCTTTCACAAGTTCATCATCTGTTTCCATGAGTGGCAGGCAGGGTGGTCCAGGGCCCAGTCAACGGGAAGAGGGTGATGGTCTCTGTGGAGAGTCCACTGTCAGTAAGGACAGGAGAATCTGCAGAGGAGAGGGTTTCTCTCTTGCCCCAGTGCTCACAGGCCAGCCGAGAAGCACAGTAAAGAGGTTTTAAAAGTCCATTGGGAGAATGTTGGAATGCACCACTTTCCTTTCCCTGCTCATTTCCCAGACAGGAGAGAAAGTGAGTCCTGCTATTCTTGAGACTCAATGCAATCCTGCTTCTTTATACACCTTCCCCCTGGGCTCTCTGGAATGGACCTACCTGAGCAGACTAGGCACACTGTTCTGGAAAACCCTGAGGGTCTTCTACGGGTTCACTCAAAATCCTGGTTTTAGGCAGAAGTGTTATCATCTTTAAAATCTCTGCATGATGGTGAATTCATGAGCCTCCTGATGAAAGCAAGAAAGAACTGATTCTGGTGCTGAGTCATAGCCTAGACCTTCAGGTACAAAGACCCAGCTGTGCAACAAACACAGTCATTGAGTGCACATGTTCATGCCAGCCAGTGTTCCTTCTGGGAAGCAATCTTTGGGGGAAATATATTGCCTCTTCATTAGATTATTTTCAAGAAAACTCTCAACGACTGGCAGGTGTCCCATCCATACACCAGTTGATGCATGGCCTTTTTTCCTCCTGGGCCCACTGGTCCAGTGGGGTTGGGACATGCATGAGGGAGACAGAGCCTGTGTGTGCTGGACTCTCTGTCTTCCGCTGCCTTGCACAGCCTGGCAGGTGACCTGGTGATATCTGTTGTTTAATTTCCCCAAAGCCTCAGCTCCAGCCAGGATTCTGCTCCATTATGGACTGGCTATCTCTATGAGGACAGTATCTCAGAGCTCAGCTATGGAGCATAAGCCAAGAGGCACTGCAGATCCCCTCGTGGGTGGGAACATCAGGGCCCATGATGTGCACAGAGCACATTGAGTTTTTCGCCTTGCCTCTTGATGATGTCTCCTCTCTGGTCCTTTTGGTGTCCCCCCATAGGGTGCGGGCTGCACTGCCCTGGTGGTGGCCGTGGTGGCCCGAAAGCTGGAACTCACCAAAGCAGAGAAGCACGTTCACAACTTCATGATGGACACTCAGCTCACCAAACGGGTAAGATGTCATGCATCCGCATCTTAAAGGGGGACTTAAGACTAAAGCAGAAGCCAGTCAGAAAGAAAATAGTCACATGGTATGCGTCAGTGCCACATCTTTAAATAGAGTGTTGAGAGAGCCCCAGACACAGGCAAACAGCCTCCATGAAATGGGCACAATGTCTTAATATGCCAGGTTCCTGTCTTCTATTAAATCACTGTGCATGGTTCAGGCAACCAAATAATTATTCTGATAATTAAATCAATAGTATACAATGGTATAACTCGCCCCCTTGCCTAATGGTACCAAATAAATTACCCAGCTTGAGGCAGCGTTTTTGTTTATGCTCAAATATTTTCATGATTCTCATTAGGAAGGACAGTAGAGAATCTTAAAAGTATATTGGAAATGTATCTAAATCTAATCCTTAAAAAAAATAATTTAAAACAATCATTCCAGTAGAGCCCACATTCTTAAATAATATTGTTCATCAGAACATCATCATCCAATTTTCCTCTGCGTTTTTCAGATAATGTTTCTTATACTCTTATGAAAGTGGTTAAGAAGGATGAGAAACTGGAAATATGCAGGAATGGGCAGATCATTTAGCTGCTAAAAGTCTGACACCCCACTGAATTGTCAAAGAAAAGGCCCGTTTAAAAGAGACAGAATGAGCCTTCCAGGATAACAGCAGGCCAAATGAGCAAGGCAGGAGCTGTTTATTTAATGACAGCTTTTATGGAAAATTCTTTAGAACTGCAGGTTGAACAAAGGTCAGTAATATGATTTCCTGCAAGACTCTCCTTTTTCTGAGTTGAGAAAACCAAAACCCTGTGCTGGGGCCTTGGCCTCCATAGTAAGTCTTCCTCATTTTCGACTAAAGTGGGTTCAGGGATTCATAAGCAACCACATTTTGATTTGGATTTTTGAAAGCTAGAGAAAATATTCAGTGATTAATGTTTCAGTGCAGAAAAAAATGTGTTAGAAATAGAGACAAAGGCAGGAAGGGAGAACAAAAAGAGAGAGAGAGGATGACAGAGCGCTGCAAGCTCCTAGCGCGAAGGCAGTGGGAGAATGTGCAGTTGCCAAGGCCTCTCCAATTTCTCGGCAGAATTATTTATGGTGTTTGATTGTTTGGTCTTTGATTACATTTATTGGATTCTTTTAAAGAGCCTCCGCAGATGTTAAAAGGAACGGTACAGACCAATATTCTTGTGTTGTTGACATACAGACGAATGTGGCACATGATGGCCCGAGCTCCCAGCTGTACAGAAGAAAACATGATCTGTAGCCTCATGATATCAGCGACTGGAGGTTGTCCCATGGCAAGGCCTGCAGGTGTCACATGGGATCTTGTACCTTGGTCACTGTTCTTTAGCCCCCTCAAATATGCATGCGGAAGTCACGCTTGATATTGAGGAAATCACTAAAGTTATTGCAACACCGAAATGCAAACAGACTTGTGTCTATGATCCTGAAACAACTTGGTGATGTTTCACTGAGTTGAAACTACATGCAGGAGTGAGGGGAGTGAGATTTCTTCCTCCAAAACCTTCTCCAACGCTGTTTACCAAGAGCAGAGACATTAACAGTCTCTCTGGTTATGCTGGTTTGCTTTTTTAAAACAAGTATGTACTTTGTATTTGATGTTAGTCCTTTGTCCTCTCCGTTTTTCACCCAGTAAATCAGACACTAGACAGAAAAAAAGCCGAGAAAGCCGGTTCCCTTATATGCCTGGAAAATAAACATTTTTTTTTTCTACAATATAATTGTAGGACATGAGATTGTGATTACTAATTTCAATCTTTCAAAAATAATTCTCTAAAATCCTCCTCAAGTCCACTTACTTTTTGAGAAGTAGGACTAAAAATCAAATCAACAAAAATTTATTGCTCATCCACGAGTGCAAGATACCTTTTTAATCAAATAACATCTAGCTTTTCTGAGAATCCTTACATCTGCTGAAATGTCCCTTTAATATCTAATATCTTTTCCCAGAGAAATAAACAACACAAAAGGGATGGTTCTTACAGAGAGAAGATTTTCAAAGCTGGCAGGTCTGGGACTTCCAAAGGTTCTTTTACATAACCTTGATTGAAATGCAACTGGCTCTGTCCTTGGCCTACTCTGGTTTGAGCTAACTTTTATCTGCTCACAAGAGAAGCCCACCTTTCTTCCCCTGGGGATGCCTGGTCTATCCTCTGTCCTCTCCAAATGGCCCTTCATTTCCAGCTGGAGAGGCTCATGGGTCAAAGAAATGCCAAGCTCAGTCTATTTATAAGATCTCAGTGAATTCTTGGAGAAAGGTCTAATGTGGAAGAAGCTGAGTATGGCATAATTGCAAACCTCTCAGGAGTGGACAATAATAGATTTAACAGTTAAAAGCAATCTGTTACAAGTATATACCACCTTAATTCTTCAAGTACCTAAGTGAAAAAAGAAAAAAAAAAAAAAAGGAATTGCAGCCTATTAATCATAAAAATACTCCAATTGTCCCAGTGTTTACTCATCCTGCCTGTCTTGCTATAAAGGCTTCCGCCCAGCCTTTACCATTAGAGCCAGCACTATTTTTATTTATCTGTTTGTGGGAGGGAAGGGGGTTTGATAGCACAGGGTAAGAACTCAGTTTCTGGTTATCCTGAATTCTGTGGCTTGTCTTCTTTCGCTTGTATAACTTGTCAACCCCGGTAGCAATGTCACTTCTGTATTTAATGTGATCCGATCTTCCCACACTGACTTTGCAGCGTCACTGCCATTGTCATTCTATAATTATAACACTGCTAACCACTGGGCTACTAGGTAATACACAAGTAAATGACACACAGAGAGACTGTAAAATAGGTACTAGAGCCACATCTTTTCTGCCACCCAGTGCTCCATGTCCCCGTCTTTCTGTTTTATGTAATTAAACTCATTCATCACAGAAGTCACTCTCTGGTTGCCACACCCTGTGCTCTGGGGACATCAAGGTGGGTAAGAGGTGGTCTTTGCCCTCATACTTAACCTCTGGTTACCAACTGCCATCAGAGAGCACTCCCCTTATAAAAGGCAGGGTGGGCTGCCATGGACACTCTTGGCTGAAGAGGTACCATGGCCTGGAGCTGTTCTCTTCACCACGCATACTCTTCACATCAAACCACAGTGAGCAAAACCTCCAGCCACCACAATGGGTGTGCACGACTGACTCAGGCCTATCTCTCTTTCTCCTTGTTCAGGACTATCTCTCCTTGCTGCAAGTGTTTCTTGCCCCAAATACCTCATCCAGGTGCACATCCCCACAAAATCAATGACTAAGACCAAAACCAAACCCATACTTCTCTAAACCAGTTCTTTCTCCTGACCTCCCTGGTCTGCTAATCTCCAGGCACGAAGACTTAGCTCTGACTCCTCTGTGCCCCGGACTCCACAGAGGTTGAGCAGTTTCTGAGCCTGATTTGACCTTGCCATGGTCTGTTCACACCTGCTGGTCTCTCCAGGTCATCTGCCCCACCATACTCCTAGCCGCTATCTTCCCAGTCTTGCACCATCATAACGGCTGGCTAACTTCTCTCCTCACGTGCACCTCCTTTACCCCAGTCATCCTGCATTTTGCTTCCTCAGAGTCTAAGGACTTAGCTCTGAACATATCCCTCTCTGCTCAAAAACCTTTAGTTGCCCCTCCCCCAATATCTACTGAACAGTGCTATAGAAAACTTTTCTAATTATGAGCACATGTCAAATTTTATCATAATCCTGCTAGGAAAAAAAAATTTTCAGCAGCCTAATTTGAAGATTTAGTAGGGGCATTTTATAAGAAAATACAATAGTCATTGTCATACCAGATGTAAGAAGTCTGGCTAAAGGACACTAGACTGCTGACCAAAAGCTGGTTGGACCCGTGAATAGATTCCCAGAACAAGTCTTCAAAATTTGTCAGATAATCAGTTGAGCAGTTATCAGGAATGTTAATTTTCCCCAGAAGAGAATTGCAAATTACATCACTCACAAAGGTTCTGGCCCAGACAAACTGGGTGCAGTTTTTGATTTAGCAACAGTCATGGAAACATTGTGCATTTGAGCTGGAAGGATCCTTAGTGATGAGCAGATCCAACCAAGATTGGAACACTCAGGCCCAGAGCAGGGTAAAGGTGGGCCCCGGCCGTGTGCAACTAGCTGGGCCCTATTCAGGATCCAGCAAGCAGCTCTCCAGCCAAAACCCAATGGGTTTTCCAGGGCAGTCAGTTCCTTGGAACTCAGCATGGTGGTTAGCGTCCCAGGCCTGCTGGAGAGAAAAATCAGTTTAGCTGTGCATCACATGAATAGCATTATAGAATTACCCACCATTTATTACCATGTTGCTATGGGGAAAGAGCTTCAAATTCCAACTTTGAACCACAAAAATACATCTCTTCCTCTCTACCCTCCCCAATTTCCTGCCAGCACAGGGGTGGAGCCCCCAGTTCCAAGTGTTCACTGAGGGCCTCTGGGAGAGGCAAGCAAAGAAGGTAGTGTAGAATCGAATGGAGGAAGAAGGAGAGGGGGTGTCAGCAGGGTTATGAGAGGGAGGGCAGCCCAGGAAGCCTGTGGGGGTGACGATGAGGGAAGAGTAGACGTGGCAGATGGAAAAGAGGGAACAGCCCCCTTCTCCAATCCTGTGCTCAAGGGATGCCTCAGTCTGAAGACAGGGCTGGCTGCAGGTTCCTGACAGAGATGTTAATCAATGCTCAGTTAGTCTAGGTTGAACCTGTGTAACTCCTTGAAGTTACTTAAGTCATACCCACTGTGGCCTGACCTGGTTTCCTCCCTTTCCCCTCTCCAACCTCCAGGTAGAACACTCTTCCCCGGGCATGCTAATAATTTCTTCCCTGGGGGGTATACCAGTGGGGCCTCTGGAATTACTCTCCCAGGGCTCCCTGTGGCTGCTGTAGGCACAGGGTGCCCAAGAAGGGTGCTCCTTTCAACCCCCACATACCTCTGCCCTGAGTACCTCCTGCAGCCAACAGCCCCTCTGTAATACCAAGTGGCAAAGAGGTGGCCAGAGCAAACCATTGCCATGGGATACTATGGCCAAAAGCTCAAGGAACAGACATATGTGTTCTACTGTACGTTTTCTTTTGTTGGGGGTTGGGGAGATGATAAGGAAAGGAGCTGGCACTTAGAGGGGGAGGAGGATATTAATAAAACTACCGTGATTGAGGCATACTGAGGCCAGGCTCTAAGTGTTTTAAGTGTGTTCTCATTTAATCAACAAGTCCCATTTCACCTATCGATAGCACCTGCCTCACTCACTAGCCCTGCACCCTGCTTTATTTTACTTCGAAGTACTTATTACCTGACTGTAGGTTACAAATTGCATACTGTCTCCTAGACAAGGTTGTCAATTCCGTGATGGCAGGAATGTTATTGATTTGTTCATTGCAGTACTCTCACTTCCTACAACGGTGTCTGGCCCGTCGTAGGTGCTCATTAAGTATTCCCTGAATGAATGAATAGGAAAGTGAATCTCAGAGAATTCATAGTAGGTGGAGCCAATAATCCCATCTACTTGTCAGGTTTTTCTGAGGGTTAACAAAACAATGCAGACATAAGAGTTTAGCACAGAGCCTGGCATATAGTAAGCACTGAGTAAATGTTAGCTGTCACTATTATTTGCAAGATCTTAGTTGAACCACTTTCTTGCCCAGGCCCATTAATCTTAAAGCCCTTACTAAAATATGCAGGTCACAGAACTGATTTCCTGGATCCAATCAGAGTGAAAGAGTCAATTTTGGGAGTAAAGAAAACAATCAGCCCATATGCTTATGGGTTTGGAGGCGAGGCAGCTGGCCTTCCTCATACAAAGGGTCCTCTCCTAACCACCCCTGAACCCATCCAATCATAGCCAACCTTGTGCGGTCCTTCCCAGTTTGCTGCTTCCATTTCCAGCCCTGCCCCCTCCCACCCCTGCACTCTGGGAGCATCTTTTGGCCCTGGTGCACATACCCACCAGGTGAGCTTAGAGGGTACCGAAGCTCTCATCAGGGAAGGGTGAATGAAGCCCTGCAGAGAAGTTCAGTAGATCCCAGGAGGGGCACACGACCTCATCTGCTCCCCACTCCAACAATGCTCAGAGCAAACATCCAGGTGAATTGGAAGGAGATCCTGGTCACAATAGCATTTACTGTCCACCTGGGAAAGCACAGTGCAGTTAAAAGCCTATTTCTTTTTCTCTTGCAGATATTGATCTACTTAGATTTGTGCCAGGCTGTTTGCTGGCAGTTAATTTCAGAGTCAGCACAAGGGCTCGCATTTAACATCACTTTCCCAAGTGCGCAGGGGCCTCCCATTCAAGCCCATAAAGGTGATGTGGCTGCCTCTCTCAGCTGCCCAGCTGTGCTGGGACTTCAGCATCTTACATTTAGGCTGAAGTTAAGTGCAGGACCTGGACTCTCTGTTCTGTCATGTTGCTAAGTGAGGGCCAGGATGATTTAAAAATCCTCTAATGTCCTTTCCAATTTCTTGATCTGGGAAAACAGAAAATAATTTTTTGTGTGTAAGGATGAAATCTAGTCAGGTCTTTCCTTCAGACCACATGAAAACCTTATGCTCTTCTTGGACTAGCTAGCTGTGTGATTCTGGCCTCACACCCCATTTCTGAAGCAGTTTCCTCATATTTTAAACGGGGTGTTTGAGCTAGAGGAGAGTAACATATCCGTATGGTACTTTACAGTTTATATAGCACTCAATCCACACTGACTCAATTTGTTATTTATAACTTATGGTCTTGGTTGCTGTCTCAGTTTCTTCATTTGTAAAATGGGGATAATATTAGTACCCGCGTGATAGGGTTGCTGTGAGGATTAAATGAGGGCCGACTCAGACCCTCGTAAAGTGCTCAGACCTTGCCTGGCACCTGGTAAACACTGGCTGTTGCTTTCACACCATCAGCACATCACTCTCACCTCCTTTGGGCCTCATAGGTAAGGATTTATTTTTCCCATCCTACAGATAATGAGCATTTGCTCCTAAACTGCTTAATAATTGACAGAACAGGGATTCACCTGCAGGCTTTCCAGTTTCAAATGTTTGTTCCACACCAACACTGAGACCACCATCAAAGGCCCGGCAGCCTTGATCTTCTGTGGCTCTATCCGCATTCCAAAAAGGAAGCTCTGTAACTAGGGCTCCGCTGATCATTGTCAATACTGCGGCAGGGTTTTCCCTCCTGTCTTTCTCTGGGGCTTTCCTTGGAGGCTAAGCACCCAGAGAAATTGAAGACATCACATGTCAAATCGCCCCACCTTCCTGCAAGAGGACAGCAGTAGTATGTGTTTTGCAGAGAGAAAGCCTCCCTCCCTTTCGTGCCACCTCTTTTGCCAGGAAGTAGCTGTCCATTCCACTCCTTGAGCACAGTCCTAGAGACCTCCCTCTCCTCTGCCTTCCCCTTCTCCTGGACACCCACCATCTCCAGCTGCAGCTTATGACCACCTGCTTCCTTTCAGGCAAGAAAGTATCAGAGGTGGGCAATTAAGTCATTTAAAACCATTTTCACAGTGAATTTTTACTGAACAAAAAAGCAATATTTATGTCCCTTAGACATTTCTGAGAAGACTTAGCTGTTCTTTTAAAAACATCACTTCAGCGCCAATGAAAAATATAATCCAATCTCAGTAATAAATTTTTAAAACATACACACACAAAAGTTAGCCTGCAAAACAATGTTTCCTAGCCTTCCCACACGTCTCAGGATTTTAACAACGTCCCATCTGTTGATGTCAGTCTCGAGAAGCAGGTCTGTACTCTCCAATTTTATTAAAATCCTTTCTGGCTAGTAACCTGATTTCTACTAGGCTGGCCTATTTACTTCCAGTCCCTGGGCCTGTGGCCCTGTGCCAATTTGCATGGCTGACAGAAATGGGGATGGTTAATCAAAAATCTGTTTAGCTTGTGCTTAATAAAGAATGTTTTCTCTTGCTCTTGTTACTAATTGCTGAAGATGTCTGTGTTTAGTTTAAAACTTTGTCCCCTGCCATCTGGATGCCATTGATATGTCTCAGCTCCATCGTGAGCCGGGCGATATCAGTGGTTTCCATGTCAACAGATGACAGCGTCATATGTTGAAGCGTGTGACTGCAGTGCACACAGAGGAGCCAACCTTGGGAAAGAGGAAGCTCTGGTTTCACACCTAAATATCTTCACTGATTTCCAGACATTGCTTTGAAACTATTTCGGTTTTATGCCAATTACATTTACATGTAAAATCGCAGTATAAATGTTTCCGGCCATTTGGGAAAGGAAAACAATGGACTTGCTAATACCTATACTTCCAATCAGTGGGAAAGACATTTCCTCAAAGAGGCCTTTAAAAATCTCCAGCTGATAGGAAATCTGTTTACTCTGTGAATCTGAGGAATGTACCATGTGCACTAAATGGAAATCTCAGGTACAGTGTGGAACTCTGCATGCGAGGGCAGCAATGGCATATATTTACCTATTCAAAGGGGACCCTGGGCCTCCACGTCTTGATAATGCAGCCTGTCTAAAAATAGCATCAGCAACAGCAGTCAAGAGGCAGTACCGAACTAATTAAGAAAGAAATAAAGAAACACCCTTCAACTTCAAGCTCTGGTCTACTGTGTCCAATACAGAATTAATAAGAGGTGAATTTTGACCATCTCTTCTAAGAGTTCTGTGATTTTGATTAAGAAAATAGATCATCACAGAATCATTTCCTTAAGAGGTAGACTGTAGCAGCAAACATGAAAAACTATCATGTGAACCTGGGAAAATTAACCTGATAGCAGCCTACTTTATTTTTCTTTAGATCAAGAATGCTGCAGCCAATGTTCTTCGGGAAACGTGGCTCATCTACAAACACACAAAGCTGCTAAAGAAGATTGACCATGCCAAAGTCAGGAAACACCAGAGGAAGTTCCTCCAAGCTATCCACCAGTGAGTACGCCAGAGCAGCTCAGCTTTCAGATGGCCAGATTAGGAGTGGTGGGATCCCTGCCGCTCTATCAGTATCTTACTATATACTTAAGAGGCACAGAAGAAATCCATTCTGTTCCCCTCACCGAGCACTGGGGTGGTGAACTGGACCCAATTTGTCTGTTTATTCACTTACTGCATGTGCCAGGCATTAGGAAACCTGCTATGGAAAGTAAAAATTTAGAGTCATTCTAAACACACACACATACACACACACACAAACACACGCACGCACGCACACATGAACACACCATGCATTGCAACTCAAACCAAAACAAACTGTGCCTGGTGCTTTCTATGGTAGAGGAATAAAAAAAGAAAAAAAGCCCCTGATTCTAGTCAGTTGCTACCCATGTTCAAGGTCCCCATGCTGAGCTCCAAAGTCAGACAAATTGATAGTGCTATGGAATCTGCTGGTAGGGCTAAACCTTAACATGAACTTGAAAGGTCTGTTTGTTACAACTCTTCCCCACAGACTGAGGAGTGTCAAGATGGAGCAGAGGAAGCTGAGTGACCAAGCCAACACCCTGGTGGACCTTTCCAAGGTGAGTGACAGAATCTGAAGACATCCTAAAGAGTTCTCAGACACTGGCATTTGCATGTTTCAGGTGCACCTGTGAAAACCTGCCTACGTGCAAACTGTGCAGTGCAGGACCAGGAAAGCAGAGAACAATTCCTCCTTGGTTAAAAAATAATCCAGGTTCAAGTTTTTGACATTTGTACTCTACCAGGATGTCTTGTTGTCTTCTAAAACCTGGTGTTTGTTTAAGTTAAATATCTCAATTTTGTCTTTGGTTAAAATTAATTAGCTGACCTACTAATCTTTTTTTTTTTTTTTTTTTTTTTTTTTTGTCCTTTTTCATGACCAGCACTCAGCCAGTGAGTGCACCGGCCAGTTCTATATAGGATCCGAACCCGCGGCGGGAGCGTCGCAGCGCTCCCAGCGCCGCACTCTACCAAGTGCGCCACGGGCTCGGCCCCTACTAATCTTTTTAATGCATTCTTTTATTAGCTGTACACTGAGGGGCTACTGGGGATGAGCTCTCCAGTTACACAGGGGTGAGGCACTCTAACAAGGACCAAACAGTGACGGCAGCCATGCTGACTGCCTACGTCCAGAAGATCCATTTGCCATCCTAATTGGAAATTCATGTTCCTGCATCCTCCAATCCATACAACCCAGTTTTTCTGGACCCAAATTGTTAGAGGTGATGGGGTGCATTTCTTTACTTCTCAGGAGGCAGGTAGCCTACAATGAACATAAAGATACCAAAAAAGAGAGCTCTCCTTTGAGAGCCCTAGGGCTTAAAGCTTGATAATTCACTGTCATTCTGTGTTTCTGGCACTGAAGTACTGTAAATACTGTAAAGAAATGCTCCTCTTGCAAACCACCGAAGTGAAGGAACCGCAGGCTGCACTGCTGCAGAGCCGAGAGTAGGTAGGTGCCTTTGAAGAAAAGGCCTCCCTGTCCTCAGCCCCCTCTTCTCATTGCCTCTAAACAGAAATTGTATATCAAGTGTAGAGCCCGGGGCCCGGCTGGCAGAACATTCTAGCAGATGTCAATTATCATAATGGAACACATTCCCTGGGTAAGCGAGAGAAACTCCCTCAGGCAAATTAAGCACCCTTTGAAAAGAGGGTGCAATCAGAGAAATTACTGGTTGTGGGACCACGTGTAGGCACCCTGTTCAATGCAGGGATCAAGCCAAAGAAAGGGCCTTCTAAGCCTGTGAGGACTTCAATCAGGGAATAAGTGGCTTGGCACAGTTGGGGAGAAGCCCGCAGGCCTGTGTACCTTTGGAGGAGGGTGGTCAGGAGTATAGGGTTCATGAGAGGCTGGGGTTGGGAAGGACATGAATGGAACGCAGACATGCAGGAGAGAACTCCCTGGGGTCTTGGGTGTGTTGGTTAATACTCTTGGGTTCCAATATAAGAAACCCACTGGAACTAGGTTTAAGAATAGAGGAATTTATTCTAAGGATATAAGGGAGTCTCATTCCAGGCATGGCCTCAAAGCAGGCATGTGGTCAGACTTCAGGAAGGAACTGACTAGCACCAGACCTGAGAAGCCCTCACAACCCAGGAGGGATTCTCTTGCCATCTCTTTTCTCTCCTTCAGTTCATGTGGCTGCTTCAATTCTCATTCATTCTCTCTCTCTCTCTCTCTCCCTCTCTCTCTGCCTCTTGTCTCCATGGCAGACTATGGCAGGCTCCCAATCCAGAGAGTAGGTTATAGTTTTAGCCACAGGTAAAAACTAATTGTCCTCCTATTGGTCTTAATTCCAAATTCTCACAAGATATCAGATGATTGGCCAGTTTGGGTCATGTATTTACCCTTGGACTAATGCTGTGGCTGGGAAGAGGTCAGGGAGGGTAAACATAGCTAGGGGCCCACCCTGTGAGTTTCAGGAATGGCCCCATGAGATGCCCCAACATGTTTCTTCCATGAGTAGCCATGTGTCCTGCCTCACCTCTCACCTGGCAGGACACCCTGTGGCTAAAGTTCCCCCTGGGAATATCAGGCAAACCTGACTTTCAGGCCTGCATTCTGCAGTGCCACCTATGGCCTCTCAAAGAGATGGGGCCCAGCAGAGCAGACTGGGTGAAGCAACAGCCTAGTGAATTGGAAAGACTCTCTTGTGAATTGGATGGGGAAGCTAAGCCGTAAATAACCTGGGGAGCAACTTACTCAGAAGGAAGGCGTGTGAGGAAAAGGCTTATGAGAAGATTCCATAGAGCCTTGTGGGGGACATGGTGTGGGATCAGGGGAGGAGGTGAATGCTGACATCGTCCAGTCTTTGTCTTTTCCTCCCTGGAGATTCACCCAAGGTCCTGGCAGCCACGCAGCATATTTCACATTGGTCCACATTCCCCCTGGCATCCTGTCACCAAGCAGCAGAGCAGGGGAAGGCAGTAATGCCGCGCCTCTCCCTTCTCTCTCTGCACTCAGTCCTCCTGACTCACCACCTTCCCACCCCTGCCCTTTGGTCCTCTCTAGATTAAGAATATGGCATGTGGCCTCCAAATATTATTTTCTACATTGAATAGCTATCTCATAGAGTGACAGCTGGGAAGGCCCTTTACCCAATCTCTTCAACTGAAATATAAAAATAATTCCTACCGCCTGATACTCAGGTAATCAAATAAGATAATATCTGTGAAAATCCTTTGTAAACTATAAAGGTTTTACAAATGATAGTTCTGATTATGAATTATGAATATAGATGAGGAAACCAAGATCCAAAGGAACAAAGTGACCATCCCAAATTTGGGCAGTTGGCTCGTGCCCACACTGGGGCCAAAACCCAGGGGCCTGGACTCTGAGTGCAGAGCTCATCAGGGTGGCCCTGCGGTCAAGTGAATCTGTGATTTTGGACATTCCAGGAAGAATGGGCACCTTGAGGAGGCTCTGTGAATGTTAATGAACAAAGGAAGTACTTTCACTTCTACAGTCACCCTCTCCTGCAAGGGCAGCCATGACACAGTGTCTGCTCTGGCAGTGGCAGAACTAAAGGGAGAGAAGCTGTCTTCATGCCCCCTCTGCCAACTCCTCCTGTGCCGCCCACTGAAGTGTCCTTGTGGAGCGTGTGGTCGGCTGGGAGGCCACCACTACATTTTCAATTCCCCCTGCCCCACTCTCCTCTCTGGCTTCTCATATTTTGCCTCCTTCTTTTCGTCCTCTTTTTCTCTCTCCTTATTTCCCGTTCCTTTGGTTTCCACATCTTCCTGGAGTAATTTGAAATTTCAGGTGAAATCAGATCAGGGTGTCACTAGCAGATTATCGGAAGCCCAAAGAACCACAGTACCTCCAGGAGTGGGGGGTGAGCGACAGTGCGACGACCAGCCTGGCCCTCTGCCATTGCCCACAGGAGGCTCCTTCCTCAACATCTGGGAATGTGAAGACTCATGGGAATCTTGCTCCCAAGTCTGATGTACAGAGCCAGGGTGGCATTTGTTAGTTTGCTGGGAGAAATATGGCTGTCACATAGACTAGGACTCTGCAGACTAACACGGGCCCTGGGACATCTTGGGGAGGAGCACTGGCCATAGGTGGGGTCCCCAGGAATGCTGTGAGACAGTGTGGAGTGCAGGAGGGTGACTGGGGAGCACCCTCAGGATAATACCTGTCAGGGACTGAGGGAAGCAGGACGGGTCAGGGCGAGGTTCGAACTGTGATACAGTCAACCAAGACTTCAGCCAGGTGGAATGGCCCTTCAGGGACATCCCAAACTGAGGTAGCATGAACCAGGCCTTCATACCTCCCCCTTGACCAGGCAGCTCCCTCTGGCTGACGGCTGTGCCTGAGGAGTTAATTACATTTTATGTTCTGGCTGCTGTATTGGAATTGGGAGCTGAGGAGACACACGATAGCTCATAACCAAGTGTTACTATTAACTCCAATTTTTTAAGGAAACCAAGGTTGAGAGAGGTTATGTGACAGAGGGCACATTGTTAGTGAGCTGCAGCCCTGAACTCGAACCCTGGCCTACTAATCGTGTGTACCGCATTGTCCTCCCCGCCCTCAACTTCTCTTGAATCATTAGATGCCAGCTGCCACGTAAGCTGAGAGGTTGGGTCTCTGCAAGAAAATGAAGACAGTCTAGAGACACTCCATTTAAGAAAAAAGTACTGCTTCTTTTCCCTTATGCATGTTTTCTAATAAAATTTTATCATTAATACTCATTACTTTTGAAACAAGAAAAAAAATTGTGCCCACTTCAGCTTCCCCATCTCCAGGAACATAAATGGCCTCTCTTTCCTTGGCCAGATCAGACATAGCTGGTGCGGAAGTTGCTCCTGCTGTAAGGTGAGGGGTATTTCATTTTCCCCATTGCAGATTCCTCTGTGATGACCTGTCGTCTCCCTGTCTCTCGGCTCTGTCTCTCCACACAGATGCAAAATGTCATGTATGACTTAATCACGGAACTCAACGATCGGAGTGAAGACCTGGAGAAGCAGATTAGTAGCCTGGAGTCTAAGCTGGAGCATCTCACTGCCACCTTCAATTCCCTGCCCCTGCTCATTGCGGACACCCTGCGCCAGCAGCAGCAGCAGCTCCTGTCTGCCATCATCGAAGCCCGGGGCGTTAGCGTGGCAGTGGGCACCACCCACACCCCACACTCCGACAGCCCAATTGGGGTCAGCTCCACCTCCTTCCCAACCCCATACACAAGTTCAAGCAGTTGCTAAATAAAACTCCCCACTCCCGAAGTGTTACCCATAGGTCTTAAGATGCAAATCAACTCTCTCCTGGTCGCTTTGCCATCAAGGAACATTCAGACCAGGGAACAGAATGAAGAGAGACCAAGCTAATTAACTAACTCATGTTCATTCAGCGTGCTTGGTTCGATATGCCTTGAAACCAGAAATCTAATCTCTGTTTAGGTGCCTCTACTTGGGAGCAGGAAGAGGAGATGACAGGAAGCGACGCCTGTGGCAGGGCCTTTGCTGCAGAGTTGGTGGAGAACAGAAACCCACGCTCAATCTCAGGTCTTCACGTGGGGGGTGGGGGGCCAGATGCACTGAAGTAGCCAACAGCGAAGCCAGCCCAGAATAGGGGCCCACTGGGGAGGGGGTTGTGTTAGGCATGGGGAATGGGTTCCTCACTGCTGGGGTCCTCGAGTGTACCTCTCTCCTTTCCTTTTGTCCAAGGAAGCCCCTGGGTGACAAAAGCAAAAGAGAGCTGCCACAACTTGCCAAAACAGACATACCCAATTTAGACTGAAAAAGAAAAAGAAGCATAGACCAATAAAAAGCCAGATTTTCCATCCAATATTAGTACCCATATAAACCTGTGTTTGCAAGCGTGTGCACAAACACACACATACACACCCCACATCCAATCCAGCTCCTTTCTTGTTTGAGCTTAACCCAAATAAAAAGGGACCTGGTACCTTACCCTGCACACAGTAGGCACTCTCTAAATGTGTGTCCAGCTGGTCCAATCTGAATGTGGGGTGATTTCAGGTAGTTAGCTAGTGTTAGCCACCTTCTGAGCTTCACCGAAGATGCAGGTCCCTTCAAACACAATGCAGGTTGCTTTGCCCTGGACATGCACCATGCTTGATCTGAGATGGATGCCAAGACAAAATTGCTGGCATTTGGGAGGGATAATCAGGCTTCTAAAAATAACAGCTTCTGCAGAGTTTTCTTCTCACATCCAAACAAGCTGTGGTTCGATGGACCACATGACCAGGTGTATGTGAGTGAGGGAGGGGGGACCGAGGATGGTGCGTGTATGTGCACAACCCAATGACACCTTAGTGAACAGGAGCATTGTTTGGGGATTTGCTGAGCTGTATTTATCCAGCAACAGGTTTCCAGCCCCAGACATTACAAGTGCGAAAGGGTCAAGTGCCTCACCCGTGAGCTGCTGAGCTGGGAGAAGTGATGGAGAGTGGCCCAAGTGGTCCCTTCTACTGACCTGAAGTCACCTCAAAATGAAATATTGTGAGAATAAAGGGAGCCTTTAGGGAAACTTGTGGGTAAGGTAAGAGGACATAGATTCGTCAATAGCCTGTTTCTACTGTGCCATGTTAATCTTGGTGCAAAAATTATTCCAATACATCTCAAACTCCAAGAGACTATTGAAACATCAAGATTCAGGGCAGTGACAGGCACTGAAAATTTTTTTCATTACACCATAATCTAACCACCCATAACATTTGCAATGTGGAAACCATCATGTTATTCATCACTTTTCTCATTCTGAGGTCCTTGACTTCTGCTTGTGGGAAATTAAGTGAAACTGTATGGAATATTTCATCTGTTTAGGGTAAAACAAAAAGGTGTTATTTACATATGGTTGTCATCTTGGGTTTGGCTTTGTAACAAGACATCATCACCATTCTGAAGGCAATGCCTTGCTGCAGAGATTTTTCTTCTGCAGCACTGGGCCTGGTCTTCCAAGGACAAGGGACTCATTGGACAGCAAAAGACCCTAGAATGAAGGCCACTCTTTCAAGATCTGGTCCCTTGCTAAGCCTCTTCTTTTGTCTCATTATTGCTGCTGTTCCTTTAATGTTCTATCTTCTTCATGGTTTATCTTGATAACTCCTTTGAGCATTTTCATTAGTTGTTCTGCATACAAGAGAAGCTACATCTGCTGTTGGCTTTTTACTTTTTTACTTGTTCTTTTAACTATTGATTCTCTGAAAAATTCCTCCCTCTTTATTTTAATGTCCCAAGAATGGTGCTCCTATTTTCAGTGACAGTTCAGCCGAACATATCAGCAGATATATAAACAGATGAAATAAACATGCAGTTTCTTAGTGGCATTAGTTCCATTTCACAAAGCTGAGAGGTCAACCTGAGTGTGCCAATCCTGATCATTTAGACTACAGCCCTCAACTATGATTTCTATTTGCCCTTTCATTCTGTTATAACCCTGGGTGTGTGTGTGTGTGTGTGTGTGTGTGTGTGTGTGTGTGTGTGTGGTGTGGGGATTTAGTCCTAATTTCACATAAATGACATGCAAGATTTCACTGCCACTCCTGCTGCCCAAACAGTATGCACAGACTGTCATTTATCCATTGTGGTCTGTGGATAATTCTTCTTTAACGTATCATTGAGGCTCTCACTTAGGTAAACCCTGAAGACCAAGCTAGCAACACTAGTCAAGGGAGTGGTTGGAGTTATTTCCGGTAGCAGTAGCCAATGGCATCCTAAAAACACATGGGCATTTGCAGCATGATTTGACCTATTGGTAGTGCAATAGCTATGTGTGGTTTTTATCCTTGGCAAAAGAGTACTTACTCTTCAAAAAGATAAGTGATCAAATCTGCCTGTTGATCCTGCAGTGGTAAATGGGAGGCTACTTCTGTGTACTAGTATTTCAGTTTCATGTGGGGAAGTTTCCCATTATCCTGCAAGTACAATCAGCCCTTAATGACTTAGGTACTGAATATTTTGGGTGTAGATCACCCAGGTTTTCTTCTTAAATCTTTTGGCTAATTCCACTACATCTCAGCATCAACAGTCAGATGGGAAAAGGGGGCAGATGGATTCTCATGCCATGCCTTCCTGTACCTTACTTGTAAGTTTGGTAATGGAGGGAGTTTAATTATCTATTCAAAAGTTGGCTATATGTAAAAAATATTAATTACAGTAACCTCACTCCAATACTGAACTGATCACGTTCTGCCCACTCCTGGAAAGCTGACCCAGTGGCAGAACCCCTACTATAATCTTTCTAACAACTCAGTGACAGGTAAAAGCACTCTAATATTCCCCCAAGTATGTAGACACTTGAATTAGAAAAACAGAGCCACCCCCTCATCGCTTAAGCCATATTATAGTTTCATGTACTGTAAAGTCAGGGATGTACTGTGATACTTTAAGACCACTAATCTCAGTGGAATTTCAGGACATAGCATCAGTTAGTAAATTATACCAGACTGGGGGCTCATTCCTCCTTAGATTGAAGTCCAAATAAAAATCTGCATCTTTGGATCAAAGGCCACATATGTGTGATCATCATTAATAAATTGTCATAAAGTGTCTATTATAAACTGCTCTTGCCATCTTCATAATATGTAACTTCATGACATCATATCTCTAGAAATGCTTAATACAATCCAAAAGAACAAGACGAGTAAGACCCTGAGTCACCACTGACTGTCTGACCTGAACAGGACCAGTGGTATAACAACACATCTCATAAATTAGGAGATGTAGAAGATGTATACGAAAGTAAATTTTAAAGTTCTGAGCAAGTGCCAGCTATTGTTATTATTAAAGGTCAAGAAGGAACAGCATTGAGGAAATAATTATTTTAATATATTTGGGGGATTTCCCCCTTTAATTTTCACTAATTTCCTTGTGAATAAACAAAATATAGGAAAAGAAGAAAACTAACGACACAAAATTAGAGCAAATAAAAATCCAAGACTGGATCCACATCTTTGGCCAATTAATATAACCACCTTATACCTCAGTTTCTCTGTCCTTAAAATGAAGATAATAGATGTTGAGCATTCCAAACTCCCAAAAATCCAAAGTCCAAAATACTG